>NC_067400.1:161169774-161542274 GCF_016432865.1 Antechinus flavipes
TAATAGTTCTCTAATTCAGTATATATACTTAGTACTCAAGATTCACATCTATAATAATATAATTAAAATAAAGCATATAAGCTGGGACAGATTCAGAGACAGATTCACTTCATCTCATACCACTGTGGTGGCTGGTCTCCTATACTTCCCCCACTGAGAGCAAGGCTGTCTGAAAGGCTCTCCAGAAAGCTGCCCAGCCCCAGGCAAGGAAACTAGATTATGAAGGAGACAGTAAAGAATTTGGATTTTATCCCTGGCTATTTTTGTGATGATTACTGAACTGAAAAGAAGGCTGGTACAGAGATCTCCAGAAAACCAAATAGAACATTACACATGAATATGATTTCTTCTACTAATGTGTACCCTTTCTTAATCTGGTAATTTATTGTTATATATTTAGAATTCTCCCTGATATTCTGCTAGGCGCATGATAATGCTCTCTTTTGTTTTGCTTTATTTAAATAAATAAAATATATATTTAAATAACATAGTGTATATATATATGTATATATGTACATATATACATATATATTCATAAATGTTTATCTAGATTCCATTTATTAATAATTTTTTAAAATCTGTTTTGTTCTTTACCTATGATTTCATTGAAACATAGAATACTAGTTGGTGGGGATATGTGTGTGTGTGTGTGTGTGTGTGTGTGTGTGTGTGTATTTATCACTGCATTTTATCAAAGAATTATAATTATTCTACAATTTATAACCTTTAAGAGTTGCCTAGGGACAGCTAGGTGGCACAATAGATAGAGCACCAGCCTTGAAGTCAGGAGGGCCTGAGTTTAAGATTTAAAAAAGAAAGAATATGTTAATAAAAGGTTTGTTTTTCTTGTCACCAAGATAGACAATTTCTAAGTGATAATTTCAAATAATTTTGAGGTACCTAGTCTCTTTCCTTGTCACTTTTTTTTTTCAGTCAGAGAAATATACTCACATAAAGTTAAGAAAAAGAAGGAACTACAGAAGAAAAATATTCCTTTAGAATTAGAAAAGATTGACCATATAACATAAGGATATTTATTTCCATTTTAATGTCTATGTTGAAATATGTCCTTTAGCTTTCCTATTGGTAAGGATGCTACAAAGCTCCACATTTTTTGTTGCTAGCAACTCTGGCAACTTTTTCACAATTTCCTTCCTTCCTTTCACAGCCATGACTAATAAGAAATACAAAATCCTTTTTGTCCTATGGTTTTCTCCTTTGCCAATTTAAAAGTCTATCAGCAAAATATCAAAGAAAACATCCATTGCTATCCATCTGTTATTTAACAGCTATGCAAGAGGATTTTGGGGGGGGGCGGGGCTAGGGCTATGATTTTCAACATTTTGAGTAATCCCTGGTGTGGAAACTCCCTCTATTTTTCACATAACTCACTTCTCTGTATCTTCCATTCTTACAAAGTTTCTTAGTTTCTGAAAATGACTAATTCTGTGAGTTCAGAAGAATCTGAAGTCACTGAACATGGACTACCATTGTAATTCTTAATGTGAATAACTTAGTTTTAATAGGGCTGTTACATTTTTTTCTTTTGTGCTAGAGGAATAGAAATTACAAAGATTGCCAATGTCTGAATTAGAAGTACATTACAAACATTGAAGATTTTTATATCAAATGAATCGATTAAGATATTAGTGGAAAGGGAAAGATTTTGGCCAAAAGGAAGATTGAAGGATGGAGGAGTTTTGTCCTTGAGGCCTAGAATCAGTGTAGCTTAGTGGATAAGAATTGACCCTGTTAAAAAGAAAATATGTATTCCACAATCAATTTTATTCACAACTACTTATATTAGGCTTAGTATGACTAATCCATGGTTATATAGTCAATATATCTTAGAGCTAAGACTTAAGTCATTATCTACATGACTCTAGAGCCATGTTTCTACCAATTATACTTAATGATTTTTGTGTGTGAATTAAATAGTTAAGATGTCATATAGCTTAAGACAAGAATAATTGTTTTGGATATAATGTGGATGAAATAGAATTCATTCTATTGGAAAGTCTATTTCTTAAAAAAAAAAAAGAATTAGCTTAATATCAAATAGAATTTATAGAGTAGCTGGCCAGAGGACAAGAGAGACAAGAAAAGATGAAAATGGAACACACACAGATCTAAGAGAACAAGAATTCTTACCATGAGAAACTTGGCATGTTTTTTGATGCTTTTGGAGGGCAAGATAATTTTCAAAGCACTAAAATTATAAAATGTAGAGAGTGACTTTTAAATTTACCATGCTTCTGTAATTTGCCCCCAGTCCCATTGTAGTCAATCAGTCCTGACTTGGTGCATAGAGATACATTTTGTGTCTCTACTATTAGGGGTGAGGAAAAGGGGAGAGGAGGAAACTGATCTGTATTTTATTGATGTATGGAACCCCATTTACTCATGCAGATCTGTACCTGCTCAATAACTCTGTAATGTTAGAGAGTTGCCTGGTACATTAAGAGGGCATCACCTGCCCAGGTTTACTAGTCTAAACTCATAGCATTTATAGTTTCATCTGTACTAATTATTTGTCCATTATCTCTTCTGGCCTTGTAACATATTAGGCTACTATCTCTTAGTTTGTTTGTTTGTTTTTTAATTTGGCTTTTGTAATATTTACCTGAATAGCATTTCCAAAATATATAGAAAATTGACTCGAATTTATAAGAAATTAAGCCATTCTCCAATTGCTAAGTGGTCAAGGAATATGAATAGACAATTTTCAGATGATTAAATTGAAACTATTTCTACTCATATGAAAAAGTATTCCAAATCACTATTGATCAGAGAAATGCAAATTAAGACAACTCTGAGATACCACTACACACCTGTCAGATTGGCTAGAATGACAGGGAAAGATAATGCAGAATATTGGAGGGGATCCGGGAAAACTGGGACACTGATGCATTGTTGGTGGAATTGTGAACGAATCCAACCATTCTGGAGAGCAATCTGGAATTATGCCCAAAAAGTTATCAAAGTTATCATACCCTTTGATCCAGCAGTGCTGCTACTAGGCTTATACCCCAAAGAGATACTAAAGAAGGGAAAGGGACCTGTATGTGCCAAAATGTTTGTGGCATTCCTGTTTGTAGTGGCTAGAAACTGGAAAATGAATGGATGTCCATCAATTGGAGAATGGTTGGGTAAATTGTGGTATATGAATGTTATGGAATATTATTGTTTTGTAAGAAATGACCAGCAGGATGAATACAGAGAGGACTGGCAAGACTTACATGAACTGATGCTGAGTGAAATGAGCAACAATACTGTATGAGGATGTATTCTGATGGAAGTGGATTTCTTTGACAAAGAAAAGATCTAACTCAATTTTAATTGATCAATGATGGACAGAAGCAGCTACACCCAAAGAAAGAACACTGGGAAATGAATGTAAACTGTTTGCATTTTTGTTTTTCTTCCCGGGTTATTTATACCTTCTGAATCCAATTCTCCCTGTGCAACAAGAGAAATGTTTGGTTCTGCATACATATATTGTATCTAGGATATACCGTGACCTATTTAACATGTATAGGACTGCTTGCCATCTGGGGGAGGGGGTAGAGAGAGGGAGCGAAAAAATCGGAACAGAAGTGAATGCAAGGGATAATGTTGTAAAAAATTGCCCTGGCACGGGTTCTGTCAATAAAAAGTTATTAATAAAAAATAAATAAATAATATTTACCTGAGCAGAATGACAACTCCAATGTCTCATTGAGTTATATAACTGAACCTAGCTTCTAAGAATGCCTCAACCTGAGGTATAACTGAACTCACACTTAGGAATCCTAATATTCTCCATAGAAATCAACAAGATACCTTTATCATTATAACATAAGGCATCTTCCAAACAACTCACTTAAAATATGTAGTAAAATGGGCAGTCTTATACATGTTCGAATATATGATGGGGATCACTTCCATTTTAGTGGAAATTCTAAGAGATTTTATTTATGTCATTTGTATGATACATATAACAAAACTAACTGTGTAAAAGAGTCCCAAGGGGATAGGTTTCAGACAGAAACTCAGACAATTGAAGCAATTATGAATTTGTATGGGTAATAAAAGTATTAATAATCTTTAAAATTCATAGCAAAACAAAAATATCTAGCCTATTAGTCTTTTTACATAGATATTTGTTGACTGAATCATACCAATGGCATTCATAGATCAATATTTGTAATGTTGATGGATGTTGTAGGAAGATCTCTCAGTTTCTCCCCTCCCTCCCATATGTTATTTTCTCTGGACCTTTCATTCATTCAGTGTGAGAATTAACAGATATACTGAAAGTGAGCTAATTTTCAAAATATATATGGAAAATATTCACATTCTTAAAATGTTCTCTACTGTTTTACCAAATCCTAAATTTTGCCAAATGAATATGTACATAGTGACTCAGACTTTTTCTTGCAGAAATTACCAATTTTGTTTCTAAGGTAAGATGTTTTTAGTGCAATGATCAAGCATTTTTCTATCTTACAAAGTATTACATAATTATATTTGCACAAGTTATACTTATGTGATGTTTATTCAATCAAGTGAAATAACTCAAATTCAGTCAACTAATTGCTTTATATGCATAACATTAAATAATAAATTGCTTTTTCCCCTTTTAAAGTGAATTAACAGTTTATATACACATTATATACACATAGCCAGAGTCCTGGCATTATGAAAGTCTTTTAATTTTATTTTTCCTTCTATTTACTTAACATTGGATATATCAGGTAACAGTAGCTCCATAGCAAAAAATAAAATAAAATAAAATTCCAATTAGTAACTTGCACAGCATGTTTCATTAAACTAATAGCTGTAAAGAATTTTCTTTAGTGGTCTTTGAATTTCAATGAACCATCTAATTCTTGTGCAACTTGGAATATTAGAATGAGTGGATGTGGAAATAGGTGACCTGAACTCAAAACCTAAAAAAGACACTAAAAGAGTAAATTAGCTATAGATTCAACTTCTCAGAGTCTCAAATATCTTAACTACAAAATGGGTATTAAAAAAAAAAAACTACCTACATGATAGTATTTTGCAAGGTGATTGTTCTACATACTTTAAAGCAATATACAAATGTGAGTTATTCCAATTATTTATTTTTTCTTCCCTTTATCATTTTAACAGGCCATTTAAGCTTGTCTGAGAATCATAATTTCCCACTATCTTGCAAAAATTATTTTTCATATTCTTTTAGCACTGTGACTTTCAAAAACATAAAAGGAAAAGGGGGGAGGAGGAATAATCCAGTAAATGAATAAGTTGAAAAGTCACTCATGGAATGCAATACTCATACATAGCAACAGAACTTTAAAAGGCCATTTCACTCCTAACTTTTAGTTATACCAATCGAGTGTAGTCCATTCATGGAACACTATGACTGGCAGACCTCCACAAGTAATGGTGGTCTGCTCCCTTTTTAACAGATCACAATTAAATTAATAAATAATAAATTAATAACAATAAATATAATAATAATAATGCAATACTAAATATATTAATTAAATATTATTAATTAAATTTATATATAACACATATTATATATTATATAATAATTATAAATAATATATAACATATAAATTAAATTAATTAATTGCATATTATTAATTAAAAGTTAAATTATTATATTTAATAATATTACATTATAAATAACAATAAATTAATAAAATAAATAAATAGATCAATATACAATTTAAGATTAGAACTAGTTCATGACAGTTGATTTCTGCATACTTTGGCAGAATTTTGAGCTATAATCAAAGCACAACCAGTATTATTCTGTATATCTCTAAGTAACAACCATGGACATGGTATAATAGAAAAAACAGAAACAAAAAACAAAAAAACAAAACACTGACCTGAGCACCAGAATATCTCTTTTCGAAGTCCCTATTGTGTAATTTTGGGCAAATCATATCAGTTTTCTCATTTAAAAATTAAGATAATATCATATTCCCCATTTCATAGAATTGTTTTGAGAAAAACAATTTGGAAATTTTAAATAATAATAACTGATAATAATTATTAAATAGCACTTTAAAGTTTTTGTTCAATCATTTCAATAGAGAGTCAATGGTGGCTGACTCTATGACATCATTTTGTTTTTTCTTGGCAAAGAGGAGTGTTTTGCCATTTTCTTCTGTAGCTCATTTTACAGATGAGGAACTGAGACAGACAAGTTAAGTGACTTATCCAAGGTCACACAGCTAGTGTCTGAAGCCAGAATTAAATTCACAAAAATAAGTCTTCCATATTCAAGGCCTAACATTCTATCCATTGCACCAACTATTCACTTTAAATTTACCAAATGTATTAAATGCATCCTCACAACTGAGATAATACACAATATAAAGTACTCTACTACCATTTCCTGTAAGCACAAACACACACACACACACAAACACACATATACACAGAACTAATAGGGTTGCTTTTAATTCTCTTTATTCTTATAAAATATTCTTGAACAGTTCTGAAGATTGCTTCCTTTTTTCTTGCTATGGACCTATGTATCATGATTAGCCTTTTTTTGAAAGTTTTTTTTTTAATATTTTAATGTAAAGTTGTGAGTTCTAAATTTTATTGCTCTCTCCCACCCTTCCTTCCACCATCCCTGAGATGATAAGCAATAAGATAAAGGTTATATTTATAATTATGAAAAAAATTTCCATATTAGTCATTTTATATGGGACTTAAAAAGAAAAAAAAAATGGAAGTGTGTTCTATTAATGTTATATGATTTTTAAGAGAAGTTCGAATCCGCTTTTATAAATGACGCTCTCAGGCTCAGTTAAAGTAAAGGCAAAATTTAATTATACAATGCACAGGATAGAATGCTTGCAATAACAACACATACAGCAAATAATGCACAAGAGGCAAAGAATAATAAGGATTATGATTAGAATAGCAGAGAAAGAGAAAGAATACATTACTCAGTATGATCGAGGGAGCTTCAACTCTAATTGGACGGCTGGGAAGGCCCCAATATTTCAGCCTGTGAGTCTCGATTGGGAAAGTCCTAGGCAGATCGTCATCTCCATAGGTGAGGCTTCAAAGTGGAGAATGCTTTGCCCACTCTTTATAGGGGTCCAAACAAAGAAGGCTTTGGGCCAAATGAAGACCTCATCTAAGACAAGGATGCACCAACTAGGGCTCCAGGTGGTTATAATCAAATGTTGCATTGATAAGGGGGCCAGTCCTTATCAACAGCAACAGTTCCAAGGAATGGCGAGTTCCTGGAACCATATAATTGGAGCTAAAACACCGGTGGTACATGCCTGTTTTATAGATTAAAAAGGAAAGAGTTGAAATATATGTTCTTATGGGTCAAAGAACGGTCAGGTTTTCATAGGAGAAGGAGTTAAAATCTATGCTCTTGGGGTGAGAGAGTAGTCAAGTCCTCACAGGGAGAGTCACATCCTTCCTCGATTGGGTTCTCATGGTTTACATGGGAATTAGGTTCATATGGGGAAAGTCACGTCCTTATAATGATTTGAAATGAACTTACTACTAATAAGGAGATTTCTTATTCAAAGTGAAAAATAGTATGCTTCAGTATGTATTCAATCAATTGCAGCTTTTTTTTTTTTCTAGAGGCTGCTAGTATGCTTCAACATTAGTTCTTTGGGATTGTCTTAAAATATAATACAATTGCTGATAATAGTAGCTAAATCATTCCCAGTTTTTCATTGAACAATATTGCTATTACTATGTACCGTGTTCACTTTATCATCCATCAGTTCATTTAAGTCTTTCAAAGGAAAACTTACATGAATTGATACTAAATACAGTGAACAGAAGCAAAAGAACCTTGTACCTAATAAGAACAAGATTATATGATGATCAATTGTGATTGACTTGGCTCTTTTCAAAAGTGAAGTGATTCAAGGCAATTTCAATAGATTTGTAATGGAAAGTGCTATCCACATCCAGAAAAAGAACTATGGAAACTAAATGTGGATCAAAACATAATATTTTAACCTTTTTGTTGCTGTGTTTGTTTGCTTGTTTTTCTCCTTTCTCATGTTTATTTTTTACTTTTGATCTGATTTTTTTTTTGTGCAACATCATAAATATGGAAACATGTTTAGAAAAATTGTATGTGTTTAACCTATATCGGATTGCTTGCTGTCTTGGAGAGTGGGGAGGGTGAAAGCAGAAGGAAAATTTGCAACACAAAGTTTTGGAAAGGTGAATGTTGAAAACTATGTTTGCATATATTTGGAAAAATTAAGTAGTATAATAAGGGGGAAACGTAAATAGAAGGGGGGAAAAGAAAGACAAAAAAAAATATTTCTGTGTTTTTCTGAAGTCATCCTGTTTAGCATTTTTTACAGTACAATAAAGTTCCATGACAATTATATACCACAGGTTGTTTAGCTATTCCATAATTGAAGGGCATCCTTTTGATTTTCAATTCTTAGCCATCACAAAAAGAGCTGCTATATATCCTTTTGTGGTATCTTTGGGATAGATGCTGGATCAAATCGCATATCTAGTTTTATAGCTCTTTGGGCAGAGTTTCAAATTGTTCTCCAAAATGTTCCACAGATCAATTCACAACTCTATCAATAGTACTTTAGTATTTCAGTTTTCCTATATCCCTTACAACATCCAACATCATTCTTTTTGGCATTCACTCTGATAATTGTGAAGTGGTACCTCAGTTCTTTTAATTTGCATTTCTCTGACCAATAGTGATTTAGAACATTTTTTCCCCATATAATTATAAATAGCTTTGATTTTTTTTCTTTGAAAACTGCCTGTCTATATACTTAAACATTTATTAATGATGGAATGAGGGAATGACTTATCTTTTTATAAATTTAATTGAGGTTTCTATATTTTTGAGAAATAAGATCTTTATCAGAGATACTTGTTGCAGGAATTTTCCCCCATTTTCTGCTTCCCTTACAATTTTGGTACATTTGTTTGTTTGCATAGAACATTTTTTAAAATTTTATGTAATCAAAATTATCTATTTTACAGTTTTTAATGCTCTCCATGTTTTCTTTAGTCCTAAATTCTATCCTTATATATAAATCTGACAGATTAACCATCCAGTGCTTTCTTAATTTGCTTATAATATCATCTTTTATGTGTAAATCATGAATCCATTTTTCCCTTATTTTGGTATTCAATGTGAGATGTTGGTCTATATCTAGTTTTTGTCATAGTGTTTTCCCACATTCCCAATAGTTTTGTCAAATAAAGAGTTTTTGTTCCAAAAGTTTGGGTCTTTGGGTTTATCATATACTAGATTACTATGATAATTTATAATAATGGAATCTATCCCTAATCTATTCCACTTGATCAATCATTATATTTCTTAGCCAGTGTCATATTGTTTTGATAATTATCAATTACAGTTTAAGATCTGGTATGATTAAATCACTTTCTTTCATATTTTTTCTTTTATTTACTTGAATTTTAGTTCTTCTAGATAAATTTTGTCCTTTTTTCTAGTTCCATAAAATAAGTGTTGATAGTTTGATTGATGTTGCATTGAATAACTACACTGATTTATGTAGAATTGTCATTTTATTATATTGGCTTGGCCTACTCATGAGCAATTAATATTTTTTCAATTGTTTATATGTAACTTTAATTGTGTGAAAAATGTTTTATATTTGTATTCATGTAGCTCCTGCGTGTGTGTTGACAAGTAAATTCCCAATTTATACTGTCTACAATTACTTTAAATGAAATTTCTCCTTCTGTCTCTTGCTTCTGGGCATGTTGTTGGTGATATATTGAAATATTGATTATTTATGTATGCTTATTTTGTATTCTGCAAATTTGCTAATGGTGTCAATAATTTCAAGTAATTTAAAAATTGATTCTCTAGGATTTTCTTCTTTTATTGCTTTAGCTAATATTTCTAGTACACTATTAAATAGTAGAGACGATAATGGACACTTTGCTACACACTGACTATGTCAGGAGAACTTATCCTCATTACATAAAATGATTGTTGATGGTTTTAGATAAATAATATTTATCATTTCAAGGACAGCTCCACTGATTCCTAAATTCCTAGTGTTTTTAGTAAATATGAGTGTTATATTTTTCTCATAGGACTTTTCTGCATCTATTCAAATAATCTTAAGTTGTCAAGTGATTTTGATATTGATAAATTAATTATATGGATAGAATTTGGTAAGCCTTCTTTCTTGTTTTCCAGAAGAAAACAAATAGTTTAGATGTTATGAGGATTAATTGTTCTTTAAATATTTGGTAGAATTAACTTATAAAACTTCTGGTACTGTGGATTTTTTTCCTTAGAAAATTAATTGATTACTTGTTCAATCCCTTTTCCTAAAATTGTATTATTTACAATATATTTATGCTAATCTAGGTAATTTATACTTTTGTAGATGTTAATCCATTTCTTTTGAAGTATCAAAATTATTGACATATAATTGAATCAAATAGCTCCTAACAATTGTTTTACTTTCCTCTCCATTAGTAATGAGTTTGCTCTTTTCATTTTTGATACTAGTAATTTGGGTTTCTTCTTTCTTTTTCCCATCAAAATAATCAATGATTTATGTATCATATTGATTTTCATAAAACCAGCTTCTAGTGGAGGGAGTTTTTTCTCTCAATTCTATTAATTTCTCCTTTGATTTTCTGAATGTGCAATTTGGTATTTAATTGCAGGTTTTAAATTTGTTCTTGTTTTCCAGTTTTTCTTAGTTATATGACATATTAATTGATCTGCTTTCCCCCCCTCTATTCTATTCATATAAGCAATTGACATATAATTTTTTACTCCTACATTGCATATTGGTCACATCTACCAAATTTTGGTATGTTGTCTAATTGTTGCCATTTTCTTTCATGAAATTAACAATTGTCTCTAACATTTATTCTTTGACCCACCTTTTTTTAGGATTAGATTATTTAATTTCTAGTTAATTTTAAAATTCACTTTTCATTTTCCATTATTGAATTAATTTTTATTGCATTATTATCTGAAAAGGATGTGTTTAATTTTTTTCTGCATTTGGTTATAAGGTATTTATGGACTGCTACATGATCAAGTTTTGTGTGTATTGTATGTACTGCTAAGAGAAAAAAAAGATATATTCCTTTCTATTTCCATTCAATTTTCTCCAAAGATCTATCATATCCAACTTTTCCAGAATTTTATTTACTTCCTTAACTTCTTTCTTGATTATTTTTAGTTAGATTTATCTACTTTTGAGAAAGGAAAGTTGAAGTCCCCTACTAGTATAGTTTCATCTATTTTCCTCATTATCTATTTGACTCATTTAGCTTCTTCAAAAATATAGATACTATTCCATTATGTGTATATATGTTTAGTATTCATATGACTTCATTGTCTAAGGTACTTTTTCTAAAGATATAGTTTCTTTCTTTATCACTTTAATTAAATCTACTTTTGCTTTTGCTTTGTCTGAGATCATGATTTCTACCTCTTTTTTCCTTTACTTCTGCTAAAGAATAATAGATTCTGCTCAAGCCCCATACTTTTACCTTGTTGTATCTCTTTGCTTCAGATATGTCTGGTAAAAAACATATTTTAGGTTTCTGATTTTTAATTCATTTCATTTTGTGCATGTGGTCATCCCATTCACATCTATAGTTATAATCATTTTTGATTATTTTGATAATATGACATTCCCCTCCATCCTACTTTTCATTTATTTATCCTCTTCCTTATCCCTACCCTTTCCCTCCTCACAAGTGTTTTACTTCTTAGGGCAGAGTCAATATGGCTGGAGAGTATATAGTTTTTTGTCTGAGCTCTTCCTATCTTCCCTCATATCAACACCAGATCAAGCCTCTGAACTGGTTTTGGAGTGACAGAATACACAAATATTTAGTGTAACAAATTTCCAGCAGAAAGATATTTTGGAAAAACTTCAGAAAAGGTATGTTTTAATTAGGTATGAGGAGAGGTGGCTGAATACAGGTGGAGTGCAGGAACCTAGAATAGTGTGGCATCAGTGCACTGGGGGAAACGAAGTACACTGGCTCTTAGTCAAAATGCTGGCTATTCTGCCTTGGTTCACATCTGTCAGTGGATCAACAGACTAGCTGTGAGACATCCAGTGCAACAGCAAAAGGTAAATAGTGAGCCCCTAAACTCCAGAATAATGTGAGACTTGATCATGCCCACCAAGCACAGGAAGAATGTTAGCAACACTGGCCTCAGGGCAGCATGAAGCCACTATCATCTGTAGAGGAAGGTTGGGACAATCTCCCTTTTGCCATAAGAGCAGACTTCAACCTTTAAAAATGAGCAAAAAATCAAAAAGATATATGACCATAGATAGCTTTGATGGAAATTTCAAACCCTGAGGCTACTAAAGGAAAATCATCTGCAGATGAAACCCCAAAGGTTCCATCTCTGTTTCATAAGACTCTCTTGGAAGAATTCAAAAAGTATCTTAAAAGAGAGAAGAAAATGGGGAAAAGAAAGGAAAACTGCAAGAGAGTTTGGAGAAGGAAACACAGAAATTATCTGAAGAAAACTTTTAAAAATGTATAGAGAGGAATGGAAAAAGTACAGTGTTTTACTTCTGATCCCTATCTTCCCCAAGATAGCCTCTTTTTTATCAATCCCATCTAACTCTCTATTATTCCATTCCTTTTTGCTTCCTCTTAGGGTAAGGTGGATTTCTACATCCAACTGAGCATGATATTCACACTTTGAACCAATTTTGATGAGAATAAGGTTTGTGTTTTGCCTGCTACCTCCTCATCTTACCATCCATTAAAATAACTCTCTCATGTCTCTTTTAAGTGTAATTTACCCCCATTCAATCTTCACTCTCCTTTTGCCAGTGCAATTTTCTTTCTCAAAGATCTACTTTGGGGGGGTTTTGTGGTTTTTTTTGGGGGGGCGGGTATCATTTCATCAAAGTCTCTTTATGTCTCCACTCTCTGTCTACATAGTTTCCTTTTACTTACTCTAGTAGTAATAAAACTTAAGAGTTACAAATAATATCCTGACACATAGAAATACACATATTTTAACGTGATTGAATTTCTTATGTTTTCCCTTTCTTGTTTCTTTTTTACCTTTTAATTTTATCTTGGTTTATTTATAAGGAGGTCAAGAATTTTTTATTCAACTTTGGTATTTTAATTGGAAATACTTGAAAGTCCTCTATTCCATTAAATATCCATTTCTACCCCTCTTTTAAAAAAAAGAGAGATTATATGCCATTTTTCTGGGTAGGTGATTAATGAATAGAATCCTAATTTCTTTGCCTTCTGATATACTGCAAGTCCTCAGATTTTTTAAAGTGGAAGTTGTCAAATCTTGTATCTTTTTTGGTTGCTTGCAATATTTTCTCCTTGATCTGTGAGCTCTAAAATTGGGCATTCCTGGGAGTTTTCATTTTGGTATCCATTTCAAGCAGTAAGGGTGATTCTCTAAATTTCTATTTTTCCCTCTGGTTCTAATAGATCAGGGTAGTTTTCTTTAATAATTTATTTAAATATATTATTATTATTTTTTTATTTTTTGGCTTTGAGGAAATCCAATAATTCTTCAATTTTCTTTCCTGTATCTATTTTCTTTGTCAGTTGTTTTTCCTAATGAAAAATTGTAGATTTTTTTCTTTCTTTATTTTTTTTTTACCTTTTTGATTTTGTTTGATCACATTTTGATGTCTCATAGAGTCAGAAGTTCAGTTCTAAGTTTTAAGGAAGTATATTTTTCAGTGACATTTTATATTTCCTCTTACATTTAACCAATTCTATTTTTAGATAGTTACTTTCCTTGATAAATTGTATTTCTTTTTCATATTAAATCTTTTTCCCATTCATTATTCTTTTGCATTTCTCTAATTTCTTTTCCCAAATTGTTTTTGTTTCTATAATTTGTTTTTCAAAATCCTGTTTAAATTCTTCCAGTAATTATTTTGGGGCTTGAGACCAGGTTAAATTTTTCTTTGAGACACAAGAACCCATTTTGACATGTTATCTTCTTCCAAAATTAGTCCTTGATCCTTCCTATCACCATAGTAATTTTTTATAGTCAAGATTTTTTTTTTTGGAGATAATTAGGGTTAAATGACTTGGCCAGGGTCACACAGCTAGCAAGTATTAAGTGTCTGAGGCCAGATTTGAACTCAGGTCCTACTGACTTCAGGGCTGCTACTCTATCCATTGTGACACCTAGCTGCCCTAATAGTCAACTCTTTTATTGTTCTTTTGCTCCTCTCTCTCTCTCTCTCTCTCTCTCTCTGTATGTGTGTGTGTATGTATGTGGGTACATATAACTTGTTTTATGTGAGAATTGGGCTATGGTACAACATTGTTCCAAGGTTTTTGTTTTGTTTTTGCCTCTAGGTCTGGTTTTCACATGACATCAGGACTTAGATGCTAGAGTTCTCTGGAGGGCTTCCCTCTTGGTTTATACTGGGGGTGGGGTCTCTCTGTCAGCCTTTCCTAGATGTGGGCTTGACTAACTTTTTTGAAGAAGATGCCGTTATTCCAAATGTGTTGTGCTACAGTTAACTTTTATTACTCTGACTCAGTTTCCCTAATTGTCCTGACTTGGTTTCCCTAAATTGCCCTGCCTTAGTTTCCTGGAATTGTTCTGTCTCAGTTCCTAATTGTTCTGCTCAATCCTGAAACACTAGCCCTCCCTCCTAATCATCATGATCCAGATAAGGAGAAAGACCTTCTATCTTAAACATCATGACCCCACCCCTTTCCTACTTATCAGAATGTGTCCCCCCATTCTGGCATTGTTCTTCTTTATCCCAACTTATCAGAATGTCAGGTGCCTCCCCCAACCCTATCAGAACCAGATTGATAGCTTGCTCCTGTTCTTAGTGCTTGACTCCACCCCTACTTCTGTCTATTTCTGTAGCTGATCTATGTGCATGCGTGCATGTCATTGAGAACTCACATTGGTTGCTGGATGCTTTGGACATCAGCCCTGAGGGCAGCATGTCCCCAGCACAATCTCTCCCTTTAAAATAAAATAATCTCTATTTTGCCTCACTTTCTCCAGCATTACAGTGTCAATGGCACTTGTACAGCAGTTCAACCAAAATTATCTCTTGAGAAACAAATCCAGGCATTAGACATTATGTGAGAATTAGTTTTAGTTTGATATATAATATGGTAAAGTTAGAAACATAATTTAAAAAACCATATCTTAAATAAAATACGAAAAATTATGTAAATTCACAAACTGATAAACACACATGTAAATATACACATATTCTATATTCATATCCAAATCTATATATTTTCCCTTTTTTGGAGAAAGGAGATGATAGATACATCTCTGAATTCATTGGTATAGGGAGATTCCAGCAAGGAATTTCTACCACTAATGCCATTGGAACAATTTTTTGCTATTTAAAAATCTGAGACAAGTGAACAGACTTCTGAGAAATTAAGTGATTTGCTCAGGGTCATAGTCAGTATAGGTCAAATATAATCCTTTAAAATACTCCAGCTTTCCTGTGACCTCTGGAATTTGGCTGTGGTATATATTTCTTAGAGTTTTCATTTTGGGATTTCTTTCAGGCAGTAATTGGTAGGTTATTTCAATTTCTCTTTTGCCCTCTATTTCTAATATATCAGGAGAGTTTTCTTTAATAACTTCTTGAAAGATTATTTTTAGGTTTTTTTGTTTTCTATCATAACTTTTCAGTCCAAAAATATTTAAATTAACTCTCCTAGATCTATTTCCCATGTCTATATTGTTTTTTCCAATGAACTAGTTCATGTTGTCTTCTATTTTTAAAATTCTTTTTTCTTGCTGTTGTTTTATTGTTTCTTGATTTCTCATAAAGTCATTTGCTCAATTCAAATTTCTAAGCATTTTTTTTTCCTTCAGTGAATTTTTATACCTCCTTTTCCACTTGGCCAGTTCTACTCTTTAAGGCTTTTTTTTCCTCAGTGAATTTTTGTGCTTCTTCCATTTGGTCAGTCTGATTTTCAAGACATTCTTTTCCTCATTGACTTTTTGTACTTCTTTTTGCCATTTGGTCTAATCTGTATTTAAAGTATCATATTCTTCAGACTTTTTTGGTATCTTCATCAACAAGCTGCTGACTCATTCTTCATAATTTTTTGCACCAGTCTCATTTCTGTTCCCAATTTTTCTTCTACTTTTCTTATTTGATTTTCCTAATTCTTTCTGAGCTTTTTTTGAGCTTTAAACTTGAGACTAATTCACATTTTTCTTGGCATTTCTGATTTGGAATTTGGCTTAATTATCTTCTTCTGCATATGTATTTTGATTTTTCTGGTCATGAAAGTAAGTTTCTATAATCAGAATTTTTTTTCTGTTTTTTTTTTTTTTTCAATTTTCTAATATATTTCTTGATTTTTAATTCTCTGTTAAAATGGGGCTCTACTTCCAGGGTAAAAGGTGCATTGTACCAAGCATTAGGAGTTTTGTGTAGTTGTTTTTAGGGACCTGTAAGTTTTCAATTCTTCCAAGGTTGTGTCATTTAAGGAGAAGAGGTATGTTTACTCCTCTTCTGGCCTGTACCCTGGTCAGTGAGTGACCATAAGCACTCTTCTGCCCTGTTCTGTTGTGGCTGCACGCTCTGGTGTGCTAGTGCTCCTCCTTAATCTGGGAACACACATCCTACTTTGTGCAATGCAAGAGAGTCCTATCTCAGAGATAGAAAAGAGACACCTGTATTTCTTTGATCCCCTTACTGTCTGTTGGCAGAAAATTCTGGGAATAGCTGCTGCCACTGCTAATTCAATAGCTTCCAGGACTGCTCCTTATTTGCTGGGGCTGGATCTGTGTTGGCACAGTCTCTGTTCTATTGTGCTCCACGTTCAGGTGAGACAGACCTTACCTGCTGACTTTCTGAGTCGTCTTTGACTATATAATTATTTCATTCCATCTTTTTTGAAGGGTTCTGCCCTTCCAATATTTTTAAAATTATATTATTTAAAAGTTTGGAAGGGTTATGGGGAGAGTCCAGAGGAATCCTTGCCTTTTTTCTTCCATCTTGGCATATATTATATATTGAAAATCAAATCCCTACAAAACATTAAATTTATAAGTTTCGTTTACGTCTTAAAAATATCTTGCTTCCAAAAATTTATCAATACTTAAAAAAAATCTTTAGGACCAAATCTAGAATTTATTATATTTTACTTCTTCAGATCTCTTCTTAGTTTTGAAAGAACAGTACCTGCATATCACATTTTAGTTTGCAAAGTGCTTTCCCATACATTCTCTCTCATTTGATAATAATTGAAATATTATTTTAAATTGCAATTTTCACTGTTAAAAAAAGTCTCAGACATTCATTAGATTTTTTTCCCCTAGAAAAAGACTCAGAGGCAGAAAAGTTCAACTATATACCTATGGGTAGATAAGAAAGTAGGAGTATAAGCAGTCATCAGAAATCAAATCTCCAGAGACCTGTGCTCTAATTCTTAAGCCACACTCCCTTCCACTTAATGTATCCATTGTAGCTTTTACCATGACAAAGAAAGTAATTGGATCTGTGAATGCAAGACTTTGGAAAGTCCTATCAGCATGGCCCATTATCTTTCATCTGGAAATAGCAAAAACCTTTATTAAACTGCTCAGAAAGGAAGTGTTATTGTTTCCCTATACCCTTCTTTCCCCAAAAGATAGCTGATTTATCTGGAATACTAAAGAGGCTATATTGAATTAAAAGGAGGATATTTTTCCCATGAACATAAAAGCTTTTGTAATATTGGTGCTAAAATGGTCTCCCTGACTAAGTTTAGATATGCCATTTAGGTCCTATGAGGCGTTCTAGACAAATTTAGAGAGAAGGCAGGAAATTGACTGCATAAGCCATTGTTGATACAATTGGGAATGGGATGCATTCTCATCTCATATAACTGTGTTTGAGAAGGAAAAGGTGGCCTAATGAAGATGCAAATTTCCAGAATCTTATCTCTTTGGCTATTTTAATATTGTTATGCCACAGTTCTCTTTAACTGTCCTGACTCAGTTTCCCTGTCTCAGTTTCCTTAACTGTTCTGTCTCAATCTCTTTAGTTGTAAATCCCCCTCTGAAAACTAAGGATTATTCGCCCTCAGGTTATAAATTAGCAAGGTAAACAAGAGAATAGATTCCTGACTGTTTTGTATCCTCAAGGATTTACAATATCCCTTAAATATTCCAAGATAACCCATGATATCTTTACTTCTTTGTATTCAGACATCCTGTTTTTTAGAGTTTTATGGCTTCCCCTTCCTGATAGAAACTTTCCCTCCCTTTCTCTTCTTTGTCTCCAAAAAGGTATTTAAGAAGTTGGGGTTCTTCCATTCATTGCTGGAGTATGGCAGCTGGCAGTTGTATGCTGGACTCCTCCAGCCCTGGGACCAACATGAATTCCTTGGTCCCAGTATATCTTTATCTCTGTCTGACTGGATAATTCCAAATGAGAGTCTTGTCCAGTCAATCTTACTCTCCCATTAATAAAATATTAAAATTCTCTAATCTCTCCTGCCTCAGTTTCTCCAGCATTACAATTTGGAGGTCCCACCGAGATAATAGAAACTGAGAACTGGATTAGAGATAAGAGACCTCTCGGTCTCCACCTAGGCCTGAGAGAGCTCAGGACCTGGGTCTGTTCCTTGAGAAAAGACCAGCACTCTGGCTACCCCAGAGTACTCCTAGGAAAAGGAAGCAGTTCCTCAGCCTCAGTCTGGCCTACAGTGGACAACGAAATCGATTCGGCATTCGATTTGGCATTTGGGAGAGTAAGTCTGTCTGGGTACCTTTTGGGTTACCATCTGGTTCTGGTTCTGGTTCTGGTTATTCTGGTTCTGGTCTGTTCTGTTGCTAGCAACCTGTGGTCTCAGAATAAATACCGATGGGTTTAAAAATTCTGAGACGGGTATTTTCTGGGACACTGGAAAATATCCTCTGGGTATGTGTTATATGTTTGTTTAATGTTGTAACTGTGTAGTCTGTGTGATATATGTTCTATGTTCTGTGTGATTTGTCTGTTATGTTGTTGGTTGAAAAATTTTTAAGAATAACATTGCAACTGTGCTTAGTAAAATGGAGCTCCATGTTTGTCTGTGTGTATCTGGTTAAAAATTAGCAAGCTTGTAAGAGATAAGGATTCAGCCTCCGTGTTGCAGGTTTAGAAAATATCAAGAAGTTTGAAAAATCTTTCTCTCTCTTCTGTCTCTGGCTGACTGCAGCAGCCTGTGAGAAAAAGGGAGAAAAGGGAGAGAAAGGAAGAAATAAAAAAGGAAATGAATAAAAAAATAGATTTAAAGGGATTTGGAAGTTCGGAAAGTTAAAATATATATATAGAGAAGATATAGAAGAGTAGTGTGCTAACATTTAAAGGAAAGAAGTTTGAATGGAATATCTAGGCATTCTCTGTGAAGGCAGAGAAAAGCACTAAATGGGTTTGGAAGTTCACAGAAACCCCTTTGGATTCTGGAATGGGAAAAGGGAATTCAAGGTGAAACTAACTTCTCTCTGGGGGTGGAGGTCTTGGAAACAGCCCCTAGTCTGTTTGCTGATTTAAGAGCTTTGTTAAGTTTTAAGAACAATGATTAAGAAATTTGGGAATTAGTTGTTTGAAAAATTTGCTAGTGATTTTAAACTTTTTTAAGGAAAAGCCTACAAGAGTGAAAAGCAATAAAATTCAAGTTTAGCCTGGCCTGGGCAATAAAAAGCTCTGAAGATAAGATGCTAATAGCTGTTAGAAGAAATGTGGTAGAAAAGAAAAAAAAAAACTTTTAAAGACAGCTGTATTAGTTTGATTCAGTTTGTTACCTTCTGAAATATATTGAGTTATTTGTTAACATAAGTTATACTTTAATCCAGCTCTGCTGGACATGTATGGGTTTTTATGGAGGTTTGGGCTATTCACTATAGTGTGAATCTTACAGGTTTTTGAAGGGAAAAGGAAAGAGGAATGCAGGTGATTCGGGAAGGACTGATTTGTAGGGGCAATTAGAGGTTTGCATAGTTTTAGGAAGGTGAAAGAAAGACTTTTGGGAGTAGGTGAAAAGGTGGGGGAAGGAGCCACCCACCCCCGCTGTCTTCTGCTACTATACTAAAGGAGCATCTGGGTAGGAAAGTTCTTTAAGGAGATTGTTTAAGTATGTAGTCAGGGGGAAAGAGAAAGTTGGAAACGGGTGGATTTGGGAAGAAACCTGATGTTAGGAAACTGATGGGCTAAATCTTGAAAAGGATCCCCATGTAGGAAATTGAGTGGGGAACCTGAGGGAAGTTTTTTTCTAGGGGGTCAGGAGTGGAGGAAGAGTGGCCACATGGAATCCTCTCCTCCCCTCTCCTCTCTAAGCATGTTCCTGCCGTTTTTTTTTTTTCTTATCTGATTACGGAAGTGCAGCAAACTGATTTTTAAGGACATGCTTACTTTTAGGTTAATTGATTGAATATTTGTTTCTTCATAAAGGTTTTCTTGGTTAAGAGATATGGTCATAAATGTGATCCATACTTTGGTAGGAATATTTCTAAAAGTTTAATTGCTATGTTAAAAACCTTCTTGAATTCTTTTATGTGGAATTGGGTCTTTTGTATAAGTTTAAATTGATTGTATTGGGTCATCCTGAGGTTATTTAAAAGACCTCTGAACATAATAGTTTTTTTTTTCTTTGTCCTTTTGAAAATGTTTGTTATGGACAATATGCAATTTGGGATATTTTTCTATGTATTGGGTATTTTAAAAGCAAAATATGATAATTGTTCTAAGTTGTGAACTTACTGAGGCGAAATTTCTTTCTGTTATTATTGTAAGGTTATGGTAACTCTTTGTTTAAGATTTATCAGAAATTTGATTAATGACATTTGTTATTGGAAGTAAAGGTTTTTGGGCTTAGAGTTAATTAGCTAATGCTATTTGGGAGTTTTAAAGCTCCACCCTGTGACAGTTACTGGGACAATTGATAAGCAGTTAAAACTCAACTGCTTATGTTATGTTATAGTTATGTTCTTGCATTTTTCCTTCTGTAACTGATCTCTATGATCAGAGCAATGGTCAATAGAAACTGTTAATGCAATTCAATTATGTCCTGCCTTGCTATTTTCAGTCTGGTTATATGTAATCATTGTATCCTAAATGCTTGGGCAACTGAGTATTTCTCCCGGTCATCTGTCTGTTACTGGATATTTGTGTTTTGTTTCTTTAAGGTTTCTACATGATAACTGGACAATTAACAGGGGTCTGTAAGATTGCAGCCGTTTGCTTGGCCTGTAAAGCAAACTTTCTTCTGACTGATGGCCAATTTATTTTGGCCTCCTCATGTTTTGCAGCAACCTGATGAACTGGGTCTTTCTATCTGAGACTGATCTGATCTTTATGTGTTAGATTTGTGTTTTTGTTCCAGATTTTGGTCAAATTACAGATATTGGTTTGCTTCTGGAACCTGGATCAGCTTTGATCAGCTTTGATTGTTAGCATGACGCACCCACTCTGCAAGGAATGAGAGCCTCCTATCACTTCACAACCTGGAGCAGCAGTTTTAAATGAGACCATGGACTGGACCCTACATCTAGTGTACTTTGGACTGATATGAGGGACTTTGGGAATGGTTGATGACTGACTGTTAAACCTTGCCTGAATCATCTATTACTGTGTGTTTAAGATTTGGGATGGGATTTGTTAAAATTGTGTAATTATTGCTGTTATGTTTGAGGGCTTTTAAGGAAATGCTACTGTATTAGTCTGTTATGTATAGGAATTTTGATTTGCTCTTGGGATTTATATGGGTAATGGTCATTTGATAATTCCTTTCTGTGACAAAAAAAAAAGGGGGAGGTAGAGATAGAACATTGGGGAAACTGGTATATTTTTTTCAAAATACCTAAAAGAATGGGAACCCCTAGCTCCTATTCACTTTGCCTTAAGCACTTTTGCCCCACACCCTTTCTCACTAGTTCAGATTGAATTTGGATGCTTTAGTTTTAGAATCCCTTATTTTGTTAAAAATGCCCTGGCAGATTCAGTTTTGGGGATTATTTTTTTTAGAAAAGTTTTAGAAATCAGACACCTGTCGTGACACTGGCAGTCTCTCTGATCTGTTTTTCCATTCCTGTAACCCCACTTCATTAAATATTTCAGCATTTCAAAGGACCTTGAAGTTTGGCATGAGGCACCTAAAAAGTTTGGAGTTTGTCTGCCTTGATGGTCTAACTGTGCATAATCTGCTCAGAAATCTGTATTCTAATAACAGCCCTGTTTCTCTGGGTGGGGACAGGTGGAGCTACTACAGCCTGCCTCACCTTTCTCCCCTGGAGAGATCTGCCCCTCTGAATGGGCTTGAGCTTTGGCCCTGCTGCTCTGTAAGCAGACTGAGTTAAGTGTACAAATGACCACAGATCTAACTGTCCATCTCAAACTGGATTCTCTGGCTGAGATGGTCCTCCAGAACTGTAGAGGACCTGACATGCTTGCAACAAGGGAGCCTTTGTACAGCTGTTAACTCTGGAGTTATCAGGGAGAGACTTGCTCTTGCCATATGAGTCCTTACATTTTTTTCTAGTTTTATTTTTGCTCGTTTGTGTTACATAGGGTGGGTCAAAGACTTCCTGGATACCTAGAGGAAGGTGCTAAAATTCAAAGGTTTGAATATTTAGGAGAGAGAGTGTGGAATGTTATGCCACAGTTCTCTTTAACTGTCCTGACTCAGTTTCCCTGTCTCAGTTTCCTTAAATATTCTGCACGCTCTGGGATCTCAGAGCACAGGCGCAGCACAGTCCTGCTAATGCCTCACTGCTGCCCCCTGCAGTCTGTAGAGGAAGCTCGATAACATACCCAGCCCCTCCCCCAAAGAAAGACTCCAGTTTTTTCTGTTTTTCTTTGGTAGTTTGTCTCTGAGTAATAGACAGAATGAGCAAGAAGCTGAAGAGGACTTTAACCCTTGACAGCTTCTACACAGATAGAGAGCAGACTCTAAATCCTGAGGAGACTAAAAACAGGCAGTCCCCAGGTGAATCCCCAAAGGAGGAGACCATCTGTTCCTCAGCACAGATGAACCTCATAGAAGTGATTAAAAAGGCTCTCACAAGGGAGCTAGAAGAAAAATGGGGAAAGCAGAGTGAGGCTTGGCAAAAGGAGAGGGAAGCTTGGGAAAAGGAGAGGGAGGCTTGGCAAAAGAGCCTGGAGAAAGTTAAAGAGAGAGTGGATAAAGAAGTAAAATCCTTGAAAAATAGGATTGGTGAACTGAAAAACAAAATTGGCGAAATGGAAAAAAATTCCACAGAACAAAAGAACTCAATTGGACAATTAGAAAAAGATTTTTAAAAAGTGAGTGAAGAGAACACTTCACTGAAAATCAGACTTGAACAAGTGGAATTGAATGACTCGAGGAGACAAGAAGAATCAGTCAAGCAAATCCAAAAAAATCAAACAATGGAGAAAAATGTGAAATACCTTCTGGGGAAGACAACAGACCTGGAAAACAGATCCAGGAGAGACAATCTGAGAATCATTGGACTCCCAGAAAAACATGATGAAAAAAAGAGCCTGGACACTATTTTCCAGGAAATTATCAAAGAGAACTGCCCAGAAGTCATAGGAACAGAGGAAAAAATAAACATTGAAAGGATTCATTGATCACCCACTGAAAGGGATCCTAAAATCAAAACACCAAGGAATATAGTGGCCAAATGCCAGAATCCTCAGATGAAGGAAAAAATATTACAAGTGGCTAGAAAAACCCAATTCAAGTATCAAGGAGCCACAATAAGGATCACCCAGGATCTGGCAGCATCCACATTAAAAGATCGAAGGGCCTGGAATATGATATTCCGAAAGGCTAAGGAACTTGGTATGCAACCAAAAATAACTTACCCAGCGAGAATGAGCATCTTTTTCCAGGGAAGAAGATGGACATTCAACGAAGTAAGCGAATTTCATCTATTTCTGATGTCTCAATCTCTTTAGTTGTAAATCCCCCTCTGAAAACTAAGGATTATTCGCCCTCAGGTTATAAATTAGCAAGGTAAACAAGAGAGTAGATTCCTGACTGTTTTGTATCCTCAAGTATTTACAATATCCCTTTAAATATTCCAAGATAACCCATGATATCTTTACTTCTTTGTATTCAGACATCCTGTTTTTTAGAGTTTTATGGCTTCCCCTTCCTGATAGAAACTTTCCCTCCCTTTCTCTTCTTTGTCTCCAAAAAGGTATTTAAGAAGTTGGGGTTCTTCCATTCATTGCTGGAGTATGGCGGCTGGCAGTTGTATGCTGGACTCCTCCAGCCCTGGGACCAACATGAATTCCTTGGTCCCAGTATATCTTTATCTCTGTCTGACTGGATAATTCCAAATGAGAGTCTTGTCCAATCTTACTCTCCCATTAATAAAATATTAAAATTCTCTAATCTCTCTCCTGCCTCAGTTTCTCCAGCATTACAATATGCCCCTTATATTTTCTTTACAAGATGTCTACATATACAAAATAGATTGAAAGTTCATAAAATAATGTAATCAAATTTGGGGAAAAAAATTGACCTGAAATGTTCAGATTAGAATGGATCTGTGATTTCATTTGAATTGAGCACTCTCTATAAAGAAACTACTATTTATCATATCAGATATGTACCATTCTGCATTTACCTATTCAGAGTGTTGCCTAGAACAATGAGAAGCTAAATGACTTGTCCAGATTCACATAGCTTGTATATGTCAGAATTCAGATTTGGAACTCAGGACTTCTTCCCTCAGAGATCATCTCTACTCTATGTATTATATAGTTTCTACCAAAATGTTATTATGTTGAATGTTGATGGGGAAAGGAAAAAGTGAATTTTTCCCTTACTTGGTTGAAAAAAAAAATGCTTGTTGTCTTTATTATCTATCTATATATGATGCTTAGACATGAATATCAATTCCTACACTAACTAACCTAGATGCACCTAAGAAATCAGATAGTAAATTTATAAGGAAGAGTAACTGCAAACACTAAAATTAGTGGATCAACTTCAAAAGATAAGGGCTAGAAAAATTGTGTTGGGATTATTCCTTTTTTATAAGTTACAGTTTAACAATCTCTTACTCTTGACAGTATGAGATTGTTAAACTGTAATTTATAAAAAAGGAATAATCCCAACACAATTCTTATTCTTATCTGAATTCTTATCTAAAAGATTGATTCTTATCTAAAGCTTGAATTTACCTATAATTCAGTTTCAGAAATTAGGCAAGGACTCTGAAGAACATTTTTTCTTCCTGAGCTTATTTCTCACTTCCCACCCCCAAGCAACTATGTTTTAAATGTAGGAGTCTATATGTCTTAACAAATGAATACATATTCATCCCTTAAATAGATGAAGACTTCTTAAACTTTTCCCACTCCTGATTGTTTTTCACCTGAGAAAATTTTATATGATTTTAACTCAAATCTGAGATGGGATGTTTCAGGCAGAATGTGTGCATATGCAGTGCAAAGTGTGCATATTATGTGTTCAAAATCAAGGTTGCAGTGATACTGCATAATGCATCATAGACAAGCACTGCCAGAAATATATTGGATTCATTATAAGTTTGATTTTGAATTAATTTTTAGTCGTTGCATTCAGAAATCTTTTGCTATTACCAAACTTTTCCTAACCCCTATATTCTGTTATGTGATCCCCATATGGGAATGCTACTCACACTTTAAGAAGTGTGTGAGTAGCTTTGTGGCTCTGTAAAAATAACTAGAATCAAATAACTAATTTTGCCAGTTTCCTTAGAGCAAGTTAGAAATGACACTAAAGTCAAGATCCACAAATCACTAATATGGTCTCAATTTTTTAAAAAACAAAATGACTAGTCTCAACAAAAATAGCATATAGATAGATAAAGACGGATACTATATAATTATATATATAATAACATATGCAACATACACACATGCACATATATTCTAAGGTTAAAATGGAATGATTCTATCTTTCACAGAAGTTGAAAATCATTTCATATTTATAGAATAAACTTTAAAATATATAATTTTACAAATAATTCTGTACAAATCATATAATAACAAATGAAAGTCAAAACTTCAAAGTTCTAACAGAGACCATTTTTGGTCAATTTTTAGTAATATTTTAAATATACTCCAAGAAACCTAATCTGGGTTAGAGTGATTGGTTTGTAGCTCTAAGAAAAATTCATCAGATTCAAAGAGAAATAGAAATTTCTACCAGAAATACAAGTTGTTTTTTTTTTAAAGGAAGAGAAACAAAAAAAAAAAAGATTCTTGGTATTAATGGTTTCATCCCTTCACCCCAAAATTGACTATAAAAGTTCAAGTATATTGAACTGCCATTACTAAATATTATGTCTCTAAACAAAAAAGGCCCAATATTAGCAATGGTATTTTATAAAATAATAGTTTCTAAATATTATTTAATTATTTGGTAAAGACATTTGGTAAAGATGATGTAAAGCAGATTTAATAGCTTGCCTACTCCTGACCATCCTATTAAGTAAATACAATTAAAAAAAAAAAAAAAAAACAAGAGAAAACTAACTTTAAATGGACTCCTCTGGACAAGTATTGTAACACTTCACAATACATTGTCATGCTGATTTCAAAAATGTGTCCATCCACCAATCAATTGTTATTTCAAGATGCTATATTCTAGTTCTCAATAGACCAAAGGATTACCCAGCCTGGGTTTGTCTTCCTGATAAAAGTCCCAGCAATGATTTCTGAATGGGAAATGGAATTAAAAAAAACATCACCAAAGGTAAATAAAATAGAAACAGTCTGTCTCTTGTAAATGCCAAGGGAGAGCAAATTTATAACTAGGGCCCTATTTCATCCTCATGAAATAGTGATGGAACCAAAGAAATAGTTACCAAAATCACATGGATCCCTGTAGAGAATTGTTCAGAAAGAGAAGCATAAGAATTACTCAGGATGAGACAGTAAATACCATGGAGGGATTAGTCAAATTTATTAGATAAGTTATCTATCAAGTGATGTATTTAAGTGATGAAAGAAAGCTATAGAATTATAGCTCTTAGAGTTGGCAGGGACTTCAGAAACCATCTAGTTCAGCCATCTCATTATATATAAAGAAACTGGGATTAAGAGGAAGTCAAATGATTTGACTAAAGTGACAGAGATGAGAGGTGGAATTTCAATTCATTTTCACTGACTCCAATACCAGTGTTTTTCCATTGTATCACACTGCCTGGTATGTATAACAGTTGATTAAAAAACAAAATCACAGAAGTGATTTTCTTTTCAGATCAGGAAAGTAATCATGATTCTTTCTTATACACCAATAGGAAGAATATGGCTTTCCTGATTATTTTCTCCAAATATTTGATCTCTGATTTGTTTGGAAGACTATCCTAACAGATATTGTCACTCCAAGTCCAGACTACCCAGTAGTCATGAAAAGAACTGAGTCTCAAAAAGAAAGAAACTATATAGTTCTTTTCTAATTTGATTTTCTATTCTCTTTGCCTATTCTACCCTCCATCACTTAACTTCTATCAAATCTTCCTTATATAGCAGAAAGAAATATTTGATGGAGTCAGAAGACCTAAGTTCAATTTCTTCCCTTGTCATAAACTGCTTACTTAGCCTTTTCCAAATAATTAAACAATTATGGGTCTCAATTTCTTCAACTATGACATTGAGTGATTGTGCTAAATGACATCTATAATCTTAAGAAGCTCTAATTCCAAGAAGAAGTGGTATGAAGAACTGAAGCTGATTAATCTGAACTGATAGTATACATTTTATGTCTAGAGGATAGAGCAATTTAGCACCAGACATTACTTAATAATCAACTAGGTCAACACAATAACCAGAAAAATGAAAGAATTTTCTCAGAGTTACACAGCTCTTTAATAACAAATATGCAATGAGAACCAGGCCCCTCCACTGCAGTCCTCACTGAACACACTTCTTGGAACACAGCACAATTATTTGAGAAATATTTGGTGTTTGTGGCAGCCCTATTTGTAGTGGCTAGAAGCTGGAAAATGAATGGATGTCCATCAATTGGAGAATGGTTGAGTAAATTGTGGTATATGAACATTATGGACTATTATTGTTCTGTAAGGAATGACCAGCAGGATGAATACAGAGAGGACTGGCAAGACTTACATGACCTGGCCGCCGGATCTCCAGCCCAGCCCGAGCCGCTACTGCCGCAGCCGCAGCCTCTCCTGCTCCTCTTCATTTTCCTTCCCTTCCTCTGTAGCCCCCAGTCCCAGCCTTCCTGTGCCGTTGCTTCCCTCAGCCATGCCGCTCTTTTCAGTTAATGTAAAATGGGGAAAAGAGAAGTTTGATGGTGTGGAACTGAATACTGATGAACCTCCCATGGTATTCAAGGCTCAGCTTTTTGCATTGACTAGAGTCCAACCTGCTAGACAGAAAGTTGTGGTGAAAGGAGGCACTCTGAAGGATGACGATTGGGGAAACCTCAAGATAAAGAGTGGAATGACTGTTAATGATGGGATCAGCAGATGCTTTGCCTGAGGAACCTGTAGCTAGAACTGTTTTCGTAGAAGACATGAAGGAAGAACAGCTAGCATCTGCTAAGGAATTGCCATGTGGATTGACAAATCTTGTTTAACACTTGTTACATGAATGCTACAGCTCAGTGTATCCACTCTGTGCCAGAACTTAAAGATGCCCTTAAAAGGTATGCAGGTGCCTTGCGAGTTTCTGGGGAAATGGCATCAGCACAATATATCACTGCAGCCCTTAGAGATTTGTTTGATTCCATGGACAAAACTTCCTCCAGTATACTACCTATTATTCTACTGCAGTTTTTGCATATGGCTTTCCCACAGTTTGCAGAGAAGGGTGATCAAGGACAATATCTTCAGCAGGATGCTAATGAATGTTGGGTACAAATGATGCGAGTGTTGCAACAAAAACTGGAAGCTTTAGAAAGTGATTCTGTTATGTCTCCATAACAGAATCACTTTCTAAAGCTTCCAGTTTTTGTTGCATCATCATCTGCAGCCCAAGCACCTACTAAAAAGAAAAGTTTAATCGATCAGTTCTTTGGTGTTGAGTTTGAAACTACCATGAAATGTACAGAGGCTGAAGAAGAGGAAGCCACCAAAGGGAAAGAAAACCAGCTCCAGCTCAGCTGTTTTATCAATCAAGAAGTCAAGTATCTGTTTACAGGACTTAAATTGAGACTTCAGGAAGAAATTACTAAACAGTCTCCAACATTGCAACAAAATGCTTTATACATAAAATCTTCCAAGATTAGCCGATTGCCTGCTTACCTTACTATTCAGATGGTTCGATTTTTTTTACAAAGAGAAGGAATCTGTGAATGCCAAAGTTCTTAAGGATGTTAAATTTCCTCTTATGTTGGATGTATATGAACTATGTACACCAGAACTTCAAGAAAAAATGGTATCCTTTCGGTCAAATTTCAAGGATCTAGGAGACAAAAAAGTAAATCAACAGCCAAAGACATTTAGCAAAAGTGGTGGTGCACAGAAAGAAGTTAAATATGAGCCATTTTCTTTTCCTGATGATATTGGCTCTAATAACTGTGGTTATTATGATTTACAAGCAGTGCTAACACATCAGGGAAGGTCTAGTTTGTCAGGCCATTATGTATCATGGGTGAAAAGGAAACAAGATGAATGGATTAAGTTTGATGATGATAAGGTCAGCATTGTTACACCAGAAGATACCTTGCGGTTATCTGGTGGTGGAGATTGGCACATAGCTTATGTTTTATTATATGGGCCTCGCAGAGTTGAAGTAATTGAAGAAGAAACTTCACAATAATCTTCATCTTAGCTATCTGACTAGGTGTGGAATAAATGTTGTTCGTTGATCATTTCTAAACCCCAGAGCTTTAGAAGAAATTTTAGGTGGTTCTACATGATTTCCCCTCATGTGGAGCCAAGAGGGTGAAATCAGACTTGAAATTTGTTCCATGTATTAACAAAACTAAAAACAGGATACACAGAAAAAAGAGTTTATCTTTGGACTCTGCTGCCTCTGTATCAAAGTAGCAAACAGGAAGACTTTTTTTTTTTAAAGGCTTATTTCTTGTGTAATTTTTTAAAAAATTCTAAATGGAAATGCCTTTCAACCACTATCTTCTGTCCTAGTGTTTAATTTCTCTTTCTGCCTTTTCCAGTCCAAGATTCAGCAATCAGATATTTATTGCACACCTATTATTCCATCATTTGTTGTTATTCTTGCATGGTTCAGACCACCATTCAATAGCTGCCCATCCTTTTGCCTTATCTAACAAAGTTTTGCCAGAAGGTGAAAGGGAGAATGGTGCCCTTGTTGTGTAACTCAGTGCTGCTGCCCATAGCCCATGGAAACATGGCTATAATCAAGTATTTGTCCAGCCTGACCTGCTGACTCAGTCTGTTCTGTTGCTGGCATTTCATGACTTCAAAATAAATTGTGATCAATAACAGTTAAAAAAAAAAAAAAAAGACTTACATGACCTGATGCTAAGTGAAATGAGCAGAACCAGGAGATCATTATATACCTCAACAATGATACTGTTTGAGGATGTATTCTGATGGAAGTGGATCTCTTCGATAAAGAGAGCTAATTCAGTTTCAATTGATCAAGGATAAACAGAAGCAGCTACACCCAAAGAAAGAACACTGGGAAATGAATATAAACTGCTTGCATTTTTTGTTTTTCTTTCCAGGTTATTTATACCTTCTGAATCCAATTCTCCCTGCGCAACAAGAAAACTGTTCGAGTCTGCACACATACATTGTATCTAGGTTATACTGTAACCTATTTAACATGTAAAGGACTGCTTGCCATCTGGGGGAGGGGGTGGAGGGAGGGAGGGGAAAAATCGGAACAGAAGTGAGTGCAAGGGATAATGCTGTAAAAAATTACCCTGAAATGGGTTCTGTCAATAAAAAGTTATTTTAAAAAAAATAATAATAAAATAAAATAAAATTATAGGCCAAACAGGAAAAAAAAAAGAGAGAGAAATATTTGGGGATGAATTTGTTAATGTAGTGACTAATTGGTTATTGATTGATTCTTAAACCATACTACCTCTTCATAGATAGCCTATTTTTAATTATTTGCTTATAACATTTATTTAGAAAAATTGTAGTTCCAAATCATCTTCCTTCCTGAAGCCTCTCCAATATCCAATTGATATGATATCAGTTATATGTGTAAAGTCATGCAAACCATAATTCTCTATTAGCCATGTGGCAAAAAAAAAAAAATTAACAATAAGAACAATAAAGTAAAAAAAGTATGTTTCAATCTGCATTCAAAGCTCAACATTTCATACAAGTTTTCCTGTGGTTTTTTTTTCTGAAATCATCTTGCTTTTAATTTCTTACAGTACAATAATATTCCATCAAAATCATATCCCTTAACTTAGATCTAGATCACTAATTGCTTCTAATATATATTATAAATAGAATCAATCTGAGCCTCAGTTTTCTCATGGGAATGATAATTTTTGTATTACTATGTTACTTTTTTGTTAATGAGAAACACTATAAACTATAAAATACTACTTAAATGTGATTTATTATATATTATATATCTATTTATATCACATGGTACATATAGTATATGTTTTTAATTATGTATTCATTTAAAGGGAGGCTTTAATTATCATGGTATGTTTATGTCAAAGATGAAATAGGGCATAAATTAAATGATTAATATCTGCTTGTTGGAGAGAAAGGGAATGATATAAAAAGGAAGTCAAAATAGTGATGCTTAGGATACATTATAAGAATCTACTAAATTATTTTTTTTCTAAAATATTGCTTTGCTCATGTTAGTCTATTGTTTCAAAACTTTCAAGACATTTTCATTGTCTAACAAAGAGAGTTTCTATTTCTTAATCTATAGTTCAGGAGGCTGAAATATGAATCTAAATCATGCATTTCCAGTTTTATCTCCCATTACTATTAAACAAAAAGTATGGTAAAGCTACCAATACCATGATCGTTACCAATCCACAAATGTTTCTTGGCTTTTCTAACTCAATCTTGTTATTAATGCTGTTTCTAGAAAGATCCATGCATATAAAATTTGCACATTATTCAAGGCCAAATGATTTCTCTACCTCTGAATTTGTTCCCATTTATTTCAAATGAAAAATGATCTGTCTTTACTCTAAACTTATACACATGACAAATTATCACTTGGAAAGCACATAAGAAACATATTGCCTTGCCTTATATTTAATATTTCCCCAAATAAGTACCTTTGGGTCAGATCTTGTATATTTGTAAGAAGTCCAAAATATCTATCAAAATGTATTGTAAAGAGTAGATAGTTCATAAATTACTGAAAAAAGGCAAATCTTGATGTAATAAGTTAATTGAAAAACAAATGAATTGATAAATTAATGAAAAGATGAATGAATAACAAAGAACCAAATGGATGTTATGAATAATTGATTAATTAAAGCTAAGAAATCTGTTATTAAATATGACAAAATTTTGAACTGAATAACTCAGGTAATCATTGTGCCATTAATAGGAATAGGAAAATAAGAAGCTAGAACAAAGCAGAAGTTAGGATATGACAATGTTTGATGAAAATATGTTTTTGTAGAAAAGAAAAAAATTAGTTGGAAGTAAAAGTGTCTATACACATATATTTTACATTATACTATCAACTTATTTTCCTTTTTTAATTATTGGAAAATAACTAAGAAAATGCATGTTTAATAATTAATCAATAGTTAATCAGTAAATAAATCCCTAGCAATAATTGCTATATGCATCAAGTGTAGTTGTTTAATGCATAGAAAAAAAGAAAAAAAGAAACGGACTATGGCTCTTGTACCTGTCCTGTCACTATAGAGCTGTAGAAATCATTTCACATATCTGTTTAATTCCTCACTAGAAAGAGGGCTGGTCTAGCTGATCCTTAAGTCACTTCTGGAGCTAACATTCCATTTCTGTAAAGTGCTCTGGTCCCTAGACCTAAAATTCAAATAGTTAATCAAGTGCATATCTTCAAACATTCATCCAAAGAATTAGAGATGATTAAGATCTTAGAAGTCATCAACTACAGACATTTGATGTTATAGAATAGAAAATCAATACACAAAAGGTTAAATGAATTGACTAATTGTTCTTTTTTTTATTATAGTAAGTTTGTTTTTAATACATTGTTTTATGAATCATGTTGGGAAAGAGAATGCTTTTAATATTAACCATGTATTTTCAAAATAGACCATAGACTTTAATCTGAGGATTTTTTTCCTATTTGTTTGCTCAAACTTCACAGACCTCCTATCATTTTTCCCCCCTCTTAAAAACAATGAAACTACCAAAACATCCTGTTAACATAGCCAGGTACTTCATCCCTGCCCCTATCTCTTTTGACTCTAGATATTGTCCTGTGATCTTCTTTCACCATTATATACATCTGCAAAGGGTTATGGGAACATGTAGTGGGGTTTGCCCTATAACTATTCTTTACTTTTTTTTTCATTTTTAGAACTTAGTCTTTTGCGCCAGTTCATTTTGTTGGAATTGTCTTTTTCTCCTAACTTCTCCATCCTCACCTCATACTAAGCATTTCTAAATAAGAAGTATCCTAAACTGTGAAATTTTTAATATGGAAAGGGAAGATAACAGCTTTTAAAAGAGTGAAAATAAATAATCAGAATAACACAGTGAATGAAGGGGAAAAAAGAGAATTCTCATTTTCAGCAGAAAGTTTAAAATGAAGGCTAGAAATTGATTTAACCTTTAAATAAAGAAATATAATGTTCTACATTGAAAATATAGCTGTTTTAGAAGAACACATTATTTGTAAAATAGTGATTTTCACATTTGTTTTTGTTTTGCCCAAAAATGAACTATTTAAAGGAAGTTTTTCTTCAAAGCCATGTTAAACACTATTTGTGTAATTGCCTAGTATCAATTTCAACATTTCCTATAAAATAAATGGAGTGACCAATGTCAACAGGCAAGGTTTTAAAAGCCATTTCTTTCTGATTTGAAATACTTTTTGCCCCCGACCCCCAGGGGACACTATTTGTATCTGGCAAGAACATTAGCTGATCCTGCTACTTCAATCTGACAGCTTCAGATTTTTAACAGAGGAAAAAGGCAGAACTAATGGATGTGAATGAGCTTAAAAGCTAGTGAACTTATCAATCACAGTAAACAGCTTTATTTTTGGAACCAAATAGAGCTACTTTTGAAAACAGAAAAAGTCAATAGATAATTTTTCCCCAGCAACTAATAACTGCAATCAAGTATTTTTTTTTTAACTCTTCCTATCCTTCCTTCCTTTTTTTTTTTTTATTATAATGGTCTTTCCAGCATTGATTAATAAGGAAAAACCTTCATACATTCTTTCTACTTCCCAGAAGCTGAGAATACAATATCTAATTGTATAAAAAGATAACTCAAAAAATGAGTGAGGCAAATCAAATGATCAATATGTTTGTAATCTTTCTTCTAATTCTGATTGCATAACATAGAACATATACATATAGTGCTACCTATAATTGGCACGTTATTGGGTAATAACTTTAAGTCTTTGTCTTTTGATTCAATCTTGAGGAATGTTTTGAATATATGCATATATGTATATATATATGAATATATATTCAAACAAATATTTATATATATATATAAATATGTGTATATGTGTATATATGCATATATATTTGCATGTGTTTATACACATTTGCTTTGCACATTATATCTATTTCAAATATATAAGTGTGTATGTATAATTCAAATAGCTTGAAGCTAAGACTTTCTGTTTATTTAACATTTATTTCAAAAGATTCCAGTCCTTACTATCTTCTTCCACAAAGGTTCTAATCCATTTTTTATCATTCCAGAACCAAGTCACTTTATCAGAATTTTCTTTTAAGACAGATTACACAGCAAAATTCTGCTTTTTCTACTGGAAAGGGAGTAGTTATCTTCCAAGACTCTTAAACCATCAACCAGGAAGAAATTATCAGCTCTTTGGACACTCTAAATAGAATTCAGTCTCTTTGCATTCTTCATGTGCAGTTCTACTGGGTCATCTGGGTCCAGTGGTCAGATATAGGTAAAGACAAACGGAGATAGTCCTGGATGAAATGAGAGATCTTAGACTATTTAAACTAAAGTCTTCAATAGATCTCATTTTGTTGAATCATATAGATGAGCTTGGGTCTAGGTAGAATGCTGAAAACATTGTCTCAGAAACACAATGTTTACATTAATATCCATTTGAAACAGATTATATTACACATAAATTATGTTGAAAGTGTTTTATCCTCTGATCTTACTAAAACCCTCACTTAAATTCCATTTAAAATCTTCCATATAAAAACCTTAACCACAGTGACTCATCCAGCAACTGTTTTGCCAAATTGTATGCCAGCTCAGAATGACCTTTGGGAAGGATGCCCCGTGATCCCCAACATTTTACTTTACAGAATATCAGGAAAGGCTCAATGGAAACATGAATGGTCTATGAATTTGTTGCATTTTAAGCTATACTTAACCAAAAAAAAATCTAAGGATATAATTTATTCCCAAATGGAATGATCAGAATTTGACTTCCTCAAAAACAAAAAATCATAAATAATCTGTTTATTTCGTCCTCTGATCACCGCACTTCTACTAACATTTTTTTAACTTGATGGAAAAATCTCATTTTCCTATAATGCTGTGAAGGACCTATGTTGTACCTTAGGATATTCAACTGTTCTTATTGGGTAACTATTCTCTAAATTAAACATTTGTTATTGATAGTTAATCACACTGTGTAGAACACTGGATTTGGAGTCAGGGAGACCTGCAGTCAAATCTGCCCTCAAACACTTATTATTTGTTTCTGGGAAAGTCATATGACTTCTGTCAACCTTAATATATTTACCTTTAAATGGTCATAATCATAACATCTATCTGTCAGTGTTATAAGGGATAAAATAATCTTAATAAAGTGATTCTCAATCCTTAAAGCACTATATAAAAGCTAGCTATCATTATTAGGTTTTTGTTGTTGTTGTTGTATTTTCCATGACCTTAATGAGTATTACTTTTTTTAATGAATTTTTTACAAGGCTTCCTGAAATTTTATTATATATAAGTACCATTACTAGAAATTTCGGGGAAACACAAGTTGTATATGTGTAAATAAATTGTGTTTGAAATCAATCCTCCCCACTAAGTTTATGTCAGAATCTAGTTCAAGATCTTGATGACTAGAAAATATTTAGGAAACATTTTATTATTATTTTAGATTTTTTTTTAAGGATTTTAGAAAACATTTAGTCCTACTTTGGAGATGCAAAATTAGATTACTGTCAAAGTAACTGCTATTGGTGGTGACAGGATTGTTGTCAGAACTATCTATAGATTGCTAGTCAGTAAGTAATAAACATCCATGAACTTCATATGGAAAATGTTGCTGAATCTTCCATGTGCCTTAGACTTTAATGCCTAATAAGAAATAGGCATCTCACTAATTTAGCAGCATCAATCATGGGGCTAATAATTTTTTTCTTTGCTTTACTTTTTCTTTTAACATTATTGTTGATGTGGTTACACTTGTTTCCTTCCAATTCAATGAAATTCAGCAGATCCCTATATATTGCCTACTTGATGCAATATACTCTATGATAATAGCTGGACATACGTGTGTAGTGCTTTAAAAGATAAAATAAGGGGAAATAACATGAAAAAATGGGGATGAGATAGAAGGGCTCACACAAGAGCTTTCATTGCATAAAGTATTTTCAATGAGGAAATGCCCCCTCTCAAAGCTCATACACACTTGTTCTACAACTTAATAATCATAAAGCTACCTGGGGCTCTGAAGAAATTTGGTCATTTATCTAAGGTCACACAAAAATATGTATCAAAGGCAGGGTATGAATTCAAGTTTTTCCTAGATTTTCTAGATTGTGATTTTCTAGAAATTATTCCACATTCATACTTGAAATGGTAATAGTGAATATTGATACAGTAAGGTTTGCAAGGCAATTTATATATGTAACATCTTTTTTTCTAGTAAATTTATTTATGTTTATTGCACATTATTTTATGAAACATATTGGGAGAGAAAAATCAGAGCAAAAGGGAAAAACCATGAGAAAGATTAAAAAAAAACAGAAAAAAGAAAGGAACATAACATGTTGATTTATATTCAGTCTCCTTAGTTCTTTTTTTGGATGCAGATGGCATTTTCTGTCCAAAGTCTATTCTGATTGTTTTGGATCATTGAACCACTGAGAAGAACCAAGTTTTTCGTAATTGATCATCACACATTTTTGCTATTATTGTGTACAATGTATTCCTGATTCTGTTTGTTTCGCTCAGCATCAGTTCATATAAGTCTTTCCAGGTCTTTCTAAAATCAGCTTGCTCATCAATTTTTATAAAACAATAATATTCCATTACCTCCATGTAACACAACTTGTTCAGCCATTCCCCAATTGATGGGCATCCACTAATTTTCCAGTTCTGTTACCACAAAAAGAGTTGCTTTTTTGTAAATGTGGGTCCTTTTCCCTCCTTCATGATTTCCTTGGGATAGACTCAATAATGGCACTGCTAAGTCAAACAGTATGTACAGTTTGATAGCTCTGCGGGTATAGTTCGAGATTGCTCTCTATAATGATTGGATCATTTCACAACTCCAACAACAATGCATTAATATCCTAGTTTTCACATAATCCCTTCAATGTTTCTCATTACCTTTTTCTGTCATCTTAGCCAATCTCAGAGGTATGAGTTAGTACCTCAGAGTTGTTTCAATTTGCATTTCTCTGATTAGTAGTTATTTAGAGCACTTTTTCACATAATCATAGATGACTTTAATTTCATCATCTGAAAATTTTCTGTTCATATCCTTTATATGTATCATCTCTGATTCTCACAGCTATTCTCTAAGTCCCAGCCTCTTAAATAATGGGTTGTGACCCATATGGAGACTCATTACTAAATATGGGGGAGTCACAAAATTATGGTTTATTATCAGCAATGTTTGATTTGTATCCCTGTTTTGTACCCTATAATCCCAGGGTATTTCTAACATTCGTTTCAACATATACGCACATATATTTTTAATTGTCCAATAATTTGTGAAATAATATCCTCATTATATTCTTTTTTAATTTTAATTTTTTTATTATTATAGCTTTATATTTACAAAACATATGCATGGGTAATTTTTCAACAATGACCCTTGCAAAACCTTCTGTTCCAACTTTTTCCCTCCTTACCCCCACCCCCTTCCCTAGATGGCAGGTACTCCAATACATATTAAATATGTTAAAATATATGTTAAATACAACATATGTATACATATTTATATAGTTATCTTGGTGCACAAGAAAAGTAGATTTAGAAAAAAGGTAAAAATAACCTGAGAAGGAAAACAAGAATGTAAGCAGACAATAACAGAAAGACTAGAAATGCTATGTCGTGGTCCACATTTATTTCCCAGAGTACTTTTGCTGGGTGTAGCAGGTTCTCTTCATTAATGAACAATTGGAACTGAATTGGATCATCTCATTGTTGAAGAGAGCCACGTCCATCAGAATTGATCATCATATAGTATTGTTGTTGAAATGTATAATGATCTCTTGGTTCTTCTTATTTCACTTCGTATCAGTTCATGTAAGTCTCTCCAGTCCTCTCTGAAATCATCCTGCTGATCATTTCTTACAGAACAATGATATTCCAAAACATTCATATACCACAATTTTCTCAACCATTCTCCATTTGATGAGCATCCATTCAATATGTCTAGTTTCTAGCCACTACAAAAAGAGCTGCCACAAACATTTTTGGACATATGGGTCCCATTCCCTTCTTCAAGATTTCTTTGGGAATAAGCCCAGGAGTAACACTGCTAGATCAAAGGGTATGCACAGTGTGATAACTTTTTGAGCATAATTCCAAATTGCTCTCCAGAATGGTTGGATTCCTTCACAACTCCATCAACAATATATCAGTGTCCTAATTTTCCCACATCCCCTCCAACATTCATGATTATCTTTTCCTATCATTTTAGCCAATCTGAGAGGTGTGTAGTGGTATTTAAGAATTGGCTTAATTTGCATTTCTCTGATCAATAACGATTTGGAGCACCTTTTCATAAGACTAGAAATAGTTTCAATTTCTTCATCCGAAAATTTTCTGTTCAATTATACTCTTTTTAATGCTAAATTAAAGGTGGAAATGATTTGATATAATCTAGATTAGTTGAAATGAAGGAATAAGATGATAAAAATAAATTTCCCAAGTGAAAAGGGGAAGCAAGTAGAAAAAGTTTAAGAAGATCTTCTAAGGTGAGGAGAATATTATTAATATTGTACTCATTTTATAAATAAGGTGAGGAGAATATTACTAATATTGTACTCATTTTATAGAAAAGGTGAGAATAAGAGAGATGATGTGACTTTCCAAAAGTCACACAACTGATAAATATCAGAGTCAGTATTCAAAGTTAGATGTTTTCCTATCCCATGTTCAGGACTTTTTTACCATATGACAATTGCACACACACACACACACACACACACACACACATACACAAATTTTGTCCATAATGAAAGTTTCATACATACATATATAATATGTATATATGTATGTAATACATATGAAACTTTCATTATGGACAAAATTTGTATTACAATTCCTAGAACTAAAAAGAAAATACCAAAATTATGTATCTGAAAGAGGATTATATTTCAAATTTCTTCTTTCCAGTAACTATGTGATAAGTTTCACTAACATCAAAAGATAATATGACTGATACACCTATCTTTTTCAAGCATACTGAAGTAGTGATAAGAACATTGGCCTTGAAACTAAGAAGAATTTAGTTTCTTGATAGTAGCTATAGAATCCTAGACCTATGAATTAAATTCTGAGTGTTTCACACTACTCTAATATTTATACTCATAGATTTAAGAATCCATGTTGGGCATTTTCATACAGATGAACTTTACAGGTTCATATAAAACACACACTTTAAAATTAGTCATCTGTGTTTTCTATCACCCTATTCTTTCATTTCAACTAATCTAGATTGTATCCAATCATTTCCTCCTTAAATTTATAATTTAAAAGAATATAATGAGGTCATTCCGTGTGTGTGTGTGTGTGTGTGTGTGTGTGTGTGTGTGAATGTATGAAAACAAGTTATCATTAGGGAAAAATTATACTATTCAGTGTTTATGTATTTTTATTATTATTGATTTTTTAATACTTTTGAATAGATGATTTAAATGATGAAAAATCCAATTCAGCATTTCATTCTCAGTCTCACAAAAAATTGAACTTTGGAATAATGGATTTGCTATAAGAGGAGATTAGTCTATATGTGAAATATGTATTCATTGTTAGAGGGTTTAGAGTGCAGGGTTAAGATTTTTGGAAGAAGAAGTTTCTTATAATTATCTCATATGAGAAGTGATCACTTCTGTTAAGACTGACAGGGAAATAAACTAGTAACTATATGGGTAAAAGTTCTATGAAAATTAATGTGGTTGGGAATTTTTATTATTGTTTACAATTTGAATAAATTTGACTTGAAAGCCATCATACTAATTCATCATTAGTGCATTAAAAATGAAGCAATCCAAACAAAAAATATGAATTGTTTATGGCCAATAAACAAGAGAAATGCTGATGATCCAAATGATACGAATGAAGATACGAATACTCTGCTGCCCCTAAATAAAAGAGGAAACTTCACATAGCACACATTCAAGACCTGAATTTGAATCTTAATTCTAATACTATTTAACTATGGACAAGTCATATAAGCTTTCTTAGTCTCAGTCTTATCTTTAAGTTGAGAAGAATAGTGGTCATAATAACAGTCTTTTAGAGTTGTTCTGAGGCTTAAATGTGATTTTATATAGATAGAAAAAATCTATATCTATAAATATATATAATCTCTTATATCTAGGTATACATATATATATACACATACATATATATGTATATATGTAAAATTTCATTTGTCTCTCCAAAACTCTAAAAAATTTATATAGATACATATGTATATACATACAAATATACATAGATTGATATGATTTTGAAAATAGTCAAGACTCTATGTTGAAAATTATTATTACATTGAAAATGTTCTTTTTCAGTGTAATTTAATTCACCATATCTCTTCAATTCTCAGGTATGCTCTCTAAACAGTATGGAATTCTTCCTTAGTCACATCAGTAGGATTTATTAAGTTCTTCCCATTTGGCATGCACTATGCAGGTCCAAAGTAAGATAAAATAATCCTCTTCATTTAAGTGACTTATGTTCTAATGTTCTATGTACCTATGAGATAAATACAAGATAAATAGGACTTATTAGAGAGGAAAGGAAATATCATCAAGACAGCCATGGAAAGGATCTTGTGAAAATTTATATATATTTAGTAAAGAACTGAAATAATTTGGAAAAAAATAGGAAGTAGTCATATTAGGCTGCTATATTCTCATTTTATAAATATGAAATCAAAGTCCAGTGAGATTATGTAACTTCCTATGGTCATAAGGTCACATAGCTATCAAATATCCAAGCCAGGATTCTGAATGAGTTTTTTCTACCACATCATGAAGATGTTATCTGGACTAAAAAGTTCAAAGGCGTGGTATTCTGAATTGTATCTCAAGAAAGACAGTGTGGATGATGACAACATTAAATATCATGTCACAAAAGATTAATTGGAGGAATAGTAAATAATTATAATGAAGAAGTCTAATTGAGGTTTAATAGTTGTAAAGTATCTAAAAACTTGTGATGTGGAAGAAGGACCAACCTTGTTTGATTTCGTCTTTGGAAGATGGAAATTGTAGAAGAAAAGTAACTTTTTTCAGGGCACAAAAACAAAGAAAAAATCCATACCTAACAATTAAAGCTAATATAAATGTAAATTTCCATTTACATGAGTTCTTATTAGATAGGCTTCAGGGTTTATCTTGCTTCAAACTGGATAACCTCTGAAGCTCATTCTTTACTGGGCCCTTTTCCTGCATCTCCAAATTTCTTTCTCCACCATGCCCCAGTAATTCTCTCACCTCTGGAAGCTTCCTCTGTCAATGCTGGCTTCTGCTAAAAATGATTCCTCTATCATTAGCCACTTTCCCTAATTGGTCAGTTCCTGCTAGAAACTTCATTTCAAGAAATGGTCCTGACCAGCCATAATTATTTATTTCTTCATCTGCAGCATTATTATTGATTCTAAGCACTTCTTTCTCTACAATTCACACCCTTAGATACCACTCTCAACACAAACACTTACACAGACACAGACTAAGCTTTCCAGTTTCCTTTTAAATATTGTTTCCCACTCAGTTTAATGTAAGCTTATTGTAGCAAGGTCTTTCTTTGTTGGTCTTTCTTTGCTTAGATTTGCATTCTTAGAATGTAGCAAAATATCTGACACAAATTAAATATCATGTCACAAAAGATTAATTGGAGGAATAGTAAATAATTATAATGAAGAAGTCTAATTGAGGTTTAATAGTTGTAAAGTATCTAAAAACTTGTGATGTGGAAGAAGGACCAACCTTATTTGATTTCATCTTTGGAAGATGGAAATTGTAGAAGAAAAGTAACTTTTTTCAGGGCACAAAAGTGATACATGCTTAACCCTACTTTTGGTAGATGTGTGAATTGTTCCAGGCATTCTGCAAAGCAATTTGGAATTTTCTCCTTAAAAATCTCTAAACTGTGTTTATTTTTTAATTAAGTTAAGTGATTAATAAATGTTTGTTGAGTTGATTTGACTTTGAGTGTCTTTCAACTGTTGAAAGCTGTGCTATTTTAAAACCATTTCAAACAAATTCAATATATTAACATCTTGGGAAACATGCCTTGTATACTTTAATATATTTAAGTCCATGTGGATCATAATAAAGAAGATAAGTTTAATCATGGAGTAGACCGATAGTATTCAGATCATTGCCAGAGCCATTTTAGATGAATTTTTAGATGTTGAATTTGAAAAATAGAAACTATAATTCTGAAAATCATTTCTTCTTATGAAATCTTTCTGCCTCTTTTCTAAGTAAAAGTGCTTGAAAATAACTGACCATCTTTTTGCTTTAATGAAAAAACTAATTTCTATTCATGTGTTCATGAAACTTTAATAATAATAAAGATAAACAAAAATGAAAAATATTATAAATACTTTCACATTAATACTTTATAACACAATTGGCAGAAGGTTAGAATAACATTTTCATTACCATTACAGTCAGTTAAAAGAAAAAAAAAAACAGACAAATATGAGGAATGCACTTCTAAAATGAAAGGCAACATTTTAAACTATCCTTAAATACAGTAATGCTAGTAATGAATGCAGGATATGAGTTGCAATTTCATACTACACACCTGTGAGTAATTGGAAAAATCTTGTGTACTGAAAGGCTAAAATATATGACCTCTCACATATATGTTCATTCCAATGCTATTTTCTCTATTGACTTTTTCCCATTTTTGTACACATATTCTTGGAACTGTATAATTCTAAAATAATAATAATGATGGCACTGCCTTCCTATCCTTATACTCCTTTTCATTGCCAAACTTCTCTTTAAGTAGTATAATATATGATTTTTTAAAGGAAATTTTTTCTCTTACTTTTCTCTCCTCTATTGAAAAAAATTGTAATAATTATGAAGTCAAGCAAAACAAATATGTATTTAGCTACATAAAATATGTACATTTATCTGTATATATACATATAATATACATTTATCTCTCTGTCAAGAGATGGGTAGCATGTTTCATTATGAGTCTTCTGGAGTTATTGTTAGTCATTATCTTGATCAGAATCTTTATGACTTTCAAAGTTATTTGTTTTTGAAATACTGATCTAATTTTATAAATTCTCTTAATGAATCTGTGCACTTCATTATCATTTCATAATCAGTTCATAAAAGGTTTTTCCAGGTTTTTCTGAAATCCCTTATTCTTTTCTTACAACATGGCTGTATTCTATTATATTCATTTATCACAATTTGTTCAGTCCAGTTTCAGTTAATGAGCATTCTCTAACTTTCCAGTTCTTTGCCGTCATAATAAAATTTACATATTTTCTATTCTACTCATTTTCCCTCTTTGTAGTACTATAGTACTGATACAGGTATAGTATTTCACTGAATTAAAAAATAAACACAGTTTAGAGATTTTTAAGGAGAAAATTCCAAATTGCTTTGCCGAATGCCTGGAACAATTCACACATCTACCAAAAGTAGGGTTAAGCATGTATCACCTTAATAATTTTTTTTTCTCTTTTGGTCAACTTTGCCTAGATGATGGTTGTAAATTAGAACCTATACTGCTTTAATTTGAGTTGCTCCATTAGTTATTTGTAGTAATTTTTCCCCATGTAACTGTTGATAGTGTTAATTTAGTCTTTTGTAAATTACTCATTTATATCTTTTAGTCATTTATTAATTAGGAAAATAGATTTTAGTATAATATGTGCAAGTTAATTTCCTTTATCTTAGAAATGAAAACTTTATCATATTATCTTGATGGAATGTTATTCCACCCAATGTTACCTGATTTCCTTTTAATTTTAGCAGATTACTTTTGCTTATGCAAAATCTTTTAAATTTTACATAGTTAAATTTGTTCATTTTATCTCCTTTGATTATTTCTATCTTATTTGGTAATAAAGTCTTCCTCTACCATGGATGGATAGAAGTCTTTTTCTTGCTTCTCTATTTTCATTTATAATGTCAGCGATTTCTTTAAAATTTTGTATGCATTTGGACCTTATCTTAAATATGGTATGAGATACTGCTTTTTATGTGGTTTCTCACTAGAAAGTTTTCCTAGAAGTTTTTATCTAAAATGCATCACTCTTCTAATACCTGGAATCTTTGAGTTTATCAGACACCAAAATACTGCATTCATTTGCTTCTGTAGACTCAATGCTTTATCAGTTCAAAAGTTTGAGTTCTCTATTTCTTAAAAAGTATCATATTATTTTAATGATCACAGTTTGTTATCTGATATTGTTAGGAACCCAACTTTTTTAACTTTTAAAATTATATCCATTGTAATTTCTGACCTTTTATTCTGCCAGAACAAGTGGGATTATGAAAGACAATAATTATTAATTTGAAGAAAGATATCTGTACTCTTAAGTTGAAGATAATGATGATAATGTTTAAATATGAATGTGTATTCAATCTTCTCAAAAGCTTTTTTTGCCTTTATTAATTTATGATTTTTTTTTATTGTTTTAGTGATTAAATATGACACATTATGTTGACAATTTTTCTCACAAAAATCAACTCGGGAATCATCACAAATTCAAAGTGCGGTTATTTTGTCTTCAATTGAGGACTGATGACTGAAGTAGCAGAGGATATGGAAGAATGTTTCATTGAGTGCTACACATTTTTGATAAGACTTGACCCCAGACAAAATTTCCTAGTCCCATTTTAAGATCCATTCACATTCAAAAATGAAGGTTCTTTATGTAGATGGATGGCATCTACATAATCAAAAATTTTTCTTAAGTCACATCCCAGTTTTATTATTGGGAAGATTTTTTTTTTTTTAATTAGTCAGTACTGCACAAAGTCAATAAAACAATATATTGCTTTTGCAAAAATTACCCGTCATATATCACTGAGGCATTGGGGAAAACACACAGTTTTGTATCATTTAGCTGATGAAAAATATTTTTTAAAAGAAAAATTAATGAGATATCCTCTAAAGACATTAACTTTCCACTCTTAGTGTGACTTAACCCTCATTAAACCATGCTCCCTTGCTTATTCTTCCCATATCAGATCTCTTATTTTTTTTCTATTTTTATATTTTTGGGGGAAATCCTCTACAATTTCTCTATTTGATCCTACAATTTGTGGGAACATTCATCATCTCTTTATATCTTACAAAAAATTCCCTAAATTGGATCCCTACAATTCTCACATAGATAATTCAGGCAAATCAGACTTTGACATGGGCAAATAGCCCCCCTTCCTTATATTGAAATAAAAAGATTTTATATTTAACTATATTCAAAGTGAAATAATTTTACCAAAATCCATTAATAAAATTAATTTCATTTTCTCTTTAATAAATGTTTTATAATCCATTGAATAAATTGATTAGATATATTAGGCTAGTTGCTCAAGCCTACTTGTGATTTATTTCAAAGTGGCCTTTTTCATTTTTCTATTAAATTTCTTTCATATGTGGAATCTGGCAGCACTTTTCTATGCAGAAAGCATCATTTCATATTTAAATGTTCTAAAGATGTCAGAAAATATTCTTGTTATACATCATCCAGGTCCAAAGACATTCTCAAATGAGATAACAATTATTCACAATACTTAGGCATAATCAATTATAATGGTGTCCTAAACTCCACATAATATTTTAAAATATTGTTTTACCAATATGGTTTATGAAAAAATAACTACAATTTTATGGGAAAAGTTCAAGGGTATGGAAGAAAAATGAAATTTGTTCAATAATTATATGAAAATGGAAGTTTATTTCAAGGAATTTCTAATATTGGCAGTTAGAAGGAATATATGTGTGTGTGTGTGTGTATACACACACACACACAGACATAGGACACAGGTATGAGTTGAACATGAAGGGATAATATCTTTTTTTAAAAATGATGAAGTTAAGGAGAGAGGATTATACTGGGAAAAAGGGAAAGATAGAAATGGGAGAAAAAAGAGGCAAGAAAAACTTTTACAGTGGAAGGGAAGAGGAGAAGGAGAAGGCAAGAGAGTGAGAGGGTGTGTGAGACAATTCTCATCAGAATTGGTTCAAAGAGTAAATAACATACATACTCAATATTGGTATAGTAATCTATTATATCCTGCAGGAAAATAAGAGAGAAATAGGATATAGAAAGAAGGGAGGGGTGATAAAAGAGAGGGCATATTGGAGGAAAGAGGGGTCAGTAGGCAAAAACTTTTAAGGAGGAACAGGGTGAAAGAAGAGAATAAATGAGTGGGGGACCCACATGTGCAAAAATGTTTGTAGCAGTAATTTTTTGGTAGCAATGAATTAGAAAATGAGTAGATAACCATAAATTGGGGAATGGTTGAATTAGTTGTACTATATGAAGGTAATAGAATATTATTGCTCTATTAAAAAGTGATCAACAAGCTGATTTTTAAAAGGCCTGGAAAGATTTACATGAACTGATGTTGAGAGAAACAAACAGAATCAGGAATATATTGTACACAAAAGCAACAAGAATGTGAGATGATCAACTATGAAAGGCTTGCTTCTTTTCAATGGTTCAGTGATACAAGGCAATCTCAATGGACTTTGGATAGAAAATGCCATCTATATCCAGAAAAAGAACCATGGAGAGTGAATGTAAAGCAATACATTTTGTTCACTTCTTTTTTTTCTGTTTGTTTTTCTTTAATCTCTCCCATGGTTTTCCTTTTTTTCTGATGTTTCTCTCCCAACATTATATGTAAAGCAATATGTACTAAAACTAATTAATTGAAAAAGAAAGAAAGAAAGAAAGAAAAACAGGCACATTTAAAAAAATAAGAATAAATAGGGGAGGGGAAATAGAGTTAGCAATAGCAATTGTAAAAAGAATTTTGAAGTAAGTTTCTCTGATAAGGCTTCATTTCTCAAATATACAGGGACTGAGTCAAATTTATTAAAAAAAAAAATAAGAGCCATACTCAATTGATAAATGATTAAAAAATAGAATCTGTGCCCAAAGGGTAGTAAATTCATGTATATCCTTTGACCTAACAACACCACTACTTGACATGAATAGCAAAATAGATTTGGAAAAAGAGGAAAATTATTTTATGTAGAAAAAATATTCATAGCAGCTCTCTTCTCGGTGAAAAAATAAAAAATAATAATAATTGAAAGGATGGCTCAATAAACTTTGGTGTGTGTTTATGATGGAATATTATTGTTCTTTGGGAAATGATGAGCAAGATGCTCTTAGCAAAAAATAAAATAAAATAAAATAACAACATGGAAAGTCCTCCACAAACTCAAGCATAGTGAAATGTACTGTATACAAAGTAATAACAATGTTCTGGGATGACCAGATGTGAATAACTTTGCTATTCTCAATAGTACAATCATTCACAACTGCTCTTTAGGATTTGTGATGAAAATCCTATCCATATCCAGAGAAGGAACTGATGGTGTCTGAATACAAATTATATAATATATATATCTGTCTCTCTTTCTCTCTCTAATTTAATTTGTTTTTCATTTTTCATATAAATGTTCTTTCTTTCTTTTTTATTAAAGCTTTTTAATTTCAAAGCATGTGCATGGATAATTTTTCAACATTGATCCTTGCAAAACCTTGTATTCCAAATTCCTCCCTCTTCCTCCATCCCATCCCCAATATATGTTAAACATGTTAAAATATATGGTAAATACAATATATGTATACATATTTATACAATTATCTTGTTGGACAAGAAAAATCAGATCAAAAAGAAAAAAAATGAGAAAGAAAACAAAATGCAAGTTAACAATAACAAAAAGGGTGGAAATGCTATATTGTGATCCACACTCAGATCCCATAATCCTTGCTCTGGGTGCTGATGGCTCTTTTCATCACAAGATCATTGGAATTGGCTCAATCATCTTACTGTTGAATTGTTGCTGTGCACAATGATCTCTTGGTTATGTTTATTTCACTTAGCATCAGTTCATGTAAGTCTCTCCAGGCTTCTCTGAAGTCATGTCGCTCACTGTTTCTTATAGAACAATTATATTCTGTAACATTCATGTACTTTTCAATCCTTCTCCAACTGATGGGCATCCACTCAGTTTCCAGTTTCTTGTCACTACAAAAAAGGCTGCCACAAACATTTTTACACATGTGGGTCCCCTTCCCTCCTTTATGAGCTCTTTGAGTTATAAGCCCAATAGAAACACTGCTGGATCAAAGAGTATGCACATTTTGATAGCCCTTTGAGCATAGAAACTTAATTTTTCTTGAAGGTTTTTATTTTCATTAGGGTGGGAGATCTATGCTTTCTTTTTTCTTTCTTTCACAATCTGACTTTTATCATAATATTTTGCATAACTTCCTATACCATATCTTAATTATGGGTTGGAATAAAAGGGAGAGAACCTAGAACTCAATTTTTTTTTAAATGTAAAAAAAACTGGGGGGAAATGTTAAATAAAATAAAATAAAAACAAGAAAATATAAATCATGTAAAATCTATTTCTCATATTAACTATGAAGGAGAGGAAACAAAAAAAAGGAAGTTTTTTTTTTAAATCATTTTAAAATGTGCACTCAGGATCTATCAGTTTACTCTGTGTAGGTGGAAAACATTTGATTCATGAGTCCTTCCAAATTATGTTAGATCACTGTATTAATCAGGATGACTAAAAGTTCTTAACATGATTCAAGTTAATCATAAAGGATTTCTATTTGAAAACACATAATTTCCAAGTTAACTTATGTTCCTATATTAAAGGCATTTAATAAATAAAGTGATAGTTACCCTAGAGATTGAAATAAGAACATTTCTATATATGCTACATTCTCAAGGCAAAAAGCTTTCTTAACAGATAAATTTCACAGGTCCATGAACTTGAATGGGGGAAAATGTACATTTATTTCAATGTGAATATTTTTTTTACAAGTGTACTATTTTATTTAATTCATTTAAAGTGCTATTCTGAGGAATTTATAAGCCAAAAGAGCTCATAACCAAAAAACTTCTTTGGAATAATAGAAACAGAATTGAATGAAGCAGAAAAAGTACAACTAGACGAAGTGAGTAAATATTATCACCAAAGTGATAAATACTCTCCCCCATCTTTTCTAACATGCAAAGCATAGGTGACAATACTATAACTTTCAGATTTGAGTCAGTGGCAATGGGATCCTTCCATCTTCAAGAGTCCTCAATTTCTAGTTCTATCAAATTCTCCAAGGCTATGGAAGTGAGCAAAGGGCAGAAAACCACAATCTTAACTCTGCTTCTTCTTTCAGGATTGTAAGGAGGGTAGGCCACAGATGACAAAGGAATTATAAGCATTTTCTTAGATAAAGAAACTATAAATATAAACATGAATACATGATATAAGCAGGGAAACTAAACTATGCTTAGAGAAATCATAGATAGTTTTAAAAAGTACTCTCTATGTGTACAAATGCGCATGCCTTAAAAAGCATAAAATCATTATAATAAATCAAGAATTAATCAAAGTATAGGGAGAAACAAACAGTAGAACAAAAACTCCTGGTGATGTCAATGCTCCTCATTCTATCCTAGAAAAGATTTGTTTTTAATTAATAGAGAAAAGGACTTCTGGCCAAGATGGTGGAGAGGAGGCACACAGCTGCGTAAGCTCCGCGTTTTCTCTCAGAATTCATCTCATTACAAGCCTCTGAATTAATGCTAGACTGAAAAAAAAAAAACCCACAAATAATTACCAAGAGAAGACATCCTTGAAATTCACCAGGAAAGGTCTGTTTTTGCTCAAGGGCAGAGACAGTTTTAGATCCGGTGCAGGCTGTGGACAGGCAGTGGCAGGGAAAGCACAGCAGGCAGCTCACAGCAGGCAGCTCACAGCTGAGCAGACCGGAGGGGGATGGGGTATGATCTCAGCCATCTCTGCGGGGAGAGCTTTGCTACAGGATTGGATACTTTGCCCTAGCAGCAAGTCAGTAGCCTAGCAGAGAAGCTAAAAACACAAGGGGTGAAGAATATTACCCCAAACAGCTGGAGTCTTTCAGGATCTGGCCACCCCTCCCCAACAATGTCTCAGCATGCTCTAAGAGTCTCAGAGCACAGACCCAGCACAGCCATAACTGTCCTGTTAGGGCCTTGTTGCTCCAACCACCCCCCTCCACTCCCCCTGCAGTCTGTAGAGGAAGCTCGATAATACCACCCAGCCCAAAAAAGAAAGCAGATTCCTTTTTTTTTTCTTTTTTTCTTTGCTAGTTTGTCTTTGATTCTTCTCTGACTAAATGAGCAAAAAATTTAAATGGACCTTAACCATTGACAGCTTCTATATGGATAAAGAGCAGACTCTAAACCCTGAGCAGACTAAAAACAGACTGGCTCCAGGTGAATCCCCAAAGGAGGAGATCATCTGTTCCTCAGCACAGATGAATCTCATAGAAGAAATTAAAAAGGCTCTCACAAGAGAGCTAGAAGAAAAATGGGAAAAGGAGAGGGAGGCTTGGCAAGAGAGTCTGGTAAAGTCATCCCAAACATTTAAAGACAGAGTGGATAAAGAAATCAAATTGTTGAAAAATAGAATTAGTGAACTGGAAACAGAAAATAGCTCTCTAAAAAATAAAATTGGCAAAATGGAAAACAACAATTCACTTAAAAATTCAATTGGACAATGAGGAAAAGATATAAAAAAAGTTAGTGAAGAAAATACTTCATTGAAAATCAGAATCGTACAAATGGAATTGAATGACTTGAGGAGACAAGAAGAATCAGTCAAGCAAATCCAAAAAAATCAAACAATGGAAAAGAATGTGAAATACCTTCTGGGGAAAACAACAGACCTGGAAAATAGATCCAGGAGAGACAATCTGAGAATTATTGGATTCCCAGAAAAGTATGATGAAAAAAAGAGCCTGGACACTATTTTCCAGGAAATTATCAAAGAGAACTGCCCAGAAGTCATAGAAACAGAGGGTAAAATAGACATTGAAAGAATTCATTGATCACCTACTGAAAGGAATCCTAAAATCAAAACATATAGTGGCCAAATGCGAGAACCCTCAGACGAAGGAAAAAATACTGCAAGTGGCTAGAAAAACCCAATTCAAATATAGAGGAGCCACAATAAGGATTACCTAGGATCTAGCAGCATCCACATTAAAAAATCGAAGGGCCTGGAATATGGTATTCTGAAAGGCTAAGGAACTCGGTATGCAACCAAAAATAACTTACCCAGGCAGAAGGAGCATCTTTTTCCAGGGAAGAAGATAGTCATTCAAGGAAATAAGTGAATTTCACCTTTTTTTGATGAAAAAAACAGAACTTAAGAAAAAGTTTCATCTACAAATATAGAACTCAAGAGAAACCTAAAAAGGTAAAAAGAAATTTTGGGAACTATATTTCTGCTATAAAGATGTATAAAGAATACATGTATACCTTATTCTAGAAACTGGAGGTGGAAAGGACATTGTACAAGAAAAAGGATCAAGTGGGGGGTACTACATCTCACTAAGAAGCAGAGGAAACCTATTATATCTGAGAGAAAGAATGGAGGGGGATGAATATAGTGGTTATCTTACTGCCATCAGAATTGGTTTTAAGAGAAAAATTTTAGACATATTCAATTGATAGTGAAACTTCTCCCACATCATTGAAAAGTAAGAAGGGAAAAGTGAAAAGGGAAGGTATAAGCTAAGCGGAAGGGAATATGGAAACTGTGAGGAAAAGGAGTAAGATAGAGGGAGGAACTCTAAGGTCAGGGGAGGGATACTAAAAAGGGAGGGCTGTGAGAAGCAAGTGGTGCTCACAAGTTTAATAATGGGGAGAGGGGGAAGGAGGAAAGAAGGGAGGAAAGCATAAACAGGGGTTAACAAGATGGCAAGTAATACAGAATTGGTCATTTTAACCATAAATGTGAATAGGGTAAACTCCCCCATAAAGAGGAAGAGGTTAGCAGAATGGATTAAAAGCCAGAATCCTACAATATGTTGTTTATAGGTAACACACCTGAAGCAGGGAGATACATACAGAGTAAAGGTAAAAGGTTGGAGCAGAATCTATTATGTTTCAGGTAAAGTCAAAAAAGCAGGGGTAGCCATCCTGATCTCAGATCAAGCAAAAGCAAAAATTGATCTAATTAAAAGAGATAAAGAAGGGCACTATATCTTGCTAAAGGGTAGCATGGATAATGAAGCAATGTCAATATTAAACATATATGCACCAAGTGGTGTAGCATCTAAATTCTTAAAAGAGAAATTAAGAGAGCATCAAGAAGAAATAGACTGCAAAACTATAATAGTAGGAGATCTCAACCTTGCACTCTCAGAATTAGATAAATCAAATCACAAAATAAATAAGAAAGAAGTCAAAGAGGTAAATAGAATACTAGAAAAGTTAGATATGATAGATCTCTGGAGAAAACTAAATGGAGACAGAAAGGAGTAGACTTTCTTTTCAACAGTTCATGGAACCTATACAAAAATTGACCATATATCAGGACATAAAAACTTCAAACTCAAATACAGTAAGGTAGAAATAGTAAATGCATCCTTCTCAGACCATGATGCAGTGAAAATTACATTTAACAAAAAGCCAGGGGAAAATAGACCAAAAAATAATTGGAAACTAAATAATCTCATACTAAAGAATGATTGGGTGAAACAGCAAATCATAGACATAATAATAACTTCACCCAAGAAAATGACAATAATGAGATGTCATACCAAAATGTGTGGGATGCAGCAAAAGTGGTAATAAGGGAAAATTTCATATTTCTAGAGGCCTATTTGTATAAAATAGAGAAAGAGAAGGTCAATGAATTGGGCTTACAACTAAAAATGCTAGAAAACAAACAAATTAAAAACCCCCAATTAAACACTAAACTTGAAATTCTAAAAATAAAAGGAGAGATCATAAAATTGAAAGTAAAAAACCTATTGAATGAATTAATAAAACTAAGAAATATGAAAAAACCAACAAAATAGACAAACCCTTAGTAAATCTGATATAAAAAAGGAACAAGGAAAATCAAATTATTAGTCTTAAAAATGAAAAGGGAGAACTCGCCACTGATGAAGAGGAAATCAGAGCAATAATTAGGAGTCACTTTGCCCAACTGTATGCCAATAAATTCAACAACTTAAATGAAATGGAAGAATACCTTTAAAAATATAGCTTGCTCAGATTAATAGAGGAAGTAAATATCCTAAACAGTCCCATTTTAGAAAAAGAAATAGAACAGGCTGTTAACCAATTCCCTAAGAAAAAATCCCCAGGACCAAAGAAATTTACATGTGAATTCTACCAAACATTTAAACAACAATTAACTCCAATGCTTTATAAACTATTTGAAAAAATAGGGATTGAAGGAGTTCTACCAAACTCCTTTTACGACACAGATGTAGTACTGATACCTAAACCAGGTAGGTTGAAAATGGAGAAAGAAAATTATAGACCAATCTCCCTAATGAATATTGATGCTAAAATCTTAAATAAAATATTAGCAAAAAGATTACAGAAAATCATCCCCAGGATAATACACTATGACCAAGTAGGATTTATACCAGGAATGCAGGGCTGGTTCAATATTAGGAAAACTATTAGCATAATTGATTATATCAATAACCAAACTAACAAAGACCATATGATCATCTCAATAGATGCAGAAAAAGTATTTGATAAAATTCAACATCCATTTCTCATAAAAACACTTGAGAGTATAGGAATAAATGGACTTTAACTTAAAATAATCAAAAGCATATATTTTAAACCATCAGTAAGGATCATATGCAATGGGGAAAAACTAGAACCTTTCCCAGTAAGATCTGGAGTGAAGCAAGGTTGCCCAATATCACCATTGTTATTCAATATTGTATTAGAAATGCTAGCATCGGCATAAGAGTTAAGAAAGACATTAAAGGAATTAGAGTAGGCAATGAGGAAACCAAACTATCACTCTTTGCAAATGATATGATGGTATACTTAGAGAACCCCAGAGATTCTACTAAAAAGCTATTAGAAACAATTCATAACTTTAGCAAAGTTGCAGGATACAAAATAAATCCCCATAAATCCTCAGCATTTTTATACATCACCAACAAAATCCAACAGCAAGCGATACAAAGAGAAATTCCACTTAAAATAACTGTCGACAGAATAAAATATTTGGGAATATATCTATGAAAGGAAAATCAGAAATTATATGAGCAAAATTACAAAAAACTCCATACAAATAAAGTCAGACTTAAATAATTGGAAAAATATTAAGTGCTCTTGGATAGGCCAAGCAAATATAATAAAGATAACAATACTCCCTAAACTAATCTATTTATTTAGTGCTATACCAATCAGAACTTCCAAAAAAAATATTTTAATGATCTAGAAAAAAATAACAACAAAATTCATATGGAAGAACAAAAGATCCAGAATCTCAAGGGAAGTAATAAAAAAAAAAAAGTCAAATGAAGGTGGCCTACTGTATCTGATCTAAAACTATATTATAAAGCAGCAGTCACCAAAACCATTTGGTATTGGCTAAGAAATAGATTAGTTGATCAGTGGAATAGGTTAGGTACACAAGACAAAATAGTCAACTATAGCAATCTAGTGTCTGACAAACCCAAAGATCCTAGTTTTGGGGATAAGAATTCATTATTTGACAAAAACTGCTGAGATAACTGGAAATTAGTATGGCAGAAATTAGATATGGACCCACACTTAACATCCTATACCAAGATAAGATCAAAATAGGTCCATGATTTAGGCATAAAGTACGAGATTATAAACAAATTAGAGGAACATAGGATAGTTTATCTCTCAGACTTGTGGAGGAACAAGTAATGTGTGACCAAAGATAAACTAGAGACCATTATTGATCACATAGAAAATTTTGATTGCATCAAATTAAAAAGCCTTTGTACAGACAAAACTTGTTCAAATAAGATTAGAAGGGAAGCAACAAACTGAGAAAACATATTCACAGTTAAAGGTTCTGATAAAGGCCTCATTTCCAAAATATATAGAGAATTGACTCTAATTTATAAGAAATCAAGTCATTCTCCAATTGATAAATGTCAACGGATATAAACAGATTATTTTCAGATAATGAAATTGAAACTATTTCCACTCATATGAAAGAGTGTTCCAAATCACTATTGATCAGAGAAATGCAAATTAAGATAACTCTGATATACCACTACACACCTGTCAGATTGGCTAAGGTGACAGGAAAAAATAAAGATGAATGTTGGAGGGGATGTGGGAAAACTGGGATACTGATGCATTGTTGGTGGAGTTGTGAATGAATCCAACCATTCTGGAGAGCAAAATGGAATTATGCCCAAAATGTTATCAAACTGTGCATACCCAGCAGTGCTACTACTAGGTTTATATCCCAGATACTAAAGATAGGAAAGGGACTTGTATGTGCCAAAATGTTTGTAGCAGTCCTGTTTGTAGTGGCTAGAAACTGGAAAATGAATGGATGCCCATCAATTGGAGAATGGTTGGGTAAATTGTGGCATATGAATGTTATGGAATATTATTGTTCTGTAAGAAATGACCAGCAGGATGAATACAGAAATGCTTAGAGAGACTTACATGAACTGATGCTGAGTGAAATGAGCAGAACCAGGAGATCATTATATACTTCAACAACAATACTGTATGAGGATGTATTCTGATGGAAGTGGATTTCTTTGACAAAGAGATCTAACTCAGTTTCAATGGATCAAGGATGGACAGAAGCAGCTATACCCAGAGAAAGAACACTGGGAAATAAATGTGGACTGCTTGCATTTTTGTTTTTCTTCCCGAGTTATTTCTACCTTCTGTATCTAGGGTATACTGTGGCATATTTAACATGTATAGGACTGCTTGCCATCTGGGGGAGGGGATAGAGGGAGGGAGGGGAAAAATCAGAACAGAAGTGAATGCAAGGGATAATGTTATAAAAAAAATTACCCTAGCATGGATTCTGTCAATAAAAAGTTGTTAAAAAAAAAGAAAAAGAAACCACATGTGAAATTATATGAAATATTTCCATTAGTCACATTGTGAAAGAAAACATAGATCTCTCATCCTCATTAAAAAAAAAATACTTTAAGAAAAATAAAGTAAAAAAAAAAAAGAAAGAAAGAAAAAAAAAAAAAACATCTTTACCATCACAGAGACTAAAAATCCCTGCACTTATGTTGTTTTTTCTTAAGGATATCTTTTTGTTTTTTTAGCTAATTGAATCTAAAAAGTTGGAAATCTGTAAGATTCCCTTGCTTAGAGCTGTTTTAACTTAGCAATTGTTAAAAAATAAATAAATAACCTTCTAAATAACTTATCAATGAAATTTTTTGTACATTGCCTATATGTATACATAAATTATTACTTGTATAATTTTACTGAAAAGAAATAATAATTAATAGAGAAAAATTAATAACTAGAATAACATTTTAGAAAATTTGATATCATAATCCCTGATGATTATGAATAAATGTCATAATAAATTTGCCTATTTTCTAGTTTTTCATGTAGCCTTTAGAAAAAAACTGACCATCTGCTAGAGTATAAAAAATTCATAAACAAATGGAAAAGAAACATTAAACCCAAACTTATGCATCAACCAAAATCATTGTACATAAGGAAAAAATTAAAGAAAGTATAGATATAAATAAAGGCTAAAGTTGTAATCATAAAGATTAAGTGAGCTAAAAACCACATCATGAAAGCAATAAATGATTTGTATCAAAGCAAATAGTAACAAAGAGATAGCAGAGAAATAAATTAGATATAAGAAAAATAGTCTTTAAAAATTAACTTCTCTAAACATTTTCAAGTACAAAAGAAAAAAGAAACATCATCGATAAATTATATTCAGTATAAATAAATTAAAACACAAGAAAAACAACGAAACATTTAAAATTAACTCAAAAATAGAAATTCTCAAAATTAAAGAAAATGTGAAAAAACTCAATTGAATTAATAAAGAAAAGAAAGTTAAATTCTTAAAGTGGTATAAAGTGGCCCAAAAAAATTGGTCCTGACAATTTTCTAGACAAAGACAATTTAGAAGGTCATCAGGAAGAGTTTCTATCACCTGAATGAGAGTGAAGCACAGTCCAGCAGGGGTCACATCAGTAGAGACTGGACTTTAACAAACAAGGAGCAAGCCTTGGAAGTCCATGATGTATCAGCAGTATAAGCTGCTGCTTCATAAACTCTCATCCCATAGATAACGAAGGGTCAAAGAAATGGTCAGAAGGAGATTAAAGGAGTTTCTTTGCTGGCTCTGGAGATAGGACTGTTGCTTTGCCCATACTCAGATCTGAGTTGCTATCTTAGATGACAATCTCAAGTTGAGGAAGAGCAGTAGCACACCCGCGCTTGAAACTGAAGTGAAGCAAAACCTTCTCACAGCTCCAGGACAGAAAAGAGTGATTGTGAGCACTTACAATCTCTCCTTAGATCATAACACTTTGAGAGAATTGAAAACTTTTAAGTACCTATTAGGATCTCGGAAAACAACTGCAGACCATATCACAGGCCAGGAAAATAGTAAAAAACCTCTCCTTAGATCATACCACTTTGAGAGAACTGAAAAATTTAAGGTACATATTAGTATCTTTGAAAACAATGGCATGAAATTCCTGAATCATGGCATAGTGTGACTTCTACTAAAGCAGAAACTCACTTAAACAAAGAGCTAAAAAGTAGAAAACAATATCAAAGCTCTTATAACCAAAGCTTCCAGGAAAAGATATGAATTGGTTTCAGGCCCTGAAAGAACTTAAAAGGGGCTTTAAAAAGCAATTAAGAGATACAGAAGCAAAATTGGAAAGTGAAATGAGAGTGATGCAAGAAAATCACAAAAGAATGACAAGTGAACAGCTTGATAAAGGACCCACAGACACTACGGATATACATAAATATACATGTATCCATATGTGTATACATGTATATATGCATAAAAGAAAATAACACCTTACAAAATAGAAGAGACCAAATGGGAAAAGAGGTACAAAAAGTCAATAAGGAGAAGAATGTCTTGAAAACCACAATTGGCCAAATTTTGGGGGGGAAGAAGGGAACAAATTCAATGGGGGAAAAATTACTAAAAAGCATAACTGGTCAAATGGGAAAGGAGATATAAAAGCTTATTGAAGAAAATAATTCCTTAAAATATAGAATCAAGGTAATGAAAGCTAATGACTATGAGAAATCAAGAAACAATCAAAGAAAACCAAAAGAATAAAAAAAGAGAAGACAACATGACGTTGCAAGCAGTCAGAAAGAATTCCAGTATTTTGGAATCACACTCAATAAGACACAAAATTTAGCAGCTTCTACAATAAAGGATAACGGGACTTGGAATATGATATTCCAGAGGGCTACGGAGGCAATATTATACCTTACTACCAAAAGTCAATATAAATACTTCAGGGGGAAATGGATATTAAGTGCAGTAGAGGACTTTTAAGAATTCTTGATGAAAAACCAGAGCTGAATAGAAAATTTGACTTTCAAAAAGCAAGATTCAAGAGAAGCATAAAAAGATAAATCAAAAAAGGAAATCTAAAAGAACCTAATAAGGTAAAATTCTTCACATCCCTAAATGGGAGATGATACTTGTAACTCATAAAAAGTTCTCTCAGTATTTCTCAGTATTAGGGGAATTAGGAGTATATATAGGCAGAGGAAACAGATATGAGTTGAATATGAAGGGGTGAAATCTAAAAACATATAAAATTAAGGAGTAAGGAAGAGAAATGGACTGAGGGAAAGGGAGGGGTAGAATGGAGTGAATTATCTTACATAAAATAGGCAAGAAAAAAAATTTTACAGTAGTGGAAAGAAATGGGGAATATGGGAAAGGAGAGAGTTAAACTTATTTTCATCGGAATTGGTTCAAAGAGGTAATAAAATACTAAATTGGGGACAGAAATATATTTTACTCTACAGGAGGGAGAAGAGGATAAAAGGATAAAAGAAGGAAGAGAATGATAGAGGGAGAGGAGGGAAGATTGAATAAGGTGGTAATCAGAAGCAAAACGCATTTGAGAAGAAACTGGGTGAATGGAGAGAAGATAATCGGGTGGGGTTGGAGAAAGACAGAGGAAAATTCATTTAGCAGTAATAACTGTGAAAAAATTGCAACAAATTTCTACTGCAAAAGACAACTGAGTCAAATTTACAAAAATAGGGGTCATTCCCCAATTGATAAATGATCAAGAGATATGAACAATTTTCAGATGATCAAAGCTATCTATAGCCATATGAAAGAGGAAAGCAAATTAAAGAATTCTGAAGTACTACCTTATATCTATTAGGTATAATAGATTATTAGGACAGAAAATGAAAATGAAAAATGTTGGGGGGGATATTGGGAAAATGAGATATTAATACATTGTTGGGGGAGTTGTGAACCTTTTCAAACATTTTGGAAAGCAAGTTGGAACCATGCCCAAAGGGCTATAAAACTGTGCATATTCTTTGACCTAGAAGTGCTCCTACTAGGTCTGTATTAAAAAAAAGAAGATTTTAATAAAGGAAAAAGATCAATATATACAGAAATATTAGTGACACTTCTTTTCTCATGGCTGGAAGCTGGAAATTGTGAGGATGCCAATAGAATTGTTGAACATTGTTATGCTATGTGATTTTGATGAAATACTATTGTGTTATAAGAAATAATAAGCATGATGCTTTCAGAAAAGCCTAGAAGACTTACATAATGTGATGTAAAATGAAATATACTGTGTACAAAGTAAACATATTAAGATGATCAGTTGAAAATAACTTAGCTTATTTTCAGCAATACAGCTCTGAAAGACTTACAATGAAAAATGATGTGCATCCTCAGTCAAAGAACTAATGGTATCTGAATATAGATTGAAACACGCTTTTATTTTTCATTTTATTTTTCTTCACGTAACAAATATGGAAATATATTTCTGTGTGATTAAGTATGTATAGCTTTTGTTGAATTGTTTGTTTTCTCAATAAGGGGGTGAGAAGAGAGACAATGGGAGAATTTGGAATTCAAAATTTCAACAACCAATTTTAAAGATATTTTATAAATAATTGAGAAAAAACACTAAATAATTTTAAAAGAATAGAAGAAAAACATAGATCACTATCACCACTTTCTGATATCAACTTTGCAACAAAAAGATAATTACAGTATATCAAAATTTATTAACACTATTTACAGTTTTAATTTTCTTGTAGGAATGTTTTAGTGTTAGAAAAATGTTAAATGCAAGTGAACACACGAATAAGAGAATAATACAAATTACCAGCATGATAGAAAAATGCTTTGACTTTTCAGTAACTACCATTAAAAATCACACATATAAACATATCTTTCCTTGATATGATAAATAATTCATATCTAAAACCAGATACTATAATTATTCATAAAGGAACACTAATATTCTCCCCCTACAATATATGTTAAAGTAAGAATACCCACAATCACTTATATCATACAATTATGAAAATTCTAATTTTAATAATACAAAAATAATTGATTGACTAATATGCAAAATGGAAACAAATGAACTAATATTTTCACATAAAAGATTTTACTCAAGGAATGCTATAGATTTAATAAAAATGAAAAGTCATTTTAGTAAATGTACAAAATATAAATTAAACCCATAAAATATGTTATTAGTCATGATAATAGCAAAACATCCATAGAAATAGAAAAGTAAGTTGAATAGAAAATAATTTCAAAAATCATAAAAAATATCTGAGGTTTAATGTGCCAGGACAATCTTAATAATTAGAACAGTAGGACTATAGTTACAGAGTAAAAAGATACATTACAAGGTATTTTTTAAACACTTCATTGAAAAGGTGAGTAAACAAGTCTGAACAATTTAACTAATATACCCTAGGATATACTTACAGGGTTTGGGGAAAAACATAATTTAAATTCTAGTTGTAGGACTCTTTTTATTGCATTAACTGCTTTATATGACTACAAATAAACTTTTCTATTACACTTTTAATTTATGTAGATATTGCTATAAAACTTTTTTTATAATCACAGAAGACAAATAATTAGAAAAAGTACTCATTGTTCATAGCTAATTTGTACTAATTAGTACATTAGTACATTAGATAATATAAATGACAAAAATAATTATTTAACAAATTTGCCAGTAAACCAATTAAACAATTAGAAGATTACTTTTGAAGGAGCCAAATGTTAAGAATCTCAAGAGAAATAAGAAAATAAAGAAGAATTGAGAGGACCTGGTTAGATATCACATTGTCATGTTAAACAAAAAAAGAAAAGAAAAAAAAAATCAGTGTGTCTAGATTATATGATTCAGATCCAGAAATGATTTAACATAGGACTATTATGTAGTAAGAGTTGTTTAATTCCATGTCTTTATGTCTTAAGCTCCAACCCAGTTCCTGGCTCAAATCTTTTTGATTTATTGATAAAAATACAAACTCCAATAAGTTTCAAATATATACAAGACTCTCATTTTCCCTCCAGGAGATAGAAAGTTAGAAATTATTTCTGTATTTATTATTTAATATTTACATTCAAGGTCTGATGGGCCTACTTCTTTCTCTCTGAGAATAGTATCTCTAATTCTCAAGTTACTCAACTAAGCTCACAGATGTGCCTCAAATTCTCTTAACTACTAGGCCAACTTTGCTTAAGGGCAAGATGATAACACTTTACCCATAGACACCAAATCAGATTTGGGAAAAAAAAAAGTGATCAAGAAGAGTATCCACAGGCCTAAGGATAAGGTTTTTTTGTTTGTTCCTTTCTTTTTTTACTATAATAATTTTTTTTTTACTATAATCATTTCCATCTTCTTAATTAAATTACAATTACTATTAATTTGCTTCATATATTACTATATTCACTTAATAATGACTGAATATGTGCAAATATTCTAGGAGAATGTATTGAAATATAAATGTGATGAATGTGATGAAATGCATGAATGTGATGAAAAATCAATCTAGCATATGTCATATAAGAGAATTGAAAGGCAAATTTAATCCCATAGAAATTTCTCTATTAAAACAGATTTGTTTGTGTAGTTCTCAGAAACAAAAGATATAAACTTGATCAAATCTATCAAACACCCTGCTAGGATTGCTCCCAAGTGTAGCCTAATTAGATTAAGATATTATTGGGATATATTTAACAAAATTAATAAAAATGCAATAGCAAATTGTTAACATTAATATGCAGTTTTCTAAGTCAAAGTATAGTGCTGCAGGAATCCTAATGTACAGTTTAGTGGCTCTTATTTTTTTATGAGTTTGAAATTTTCAAGGCCTTTATGGCTTATAATAGTTATATAATTCCATGTAAGTGATAAAAGTCATTGCATACTTAAATTGGTTCAATTGAAGGAAACAAATGTTTATTGATTTCCACTAAACATTCCTAGACATGCTTAAACAAATGTGAAAAAGGCATAGTGCTTAGCCATAATGACCTTATGATAATAAAAGGATTAGACAAGGATGTAAACAACTAGTGGAAAGTAAGACAAAATATTTTAATAATCCCAAGAGAGGTGATGTTCAATAAATGAATGAAAACGTCAAGATGGGATACTAAGGTGAGGGCTCATGAGAAAGCTGATGTATGGCAAGGAACTTGAAAATTACATTAGGATTCCAGAAAAAAGAAATTTGATAGAAATGAGAGGTAGGAATAGCATAAGCAAAGGCAACAAAAACAAGGATTTTAAAGTATTAAAAAATACTCTGACATCTAGAGATTTGGGTATGAAGAAGTGCGTAATTGGAGATAAAATTGCAAAAATAACTTAGAGTTATATTTGTTTGACCCTTAATTTCAAGCCGAATGATTTCAATATTTTTTGGCAGTCATTATATCCTTTAGTAGGAACCACTGAAGGTGCCTTGGTAGAGAAAGACATGATCAGAATCAAGTCTAGTATTAAAAAAAAAGTAATCTGGAAGCAATATGTAGAATAGGTTGATTATGTGAGAAACTGAAATACAGATAAATGTTTTTAGTGTTTTAGTAGTGAGAATGCACAAAAAAAGAGTTAAGTTTAGTTAGAATGGAGATAATTTTGTAACAATTTGAGTTAAAGTAGAAGGAATAGTAAGAGTTGAAAATAGTATTTTGTGTGGATAAAATAGGAAGAGTGTGATGTCATCAAGATAATGGAGTAGTTAGGATTTGGGTTTCAAGGTATGAATAGGGATAATAACTAGAATCTCAAAAACTCAGAATCCACAAAAAATGTTTGTTACAATATATACCTGAATAAGAATTAGTATGACTTCATCTTTAACCACTGACAATCTGGTTTCTACTTTAAGAGAATCAATAATGAGAAATCAAGCTTGTAAAATAAACCCAATTAGATGACTCTGATGTTAAGCAGGAAAAAATGTACTTTAGAAAAAATTTATATCTGTATAATTATACTGTTCATAGTTTTATCCTCACAATCCCAGTAGAATAAATTAAAGCTCTGGTAGTCCTTTAAATGCTTGAAGAAAACTGCCACATTTTTCCTTAGTCTATTCTTTTATTGGTTAAAATATATCCAAATTTTTTCAACTGATGTTTTTCTATCCCATTTCCTAGTTTCCTTGTAATTATAATGGGTTTCCTAATGCTATAAGCAAGCTTTTTTTAAAAATAGAATTACAGTATACTGGAGTAGGAAGAGACCGTATAAGTGATTTAATCCAATCTACTGGCAAGCAACAACCTAGCAAGCAGTCCAAATAACTATTGATGGAAGATTTTCACTAATGGGAATTCATTTCATATATTTTAGAACAATTCTAATTGTTAGAAAGTTCTTATTTATGTAGAAGAGAAATCAGCTATTTTAATCTGATTATTCAATTCATTATGTATCTACCTAAACTGGAGATTAGAATCTAGCCTGAACCTTTCTAGCTGTGAAAAATACAATGAGAGATAGCCAAATCTTTTACTGAAATACAGATATGTTGTAACGATGGTTTTCCCCTGATCAGCTATCTGGCCCACTAACATTGTCAATAAATAAAATAAGATTAGTCCAGCCTAACTTCTTCTTAATGAACCAATTCTAGTTCTTATTTACCTTTCAAAATACTCAGAAATCATGTCTTTAATAAGATAGAGTACCACCCACTCCACTAAGAAGTGAAGTTAAATCTCACTCATATATAATTTAAGAAACATTTGAACATTAAAAATAACAAAACTAAAGAATAAATAACAGAAAACCTTGGTATTTCATTGGTGTCAAAATAATATTAAAAGATCTACAAGTTGGTTCCACAGGCATATTGGATGGATACTTTGTAGTTAGACTTCTGGGAAGGCAAAGAAGAGAAGATCATCATTATCATTGCAGGAATATCTTCATTAATCATGAATGATTCTTTTTCTAATGTGTATTCACCAAAAAAAAAAAAAATCACTTCACTATTGTGAGACTAATGAATGAAAAAAAAATCGCTAGTTAATAGATTACTGGAAAATATTTGGAAATTCTATTTCAGAAGATTTTAAAACTGATTTAGTTTAGTTATGACTCATTTTCTCAAGGGTTCTTTTAATTCCAAAATTCTATTGTTCCCCACAATATTATTGGCAGAGCTAAATAATTATTTCTGTAATAAGGAACAGGTTCATGTATACATGCTTGTGTGCTATATATACAAAATTTCCCAAACTGTTGCTTGTAAGCTTTAATGTGATAATTAATGATTTTTGTATCAATTAATCATACCAATTAAAATCACATTGAGAATTTTATGGTTTCTTTTGAGTTGAAAAAAGTACTACATGAAAAGATAGCCACTGAAATTTAATTTGTTTTATATTAACATCATTAAACAAGTCTTGTTATTAGAAAATTATTATTAAAATAAAACTTCTATACCCCATTGTGACTCCGACAAAGACCTATATCCATTTATTTTCATGCTGTTTTCACTGTTGTACCTCTGAGAAACATAATACCTTTGAAATAACTATATAGAAAACAAATCAGCATGATTTTCACTTCAGTCTTACATATTCTTTCTGCAAGAGTGTGACCAAAGTATGTATGAGAGCCAGGTTTTTACATAGTATCATGCTTGTAGTAACAATTTTATGGAGTATGTCAACTGCACTTGCAGTGAAAACTTCTGGCCAGTATAAAGTTCTAGCAACTAAGAATTACCTTGATAACATTTATGTTATATTGGAAAGTGTTACCTAATGGGCTCCCATTGTCCATCTTTTTTATGTTGAAAGAGCATTCTTTTCAAATGAAGTCTTGAAACGAATACAGATTTGGTTACAGGGTGATGTTGAAACACAAATGTGCTTGCAGATATTAGGCTTCTATGAGAACAAATAACTGGTAGAAAATGCTTATCTTGCTTCCTATTGGTCATATTCTTCTCCTGTTATAGGATTTTGGCAGCCAAGAATGTTTTAAATAAGGGTGAGTCCCTCTTTCCTTCCAGCTATATTACTCCAAATAGCCATTCAATTACTAAAGGAGGAATACTGGTCAGAGTCCTCTATAAATGTGGTATCTCAAAATAGATGATCTGATTTACATTTGGGCTAGAGGAGTCATCTATCCTAGAGGGAGATTCAAAGATTCATATGATTTTGTTGGTCCACAGATTTTTACAATCCTTTAAGAATAAATCAAAAAGTTGATGCGTCTTAAATCTTTTTGAGCTTCCAAATCATTCTAAAATTCAAATTTAAATAATCCCCTTGTCCAGGTTCAATGATCTGGAAATTTCTTTGCTAAATAGCAGATATTTGGTCTGGGAATTTTAGCCACTTGAAGTCATTCAAGACATCATCCTAATTGGACCAAGCTAAAACATGTCTCTATTAGATATGTTCAGGCAAGTTAGGAAATTCCCAATGTAGACATCAGATTGGTTACCCATCTGTAATTTATTTACTATTGCCTGGTACACTGATAATTTAAGCAATTATATTACTTTTGCCCAGATTGCATGTGTGGAAGAAAAGATTTGAATCCAGGTCTTTCAGACTCTAATGCTGCCCTTCTTTTAACATACTACATTTACCCCCCTTCTTTTTCCATCTCTGTCTTTTTGTCTTCATTTCTTTGTCTTTCTATTCTGTTCTGGATTAGTCTATTCTTTTCTTTTGTCTGTTCTGTTTTTTTTTTCTGTCTCTGCCTCTCCTCCTCCTCCTCCTCATCATCATCATCATTTTTTTCTCCTCTTCCTCCTCCTCCTCTTCCTCCTCCTCATCCTCCTTCTCCTCCTCCTCCTCCTCCTCCTCCTCCTCCTCCTCCTCCTCCTTCTTCTTCTTCTGTAATGTCCAGGGTAGCTTTCTGGAGGTCCTCTAGTAGGTCTTTGGTCTCAGCAGAATAGATACCATGACAATGGGCAAGAATAGAGTCCAAAGTCTTTATTATCTCTTACACAATTTTTATCTGTCATAGTCTGACTCAGTCTCAGTCTGACCCAGTCTCCTTCAGCAGTCTGACAGTCTGATAGTCTCAACCAGTCTCCCTCTGAGTCTGACTTTGTTCCCAGATTAAATACCCTATTACAGTTATATCATTACAGTATCCTGAATATGTATGAACTAGAGAATCATTACATCACCATGCTAAGTAGTAAGTATATATGTGAATTAGAGAACAATTATCTCATCAATTCCATTTAGTTACTTGTTTTAAGTATACTTTTCCAAAATTCTGGCTCTCTACATTCTTCTTCTTTTTTTTTCTTCTTCTTCCTTCTTCCTTCTTTTTCTTCTTCTACTTCTTTCTTCTTCTTCTTCTTCTTCTTCTTCTTCTTCTTCTTCTTCTTCTTCTTCTTCTTCTCTTCTTCTTCTTCTTCTTCTTCTTCCTCTTCCTCTTCCTCCTCCTCTTCCTCCTTTTTTCTTCTTTTCCTTCTTCTTCTTCTTCTTTCTCCCCCATCTGTCTCTCTGTGTCTCTTTCTGTCTCTGTATCTCTCTGTCTTTGTCTCCATCCATCTTTTCTTCTTTCTTCTTCCCTCCCTCTTAAATTCTCTCCATCTCTTCCTGTTTTCCCTTCTTCTATCTCTCTCACTCCTATTCTTCCTTCTACCACACTCCCATTCTTCCATCTACCACAACTTGCCACCTATGTCCTTTACCAATCATAGATGATTCTATGTTTCCCATGGCTACCACAGCAGCCCAATGATGGATAGCAATATTTTCTGAGAACAAGTCTAGATCAGTTAAATGAGTCTCAATATTACATTGATTCTGCTGAATTGGATTTCAATTTACAATTCTCAAAGACTCATTAATAAGAGTGATTATATTCAGCATTAGTGAATATTGTACACATAAAAATTATAGTTCTTTAAAATAACAAAATAACTTGCATTCATATACATTCATCATGCTTGATATACATAGTTTTTACATGTATGTCTATATTTTGATACCTGGATGACTCTGTCACCTTGCACGAAAAGTTGCAACTGTTCATGATTTTTTATTCTGTGCAAATCCTAGTCTATGTTCTTCTAAAAATCAAAAAAAAAAAAAAATTAGCTAAGGTACTAAGGGTTCTTGACATTGCTTGCATATGCCTCTCTCCCCCCACCCCTCCCAAAGAAAGCATCTATCTGCATTTATCTATCTAAATTTTGAGTAGATTCAAGCACACAAAAGAAAAAAATTATATGATTGCTCTAAAGATATGAAAAATGCACAATATCTTTCAGGCTATCAATGTAAAAATCAGTTCTTAGATGTCTTGAATTTTTCAAAATGGAAATGGACTTCAGAGGATCTTACATATTAGTATTATAGTACTCTAAAATGTGTTGATAATAAATTTTAGTGCCTCCTGTGTAATAGTGTATGCATTGTATTTTGTTACACTTATTATACAAATTGAAATGAATAATAATTTGCAGTTTAACATCCTATGAATATTTTTTAGTATTCTCTAGAAGTAGTTAATATGCTAACTGACTTTACTGAAAGGCATACAGATGTGGAAGAAGTCTATCTAGGGACTTTAATTATCACCTTGTCAAATTCAAATTATTATCTTGTGAGTTCATTTCCATAAAGTATCCCCTTTGCTGTTAGATGATTTAACATATGTCTATTTTTTCTTAACTTATTTGTATTTATCTGGAGGCTCTAAGTATTTTAAAGGATGATAGCTTTCTGTCAGATCAGTTTGTTTGTGGTAACTAATTTCATCAAATAGCCTTCTGAAATCCCATATTTTCATCAAAGATAGGCCTATAGAATTTGATGAAGAAGTAGTGGATTCTACCAAAAAGTTAAGATAAAAAGCTGAATAATCAGAGGAGTCTCTAGTCTAACTCTTCCAGGTCTGGCTCTTGTTATATAATGTGATATGCTTAAGGCCTAAATGTATCCAGTTCTAGTTAGAACCAGCTGTTGAAACTCCTCAGCAAGCTTGATACAGCATAGTTAAAATTTCACCCCTCTTATTATAGGCTTTCCTGATTAATCTTCAGAGAACTCTCTTTGCTACTAGTTCATGTTTTCTGACTTCATTATGCCTATCAACATGGCAGCGTCCACTGGCAGACCTTTGTCAAAAAATCCTATGCAATTCCAAGGCCCTAATAAATATGATCCTTTGACCAGAGCACTCAATTCCATTGTTTATCAGGTCCACCATCCTGTGAGTTGCTCCACTAGTGGGTAGAGTCAAGGAGAGTCACATGAGATTCTATCACTAAATGAATTGCTGTCCATCTGTAGATACTTTCCTCTGCTATACCTGGCTATGTCATTAAATCATTTTGGTTCATACTAGTGTTATGGAATGTCATTTACCTAAATTCCAACTTTTTTTCTGAATCTTTTCCACTAACCGATAAAAAAATTAAAATTAAAGACTGTGGGAATGATTTTCAGGCCAAACTGAAAGGAGCAAGTTCTTACTGCCAAATCAATCAGAAAATATGTCTTATTTCCAACAGTAAGCAATGGAAAAGAGTTGCCATTAAAACTAGGCAAGATCTCAGAGAAGAATGTGGACATGAGGATTTAAGAAATACTGAAGCTAATTTCTTGAAGGGTGGGTGAGGGAATAAAATGAAAATAAAAAAGAAAAGGTCAAGAAAAAATCCTCAGTTGCTCTTCAAGATGATTAATATATATCACAAGGGAGAAAAAAAAGCGATGTGTTAGGTAAATTCATTGATTTTATTGATGACTTTTTTTTGTTTATTAAAGAAGCAAAAAAATATGTGGCTGTTCAAAATACCAAGAAAATTTAATTGAAAGATTACTGTTGATTATTTTTAGATTGAGCCAAAATATCACCTTTATTAAGGTATCACCTTATTAAGATAAGGAATATCTTTGGATATTCCCTACATACAACTCCCATAGTTTATATCTCGTATGCTCTGATTCTACCCTTCAATATTATTATTTGTATAGTTAATATACAATATTATATCTTTTCATAAGTAATGTAATTATCTTACTCAATAAAAGCAGGAGCCATGAAATATTTCTGTGTGTCCCTCAATGTTTTACTTAATGTTATTTATATAATGGAACTTATCATATAATCAATAAATGAACAAATGACATCCATCATTAAGCACTAATTCAGTAGAGTTTGAAATTTTATTATGTTTCCCAATTTCAGTAATGTTTATACACACACATTCACAAGTAGAAAAAATTAAAATAATAATAATCAAATAAATGATTGTATGGCAGAACAAACACAAATTTTCTCTCTGTGTGTTTAATATATCAAAAAGCTGACTATTTTGGAGAAGGAGAAAACTATTAGGAGCACAGTTTAAATACTACCAATTAGTTAATAAACTGATTAATAATAAGGAATTCTTGTGCTTGGGCTAAAAAATAACAATTTGGAATTTATAGCAGAACAAAAAGTACATAATTTGACTGTGATTATATTTTCATCAATAGTTACACGTTCCAGCCTATTATCCTAAGGGGATGAGGAGGATAATGAAGGGATAACTACTCAGAGATATAGGAACTTGAAATTGATGACTTAATCCTATAGAAGGAATATGTCTCATTAAAGGATTCAAGTGGCTAGAATACTATGAGAAACTGGGTTCAAAAGTGATGTCTCCAGAACACCAAGAATAGGGAATGTACTACTTTAAGAAGGAGTCTAGCATGTTCTCCCATGTCAGCACCCTGAAACAAAGGTCTGTTTGATCCAAACTACTTAAGACTCTCATAATATCTTTAAATATAAAGGAAGGAATGCTATTATGACAAACAATTGAAGAAAATAGTTTATAAGAAGAGAATTACTCTTAGGTAATGAAGGAATAGTCAATTATATGATAAATTATAGATAAAGTTAAGTTAGTAAGCACTGACCATTACCATAATATAGGCAAGGACCATTGAATTACATGGATCCTTTAAAGGATCCTAATTGTTTTCATTTCATGTAACCTGATCTTTTAAAAGGCAATAATTAAATAATCTAATAAAGTCATAAATCCTGAAAATTTATCCTGGTTTAAAGTAAGAAAATTTCTTTAGTATTTACAGGACCTAGAATTTGAGTATTTCTTGCACATATAGGCTAAAATCTCCTCATACTTTAGTAATTGTTGTGTGTGTGTGTGTAAGTTGCTGTGGCTGGACAAGAAAGGAAGAAAAAATGATTTCTTTTTCCAAATAACATGAAACTAAAAATAAAAAAGAAAATCTAGAGCTGTAGCTTTGCTGATTTTCTAACTGTATCTAATACAACTGTATTTTCCTCCACAATAAAGTTACCAGAAATCAAAATGTCAGTCTCTACATTTTATTTCCTTTCCTTTGAATACTCATGACATTTTATAAGTATTTTATTTGCATTTCCTCCCCTTTCTTTTAAAGCAATTGTCCATCTCTTCCAAGTGGAGTTGAATTTGTTGCTATGTAATTTTCTTTCCAGGCTGCCACAGAAATAATGAACTCTCGGGTTCCTTAGGAGAGCCCTACTTTGCAAGAGCAGGAGTTAATTTTATCACCATGGTCACAAAGGTTAACATTCTGAATGATCAAAAAGTTTGTCAACTGGCCCAGATTTTGTTTATCAGTTCTAAATTTTAAGTTTGTAGCAGGTGAGCTATTTTTCCACTTTGAAACCAAGAAAGCATTAATCTCACCACAAACAGATAAGTAAATTTTCCAAATAAGCTTTCATGATTATGACACCTAATTTCAATTTCAGTTACCTTTTGAGGACCTATAAATCACTTCTTTTCTTAAAATACTATTACTTCCTATTCATCCTTACATGATTTTTTTTTCATTTTCTCATTCTCTATTCTTTCTACCTTATTTATACCTTCTCTCCATACCTATCTTAACTGTGTCTTTATAAGCCAAACAATTTAGGGAGTAATTAAAGGTGATCACAAAATATAAGCATTATCTTAGACTCCCTGAGAGACAAGCTACTTAATTGGTTTTGCTATAGTATCTTTGATAATAAAGAAGATTATTATTTATATTCTTAATATAAAATAATTTTAAAATGATGTTTATTTCTAATTGTGAAAAATTAAAAGCCAATCATCCAACATACTTGATTAAGGCACTTAGTGCATGCAACGTGCTATGCTAGGTATTAGAGTCAATTCAAAGATAAACAATTCACTTTCCATGCTCTTTTGGAGTTTACAGTTTAGTAGTGGGAGATCTCTCGTGCTTATGGATATATTTAGTAGAAATTAGCAGGCAACATGGTATAAAGGAAAGAGCACTGGACCTGGAGAATGGAAATCTATCTGTGAAACTTAAAACTTGAGCAATTCATTTTTCAGAAGTATATTTCCTCAACGAAAAAATGAAGACAATAGTTTCACTATATTGGATACCACATTTTATGAGGAATGTGTTCTAAAAACCAGTCTTACAAGGAAATAGAGCTGATTTCAAAGTAAAGGTGGACACTGATTCAAGTCCCATCTCTTAAACTTATTGACTATGAGACAAGTAGTTTAAGCTACTCTCTAAATTACAGGGAATATGTGTTTCCTTATCTGGAAATTCAATAGATTAATTAAATCACAAATGAAAGCATATTCCTATCCTCATTCTATAATAAATTCATGAGAAGTCTAAAATTATGAGGTTCAATATGAAAAAGAAATCACTTCTAGCTGGAGTAATTAAATGCTTTATAGAGATGGTGAGATTAAACCATCAAGGATATGCAGGGAATTGATAGGTGGAAATGGATGGGAAAGCATTCCAGGAATAAAGATTAATACAAAAACAATGGTGTTGCTTTTCCTTTGTTTTCAAAAATGACCAGTGACATCATGGGATGATGTCTTGACACATTTGTGAATTGAATTTGTGAGGCATAGTTACACAAAGTAATCAGCCTAACCCTCTTTTCCAGAGTTATCTGAATTCAGTGGCAAGACAAAAGTTGGGATGACTGAGAGTAGTCCAAAATGCAGTGAATGACCATGAAATCTTCAATGTCTGACTCAATTTTAAGTTCCCTATAGCACCATAGTCTTTCTGGTCATTAGAATGGTTGTCATCTGCCCATTCCATCAGGAAGTCTTGATATTTTTGAGGTAGACATTGCCTTAACTCAACAACAGTTTTGAGTCAGATTGGTTAGCTTCAGTATGGTTGAACCTGTTTGCCAATAAGGATTTACCAAGGTATAGCCACTATCATGCTAAATCTTCTTGGGATTACAGGTGTGAATTGGGTAAAGGTGGATATGAAAAATTAATAAGCAGCCCTGAAAAGGGCTGTCAAATCCCCACATAAGAAGTGCTATTTTCCTCCCCCATATAATCCAATGAAGACAATACAGAGATGGGCATTCGTAGAACATTGAATTATATAAATTTAGTTAGTGTGTGGCATATGTGAAGCAGTGGACTGTGAGATAAATCTGTAAAGGGAGTTGAAAGTCAGATTACAAAGAACCTTCAATATCATATTGAGAAATTTTTTTTGGTAGGTCATGAAGAAGCATAGTTTTATGTAATCCTTATGGGGTGCAATAAAATGGAGTCTCCTTAAAGGCAGAGGCTTTTTAACTTTTGTATTTGTATTCTAGCACTTAATACAATGTATGGTGCCTATTGATTAATTGATTAACTTAATGTTCTCTTATATGCCCCAGGAAAACTAGCAGAACAAGAAGAGAATGGAGGTAAGGAAATAATCAACTATGGTCAAAGCAGTTTTGGAAAATTGTAAACTATGCCAGGGGCATTAAAACAACCGACTGCCTACAGCATTTCCGACTAGATCTATGTGACAGATCAGGTAGCTCTTTTTTCCATTGCCACCTGTGAAAGCATTTCTTTTGCTAAAACGACTAAATAAGAGTGGGGCATATAACAGTTTCAATTTTCAGCAGTAATTGTATAATAGGAAGCAGCACTACCTCCCTAAGCCCCCTGCAAAAGAAGGAATAAAAAGTGTGACTTCCTTAATTTAATTTAGCTTTGATAAACATTTGAAATATTTATCTTAAACTACACTGGAGACTAATAATTACAACAAATACATGCATATACAGCTGAGATAAATAAAAACAGCTGTGGATGCATCTGAACATGCAAAAATAATAGAGCTGTCACCTGTGTCTATTTTAAATTAAAGCCTGCTCAATGCACTCCTTTGTAATGTCATGCCAAGTGGTACTTTCAGGGCACATGCTGGAGAGACAACAGTGAAATGTTTAATCCACATTCAGACTAGTGATAAGTTACAGTTTTGACCCCCATTTCCTCTTCTCCTCAGTGGTGTAAAGGGAACCATTGATTTCTGCCAACTGTCAAGCAGTCAAGCATAAAATACTAGTAGCAGACTTACCCAGAGAGTAATTCCCTCTAATTCTTTCCCCAGGGTATTTTCTCACAGGGAACCATTGATTTTGGCTTGTTTAGGTAGATTTTCCAAACTGATCCCCCTTTAAAAATCTTTCTTATACTAGCCTATCTAGGATAAGAAAACCCAAATAAAATTGCATGAAACTATGTGGAACAAATCAAACTTCTTAAGTATCGCCAGCTGATTTTTGAGTCTTTTTGGAGGGGCTTTTTGGAGAGGACACAACAAAAAAAAGGCAAAGAATGGCTTATGACAGTTGTTTTCAGAGCTTCATTGAGCAATTATAACATTTGATGCAAATATTTATCAGTGACAAATATGCTTAATTATTTTTATTTAAAGGAAACATTTAAGGATAAAAATAAATCAAGTCAGCTGGGGTCTACATTTGTATGGACAAATCCCTTTTAGGGCTACAAAGAACTAAAATGATAATTGTATTTATACAGTGCTTTAAATTTCACAAGGTCCTATATATGTATGTTTTTTTTTCCTCATGTAAGCTTCACACAAGGCAAATTACATAATGCAGGTATTATTTTCTTTATTTTGAAGGTGAGGAAAATGAAGACAATAGGCAAAAAAGTTTTTGGAAGTATTTGGGGTAAAATCTGAACCCAGGTCTCCTGAACTCCATTGTATTCATTGTGCCACTGACTCTCCACAAAATATAATCCTTCCTCATAATAACCTTAGAGTTAAATTTAGGTATTTTATCTCTATCCCCATATGTTTAAATAGACACATATCTAGAGGTATGTATGTGTATAAAATGGACCTGAGTTCAAAATCAGACTCAGACTCTTACTAGCTATGTGACTCTGGGCAAGTCCCTTAACCCTACAGCTATATATGCACACAAATATACATACATATGCATATATACAGAGATATGTTATATCTATGTGTGTACATATGTGTATACACACATATATGTAAATAAATGCATGTATGTGTATCTATACATGTACATATACTATATATGTATATAGGCATACATTACATATAATATGTGTGTGTTTATATAGATACATATTATATCTATATAAACATGTATATAGATACATACACACAGACTATACATATATATATACACACATATATATTTAACAGAAATATTAAAAGGTTCATGTTAAATGATTATAAGTATTGAGCAAGTTGTATAGACAACATTAAAATAGGATTAGGGAATAGCAAAGAGAGTTCACTGTGTGAAAGGTTGGGATTTAAATTTGGCTGTGGAGAATAGGTAGGATTAAATAGGGGGGAAAGAGGGAAATTATGAGTATATCTTATTTGAGAGAACAGTATGCTCCTTAAGGACAAGGAATTCTTGATTGTGTCTCTTATTCTAAAAAGCTAAGCTGTCTCTTTAAAGGACTTTGCAAACATAAAAATGTTGCCTTTAAAGTGTAAGTTAATACAAATGCTTACTATTACTGTTATCTTTGTTTTTTATTACAATTATAAGTATTTCCTGAGTTGATTTGGATTGTATAATATTGATTTGTATCAGTTACAAATAAAACTTAATAGAATAGTCTAAGGCTATCATTCCCTTAGGCCTATAATTATCAAAAAAACACATGGTAACATCAAGAAAAAATGTTCCTAAGCCTCACTTAATATATAATTGATGTGATACATCCCAATTCTTTCTCTTATTCTTATATTCTATAGATGAAAATGTGAATTTCTGGAATATTGGTTGATGCAAAAAAGAAAATATAAACCTCTTGTCAGAATAGCATTACTTGAATAAATTAGATGGCTAACATAACTTGGAGTTATGTTAATCTCTATTCCAATTCTGCCTCAGACATTTACTAGTTATGTAATGTAGTCAAATCAATTAACTTCTCTCAACTTTAGATTCCTCATTTGCAAAATGGTGATAATTATAGTATAATTTATAGCACAAGCTAGATATAGTTATAATAGTACAACCTAGTATTGTGGTCAGGATCCAATGGGATAATATATGTGAAGCATGTTACAAATCATAAAGAATCATATAGATATTTGTTATCAGAGGATCTCATTATGGTTCAAGACTTTTCTCTTTTCATTTCCCACCAATTGTATTCCATGCACTTGAACTCCACCATCATTATTTTCCCAGAAAACTTCACCAGTAAACTAATCATCTGAGGTAGGTATCAACTTTGGCACTCAAAATCCTTCAGTTCCTTCTAAACCTTCTAATTCAAAGGCTGGAGGGTGGAACAAAAGCCACCCAAAGAGCACTCAACAGACTATCCAATTCTTCTTTCTTACTAGCTATGCTTCTGAAACCAGAATTCAGCATGCCATTGGAGAAGGTACTCTCTTCCTCTGGCTCTTTCCCTTATTCTTTTCAATTGTGTGATGTATGTATGTGTGTGTGTGTGTTGTCTTCCTTCATTTGATTTCATTTGCTTGTTCCTTGAGGACAAGGATTTGCTTTATTTTTTCTGCTATATCCTAAAGCTTAACACAGTGCTTTGGTCATGGTAGATGCTCAAAAAAAACTCCTTGAGTGATTGGCCAACTATTCTAAAACTGAAATTTTAGGTAATTTCTAGTATTTTGTAGTATCTGTAGTATTTTTATCTTATATTTGGGTAAGTTGTCTCTATTCTTTTCTCAGCTGTAGAATGGCAACAATTATACCTGTTCCAATTATCATATGAAGGAAGCTATGTGTTGTAGACAGCAAGCTACACCTAGAGTCAGGAAGACCAGATCTCAAATCTGACACGTACTAGCTGTGTGACCCAGGACAAGTCACTTAGCCCTGTTTGCCTCAATTTCCTCATCAATAAAATGAGATGTAGAAGGAAATGGAAAACCATTACAATATATTTTGAAAGAAAACTCTAATGGAGCAAGGAAGAGTTAGAACAACTAAAAAGACCATAAAACAACAACAACTTCTCATAGATTTATCTAAATGAACAGACATAACTGATATATTATACCCTATAATATAAATGTTTATATCTTTGTTCCTACCCCTGAAATCTCCTTCCCATTCTGTCTGAATCTGCTATTGAGTCTTTTCAAAAAAAAAAGAAAACTACTTTTCAAGAACTTTTCACTTTTCCCCCCATATTTGATACTGTCCTTCTTCTTGGAACTAATTTTCTAGCTTTTAAATGTAATTATTAACTTTTACTTTTTTATAATTGTTATTTTTAGATGTCATAGTCCTTTTCTAGATTGTGTTCTCCTTGTAAATGGGAACTTGTCTTATTTTAATTATGTAACTTTGCCAGAATGCAAAATCTGACCATAATAAGCACTTTGTAAATAGTTCATAAATTGAATTACATTAAATGAAATTATTTTCTGGATATTGCTAAATAATTTCTTAGCTTAGATCTAGATAAGAAACAAATATAAGAAATAATTAAAAGATAAATGTTAGGCCATTTGTGTTTTATTTATATTTTCCCTTTCTTCTCCCCTCCACCCCCCCAAAAGCTAGGAAGTACCCATATTAAAAAAAAATTCTAATGATTACCATTATATTTATTTCTATCAGTAGAAATATTCCTATTATGAAGGGGGAAGACACACATAACTCAAATTAAAATTTATTTTGAGATCTCAAAACATTTGACCACATTAGATAATTTAAAATCATGTTGAATCTGAGAAGTAAAAATAATGTCATCTTTCTCAAACTGAGGAAAATAGCTTTAGTGACTTATAAGACGGCTCACAGTAAGTCACATTCACAAGAAACTTAAATAGATTTGAGAAAGGAAAAATAATACTCATCTGATTTTCATTTAAATCTCTGTGCTTAGATCAAATGAACTAAATTCCCAAACTTCTTGGGAGTAGAGTAACTGAAATCTCTGTATATTATTTGAATTAAATATGTGTGGGACAAATACATCCTGAAAAATGGAAACATCTTGAGTCAAGAATCTCATACAGGGTTAGGCATGTTTTTCATGTTACAATGACTGCTTTGCCATACTTTCCCTGTTTCATATAGATGTTATTTCCAATATGATTACCAACTTTGTGGTTCTAAGTCCTTGAATAATTGTCTACAAAGCATTGCATGGGGGGGAGGGGTGCTGCAGAATGAACCACCTTTCTATTACAAATAGCAAACAAAAGCTTCTTTTTAAATATAAAAATCTCTTCTTCACCCTCTTCTCACCCCATTCTGTTTTGAGTCTCTTGTAAAGAATATTCACTTCCAGGTACAGATAAATGGAGGCTTCTGCAATTTTTCAATGACCCAATATTACAAGTCACAGCCAATATCACAAATCCATGAAACGTTTCCCAAGCAGCTATAGGACAAAATACAAAGAATGACACGATTTTAATATGCAAATTCATTATACAATATGTTTTATAGACATAACAATTTAGTAAAATCATGTATCATTGGTCAAAAAATTAAAAGATAATTTTTTCCAATGAGATATAATAATAATTACAACAGCATGTATATAGTATTTTAAGGTTTGAAAACTGTTTTACATATTTCATCTCATTTGAGCCCCATAACAACAATATAAAGTCTAATTACCCCCATTTTACAAATAAAAAATTTAGATGAAGAGAGGTTGAAAGACTTGGCCCAGTATCACATAACTATTGTCAGCTACAAAAGTCAAACCTAAGTTTCTTGAAACTAGATCCAGACCTCTTTCTATTATGACACCTACCTGCCTCCCTGGTTTATTCATTAATTTGTTCCTCCCAATTTAAATGCTAGTTATTGAGAGTTCTCTATCAAAGAGGATATGATGGTTTGTGTGGGGGTTGGGTGATAGGGAGAAGCAGTGTTAGTGCATGCAGAAGTAGATCTGTGATTTCAACACTGAAAAGAAACTTTGTATATAGACAAGCATTGCAAGCTTCAAATACATTAAGAGCTTAAGAAAAATACATTCAGTCATTTTGTATCAGTCTAACATGAACCTAGATAATCTTGTCTCTAGTCATCTTCTTTATCTATCATACTCTGATGCTTTACACATAGGAATAAGGAGAGAGTCTCTCATATATCTATTGCTATAAATTCAATTTATCTTGACTGGGCAACATACATTCATTGGGTAAAAATGCAAAAGAAGAATTATATACTTTCTATACTAATTCCTTTTTTTCATCTTCTCTCATTCTAATACTTTACATGAAAATTTACAAAGAGACTATGTCAATGGATAAAAAAAAAAAAAAAAAACACCAAATAAATACCTCTAAGACTAAAAGAATAGTAAGGTTTCCAATTTTATCTATTCTACATTTCCTACCATTCTGTTTTATCTCTGTACCCTAGGGAATGTAGGCAGTAAGTGCAGCACTCTAGCATATGGAGCCTAGGAAGCCATTTTCCTAATCCCATGGAAATACTATCCCACTCTATTCCACATGAAGCACAGGTTCTGTAAGCCTCACTCCCCCACACACTCTGCTATGCCAGACACAACATCTTTAGATAATGATACATGTGTCCTGGTTTTTAAATGCGTCTGGGACATTACAATATGAGAATGCCTGACTTTAAATTGAATTATCTTCAAAAACATTTCATTGTGTTTTAGACTAGGACTTCTAAAAATTTATTGAAAAATGCCTGTGTTGTGGACCTAATTGTGATAGCTCTTAATGGAAGAATCCCAGTGAATTTTTTCAAATTAAAGTAGCTTAGAGATAGATAGTTGGAAGGAACTTTAAAATCTAAGTTGACTGATGCTCTCCTCCCCATCCCCATCCTTTACAGGAGAGGAAACTGAGGTTTAGAGAGACTAAATGACTTATCTATGCTACCACAGGGAATAAACAAGATTTAGATTTAGCTTATCTTATTCCCAATCCAGTGATCTTTCTAGTGCATCATATTACATGCAGAAAGGTACCAGATTTGTGATTTCTCTTATTCAGGAAGCTACTGATAAAAGAACTTTCTCTACCAATGCTGGTCAGCATTTTGTCTGCAATTTATAATCTTAGACTTGTCAAGTATACTGAGAAATTAAGTGATCTGATGTTTAACCTATATTAGATTGCTTGCTGTCTTGGGGAGGGGTTGAAGGGAAGAGAGGGAGAAATAATACAAAGTTTTGCAAAGGTGAATGTTGAAAACTGGTTTTGCATGTATGTGGAAAATAAAATGCTTTTAAGGACAATTAAAAAAAAAAGAGATCAATTGACTTGCCCACAATGTATATGTCAGAGACAGAATTTCAACCAAGATGTTTCTAACTAAGAGCTAACCCTCTACTTGCCATACCATGCTAACTATATCATATGCAGGAGAATGGTGATATGTATCTAAAAAGCAATCTCCAGGGGAAACAAATATATAACAAAATACTTTAAAATTTAATCCATATTTATTAGCATTTTCTCTACTTGATTCTTAAGTCTAAACAAGTAACTACACAATAAATCAAGCCCTGGTTTGTAACATTTGCTAATTTCTGAGTCATAAATGCTTACCCTGAAAATTTAATAATCGGTTCTCCCAAGTTGATAAGAACTGGCTCCAGGACATTCTTAGATTTATATGCATCTCTAATGAAATGAAAAAAATTGTTTTTCTAGATTTATAGCTGAGGTAATCTTCATAAATAAGAAAATACAGCAACAAATACAACAGAAAATAAAGATTGCTATATAGGTATTGTTGTCTTCAAAGTAGTTACCTTAGGAAGTAATATAAGATTTTCAAATTTTTCGTTACAGTCTCTTGAGTAAATCATTTTTATGTCCTCTATAATGATCCATATTTCCTTGAAATATAAATTTGGTTCTGAGAAGCATCTGGTTTGCATGTTTGTGTGTGTGTGTGTGTTTGTGTGTGTGTGTGGGGGGGTCAATAAATTCCAAATGCCACTTGAAAAAGAAGTTCCCAAAATGAAGGAGAGAAACATCAGAATATGTGTATCTTCTCCCAAGGTGATGACTATATATATATATTTTTCCATGTATGCTGAAAAATTAAGTTTTATTACTTTACATTGACATACATTTTATACTGCATAAGGATCCATGCATTCATACACTGAAATGTTGCCTTCCTGCAGTGGCTTTAAAGTTTGAGTTACAATTTAACAATTGATCATAGAATCACAGATCATAAATCTAAAGTTAGAAAGAAGCTCAGAGGTCATCTAGGACAATCCTCTCATTTTACTATTGAGGAAACTGAATCCCAGAAGAGTTAAGTATTATAGAATGATACATATAGATTTGCAAAGGGACTTCATAAATATGAAATCAGAACCTACTCACCTGACAGGTGAAGAAACTGATGAAGTGCATAGCTAAAGAATTTGTTCATGAGCACAGAATCAACCTATGTGAGATTTGAATACAAGATATCAGATTCAAAAGCTATTAAATTTTACTCTGAACTACTCTGTGTCTCACAGCATAATAGAAAACATTACCACCTGTATCTTTAAAGCTGGGCTAATTTTGTTGAACAAAATATTTTGGAAGAAAATGTTATACTTACTGGGGACAGGAAATGCATAACGTCCAAATTCAACTCAGAAGAACACCCTATATATCTCAGAGGGATATGTTCTCCACGTTGCCAGAGAAAAACTTCTTTTGGAGGTAGTATGACATATTGTACCAAATCATAATCTGTTTCTAGACCCTATAAATATTTCCACCAAAGTAGCATCCATGGAGAACAGAATCAAATTGTAAGATAATCTTGTTGTGGTTGACAGTATTTATTTATTTTAGATCCATGTCCCTTTTTTTAGCCTAATCAGAAAGTAGTTATATTGTTCTCTGAAAGCTATTTTCTTAATCTTTTCAATGTTTATATGATTTTGATTTCCTTTTGGTTTCAGTGAAAATTTTTGGTAGAAGTGGGGGTCAGAAGTTTCAATTTCTTACTCAAAACTGAGTTGCCAGATTTTTTTGGATTTGATATCTTGCATACATTTATGTATACATATTTTACATATACATACACACAGAGAATAATGATTCATTAAGTGCCTATGTGCCAGCCACTATGCTAATCACTTGACAAATTTTACCTTGTTCAATTCTCTAACAATCCTGTGAGGTGAATGATTTGATAATTCCTACTTTATAACTGAAGAAACTTAAATAGATAAAGATTAAGTGATTCCCCTAGGATTACACAACTAGTAAGTATCTGGGGCCAGATTTAAATTTAGGTCTCATTAACTCCAGTCCCAACATTCTTTTCACTGTGCCTTTGGAGTATATATATGTGTGTGTGTTGTGTATAGATGAAATAGAAATTTTAAAGAGCAACTGTGGACTTTATTTAAAATTAAAATTGGATTTAGAACCATAGAATTTGGGCTAAACAATATACCACTTATTATCTGTATGACTTTGTACAAATTAGTTAACTTTTCTGAGCCTCATTTTGATTTTTGTTTTGTTTTGTTTTCCTCTACAAAAAGAAGAGATTATACTTGATGATCTCTAAAATCCTTTCTTGCCCTACATCAAATATCTTCTACATATATATTTTGTAAAATTCCAAAAATAACTTACCTTTTGGTAAGTCCTTCCTATTCCCCCAAATAAACTGTCAGTTGTTCATCCATTAAGCCATCTAATAAAATTTGTACTTCTGACAATCTGTTAATAATTTCCATTAAATTTCAGGGCTTTTCTCACAAGTCTCAATAGTATGTTATTATTTGTGTATATACACACATATATATGTGTATTTGTGTGTATATACAGGGAAACATGTAAGTGGCACAATAAAGAAAGTATCAGGCCTAGAGTCAGGAAGGCTTGAGTTTAAATTCATCTTCAGATACTAACTATATGACCTTGGGCAAGTTACTTATTCCATTTGCTTCAGTTTCCTCATGTGTAAAGTGAGCTAGAGAAGGAAATGGTCAACCACTCAGAATCACAAAGAGTTGGACACAATTGAAACAACTGAAGAATGACAAATATAATAATGTTTGATAAATGGGCATATTCTCTTTCTGAATAGGGTATACACTGCAAATTTATAACAAAAACAAGGAGATGATATAAGAACTTACTTACAAGAAGGTGTTAACTCAATGGAATTGATGAGATGATGGTTCTTTAGTACACATATAATTAATACTTAGCATGGTGATGTAATGGTTCTCCAGTTCACACATAATCAGTATGCTGTAATTGTAATAGGGTATTTAAGAGCTGAGAAGGACTGGAAATGAGACATTCCATTTTTGGTAGTTCTCCTGCCTTCACCCCTTCTCTACCTAAAGATCAAGGCCCATCCAAAGAACCTCCAGAAAGCTAGCCAGAACATTACAAATCACTATATTAAAAAAATTAAAAAATAAAATAACAGTAATGCTTGCTATCCATCAATTCAACATCAGCTTTACAGGTGGAGGGAGAAAAGATAAGCTAATGGATAATTATGAAACTACAAATTAGAATAAAATTTCTAAATTATAATAATAGTAATTCCTTTATTCAGATTCAAGAAGGATCTGTTTTTTGTGTTTGTTTAATGCTAGCGATATTTGGCAAGTTGCATTACCTTTCTAAGGAACAACATATCTTCATTCCAATACACCATGATCACAATTTATAGTGACGGTTTCTTTACCTAATCCCTCATTGTGATAAGTATATGTGATAGGAGTGTGAATGGTGGAATGGTGATAGAATGGTAGGGGTAGAGTCCAGAGGGGATGGGGGAGCAAAAAGAGCAAACAAGAGTAGTTTCTGTGTTCAAACATCTCTTGAAATTCTAGTTTCCTAATCCTTAACTTGTCTTAGAAGTATAAAGAAGTGCTCCCCATACCCAAAGAGAACTTCTGTAGCACATTCTATTTTGCTTCAATTTGCATAACATTATCTTTTTTTTTTTTTTTTTTTGTATTAGTTGAACTATACCTCGCTATTTTGGAAGAAAAGATGCAGGAATAGGGGTGAGGTGAAAGACTGAAATGCCTTCTTTAAAAAGTTATCACCAAAACCCAATATGCAATGGAATATATGATAATCTGTCTGCTGGGGGAAGGGAAGGAGAATATGTCTTTTCTGTGGTTTCTAGGGAACCACTTTACCCTGAGGGTAACAAGTTCAACACTTTGCTCCTTTCTTAAACTGTTAGTCGAAAATGAGTTACAAAGACAAATGCAATTTGTTAATGTACATTAAGTTTATTTCATCCATTCATATTACAGAACATTTTTTTTGGCTGTCCCACTTTATGGTTCATTTATTTTGCTTAATGTCCTCATTTGGAGAAATATGCAGAAATGTGTTTTTAATCACGGAGAAGATTAAAGTCAAAACTTAAATTAAAAATGTATTTTTTATAATGTTTCATTGTTAAATGTACCCTTGGTTTTCCTTTATGTATTGTAGTAATTACGCATGCTACTCTTCTGTGTGTAGACACCCTGTAGTCTCAATTAAATGTTATAACTACTTAATGAAAGGCAACAGGAATTTTTCAGCCAGTAATTATAACCATAATCCAGAATCAAAGCTCTCAAACTCACCTTCTGACTGCTTAACAAGTTAGAAAATAAAATGGTTTTGGCCATCATGTATATATGAATGGAAAAAAAAAAGTCTACTATCATCATAACTTCTCATTTATGTAATAAAATGATGAATCATCTTTCCCTCCCAAACTCATTAATGTAATATTGTAATATTGACAATATGATATTGAGATTTTTCCTTAGATTTAAAGTAAATTCTTACGAAGAGTAATATGTCTTCTTTCTCTATTTAGAGCAATGAATTTTGAGACTATAGACAGATTCTGGTGCAATGAAGGAGAGAAACAAATGAAACATGACTGTAAACTGAAATAAACTTCCTGGATTTCAGTACCCAGTGAGTTAACAAAAATTTCTCTGTATTCTTTGACTCTTTAAAACCACAGAAGTCAATGTTAAAAATAAAACACAATAGAATATTTCAACAATTCATTCTTTATATGAATTTTCCATATTCTTCTCCTTGTTTGTACTTTTCATCTTCCTCTTTTTATTTTCTTCTGATCTTTTGCTACTCCTAAAGGGATACATAAAATGATATATAAATAGAATGGACATATTTCAACTATTTCCAGCCTATTAAAAATCTTTCAATATAGAACAACACAGTGTATAAACTATTTGAGTTCATAGCCTAGTTTTCTTTTTGTCTTTGTATGCTCAATGCCTACTTATATATAATCTCTTATTGGATTGAATTGGCACCTATTCATTGTGACACTTTCTGATCAATGCTCATAGTCATGGCCAAAATGATCATTCATCTATTACCATCCATCATTAAGACAGCTATAATGAATGAACTGGATAGTCAATGGTCTAATTTTAAGTAGCTGCCAATTGTAGAAACACATGATATATTAAAAAAAATAGTAGGCAGCAATTCAGGAAATGTAAATTTTGGACTTGATCAGAGACCTAGATTATGACCCTGACCAAGTTACCTCTTTACTTTTTTGGGCCTCAGTTTTCTTACAAGGAAAATGAAGCAATTGAATTGGAAAATCAATTCTTAAGTTGCCTTCCAATTTTAAAATTCAGTGACTCTACAGATCATATCTATCAACTATGAAAATACTGTAACATTCATTTCAGCCAACTCAATCAATAATTAAATTAATCTCAAGGATAGTTAATCCAAGTGAGTCAAAATTACTGGTAGAAGGAGGATTAGTATTTGTAAAACAATTTAAAAGTCAAAAGCACCACTTAATTCTTGGCACTAATATAGTATTGCTTTTGATTTTCAAATTGCTCTACAAATGCTAATCCTCAGGTGCCTGTCAACAATTATTCAATAGCCTTAGGGTTCTGATAGCTTGCAGGCTAACTATGAAACAGCACTTGGCTTTGTGGATAAGGGAATAGGCATGAGCCTTTGATGTAGAGACTGTATGAGGACCCTGAACTATCTTCTTTATAAGCCAAAAAACTAGAAGAATAGTGTCTGAGTATATTTTGTTCAGTGTAAGGAAAGAAAACAGGGAGGATACTTGAAATAATTTAGACAGATATTTCTGAAAGGAAATCAGAGAAAAAAGAACTATATGGAGCCTTTGAAAAAGGAAAATTCTTGATAATCACAAAACTAAGTGGTAATACCATCATCTGGATTACTTCTACAGAAGTAATTCCAAGGAGGAAAGGCCAACCATCCCACAAAACTATGAATTTCCCATAGGGAAGGCAAATTAACGCTTAAGATGCAGATAGAGACAGCTGAGAAGTCTATACCCAAGAGTAGTCATTCTAGGACATAACTACTGTGTCGATTCAAACTGCTACCTATTCCCCCCATCACAACAGCTATCAAAGACCTAGATAAGAAACATCTTCTGACTAAAGTGCTTAGCACTATCAAATGGCTTCAACATCAAAAACATATGACTATCAGTGGAAATAGCATTAAGAAAAGACATTACAATTTGCTTTGCTGCTGTGCCTGAAGGATCATGGTCCTATACATGTGATCATCACATATACTATCTCTTTCATTAAAGTGTGCCTTGAGAATTTACAGTCTTACTTTTCTATTTGTATGTCTACTACTTAGCAAAGTGCTTTGCACATAGAAAGTGCTTAATAAAGATACTTTTTCTTTTAATTCCAGATAAGTAAGGTTTAATTCTTCCTAAAGAATATGCAGATATCTCTCAATTAAAAGATTTTCACTTATGTGAATTTAAAGCCTGAGGAGTTTTATTTGTTTGTGTTTTTTTAAACAAATTCATTCCACTAATACCACCTGAGAATTATTGTTATGTAAGCAAACAATTAGACCTGGAATAATGAACAATATAGACACAGTTTATTATTCTTCTGGTCACTAGAGGAAATTAGGTTTCTAAAGAACATTTTCTGATTGGCTTTAATAAGTTTTCATTGGTATAGAATTTTGTATTTTTTTAGCATTATATTTTGTTCACCTAAGGAAATTTTAAAAATGGTACTGGCTAAAATCACCTACTAAAATTGATAGAATACAAATGGAGCCACGATGGCAGCACGAGAAACAATCAATTCAACCTCTTCCAATATTTCCCTTCAAACAACTTTAAAATAATGCCTAAAATTGAATTAAGAAAATTGAGGATGTCAATAGGAGAGGTCTATGACATCAGAGTGGAGGCCAGCCTCAAGCACACAGAACAGTAATGCCAACTATTGTGTTTAGAGGCTGCCATGACATCCATAGCAGCAATAGCTTTGTAAACTCTCAGCCTATAGTCAACAAAGAGAGTCAGACTAATCAGAAGGAGATTATAAAGAATCCTTTATTGACATTGGGTATAGGAACTAGAACTATTTGACAGCTCTATTGTCTATACAAACGTTTGGGTCAGAGTTCTGGACTGAGAAGAGCACCAGTGATTGCAACTGTAGAGAAGTGAAGACACTTCCCACATAAAGACCAAGAAGGTAGTGCCCACACCTCCTCCCAGATCACAGCACCTTGGAAGCATTGGAACATTGTAGACACTCAGAACACACTTTCAAAAGAGCAGCAAAAAAAAAAAAAAAAAAAATCTTAAAGTTTGAGATAGGGCCTCCCAATCCCAAGGTGAGTTGATCCAACTTTAAAATTTAAAGACAAGAAATAGATTGGGAAAATGAGCTAACAGTAAGGGGAAAAAGAGCAGAAAAACCTACTACGATGACAGAGAAGAACAAACACAAACTGAGAAGACAATAAAGTGAAAACAGTTACACGCAAAGATTAAAACACACACACACACACACACACACACATATATATATATATATATATTTAAATCTAACAAAAAAAAAATGCAAGCCCCAAGAACTATTGGAAGAATTTTTTTAAAAAGAGAGATAAGAATGATCAAAACAAAATTGGGAAAACAAATGAGAGTAATAATAGAAAATGATGAAAGGAGAAATAACAAATTGTTTAAAGAGACACAAAAATCACTAAAGAAAATAACATTTTGAGAAACAGAGTTGGTAAAATGGTAAAAAAAAAAATGGGGTGAGGGCACAGAAAATAACAGAAAAAAAAATAACTTCTTGAAAAACAGAAGAGGCCAAATGAAAACCGAAAGTCAAAAGATTACTGAAGAAAATAATTTCCAAAATTAGAATTGGGCAAGTGAAAAATAGTGACTCCATGAGATATCAAGAAAAAAATCAAAGTCAAAATGAAAGAAAATATGAAAAAAATGTGAAATGTATTTTAGATCTACAAGGTCTAATACAAATTTAAAGAATCCATCGATCACCTCTTGAAAGAGGTACCAAATTGTAAATTTCCACAAATATTATTGTCAACTTACAAGTTTCCCAAAAGAAGAAGAAAATATCAAGACCAGCCAGAAAGAAACAATTCAAATATTATAGATATACAAATCACACAAGATTTAGCAGCTTCCATGTTAAAAGACCAGAGGGCTTAGAATGTGATATCCCAAGAAGGCAAAGAAGCTAGAGTTATAATAAAAAATAACCTATGCCACAAAACTGAGTATAATCTTTCTGAGGAAAAATGTATATGTAATGAAATAAATGATGAATTTCAGTCATTCCTGATGAAAGACCAGAGTTCAATAGAAAACTTTACATTGAAATACAGGACTTAAGAATCAGATTAAAAGGTAAAAGAGAAATTGAAAGGCACTCAATAAAATTATATATATATATATATATATATATATATATTTTCAATACAGGAACATGATACACGTAATTAATTCCTAAGAACTTTATCATGATTAGGACACTTAGAAGTAGTCTATTTAGATAGAAGACATGTTGTATAAGTTAATTATGTTGGAATAATCTAAAAGAAAATGTGCAAAAAAAAAAGTAATAAACTGAGAGAAAGGAGAAGAAAGAGAAAGAATGGGGGAAATTATCTCTCATAAAAGAAGCATATAAGGAAAAGCAAAAATAGACACAATAAAAAAAAGATAGTAAGAGGAATTACATTTTGCTCTTTACTTCAAGTTTCTCTGATAAAAGCCTTATTTCTAAATTATTTAGGAAGCTGAGACAAATTTATAAAAGCATAAAAAGATCCATTGCTCAATTAATAAACAGTCAAAGAATAGGATGTGAACAAGTAACTTTCAGAAGAAAAAATTAAAGCTATCTATAGTCATATAAAAATGCTCTAAATTACTATTGATTAAAAGAATGCAAAGTAAAATGACACTGAGGAACCACTTCATATCTATTAGAAATGATAAAAGCTCAGGTCATGTTGGAAAATAGGTATATTAATGAACAGCTGGTAGAAGTTGTGAACTGGTTTAACCTTTCTGGAGAACAATTTGGATCTAAGTTCAAAGTGCTATAAAATTGACCTGACCCAGAAATATCACTTCTAGATCTGTACCTGAAAGAACTTCAAGAAAAGAAAATAAAAGGACCTTTAGTCAAATATATTTCTCTCAGTTCTTTTTGGGATGGCAAGAAATGGATAGAATGGATGGTCACTGAGAAATGGCTGAACAAGTTGTGATATATAATTGTGTGGGATACTAAATCACTAAGAAGTGACAAATAAAAATTATATTCAATGAAGGGCCAAGGAAAGATATTAAATTATCTTTAATTAAATAATAGAAATTAAATAATCTAATTCTAAAGAGTGAGTGAGTCAAACAATTCACAGAAACAATCCATAATTTCATTCAAGAGAATAACAATAATGACACAATATACCAAAACTTTTGGGATACAGGCAAAGCAGTTCTTAGGGTTAAATTTATATCTCTAAATAGATACATGAATAAAATGGAGACTAAGGAGATCAATGAAATAGTCATGCAATTAAAAAATCTAGAAAAAAGAACAAATTTAAAAGCCCACAAATAAATGTCGAATTAGAAATTCTGAAACTCAAAGGAGAAATTAATAAAATAGAAACTAAGAAAACTATTGAACTAATAAATAAAATTAAGAATTGGTTTTATGAAAAAAAAAAACAAAATAGATAAAACTTTGGTTAATTTATCAGAAAAGGGAAATTAAAAAAAACAAATCACCAGCATCAAAAATGAAAAGGGGGAACTTACCCCCAATGACAAAGAAATTAAAGCAATAATGAGGAGCTATTTTGCTCAGTTATATGGCAGCAAGTCTGACAATCTAAGTGAAATGAATGAATATTTACAAAAATATAAATTGTCCTGCTTTTTTTTTTTTTTTTTTTTAGATTTAGTGAACAGATTTTTTTGGGCATAGGTGATGCAGCAGTTTATTTTGCTTGATCATTTTTTTTGTTTTGTTTTTCTTTCTTTCTCTCTTTTTTTTTTTGCATGTCACATGCATTTTTTTAAATTTTATTTTATTTAATAATAACTTTATACTGACAAAACCCATGCCAGGGTAATTTTTTATAACATTATCCCTTGCACTCGCTTCTGTTTTGATTTTTTCTCTCCCTCCCTCCACTCCCTCCCCTAGATGGCAAGCAGTCCTATATATGTTAGATATGTTGCAGTATATCCTAGATACAATATATGTTTGCAGAACCGAACAGTTCTCTTGTTGCACACGGAGAATTAGATTCAGAAGGTAAAAATAACCCGGGAAGAAAATAAAAAATGCAAATAGTTCATATTCATTTCCCAGTGTTCTTTCTTTGGGTGTAGCTGCTTCTGTCCATCATTTATCCATTGAAATTCAGTTAGGTCTCTTTGTCAAAGAAATCCACTTCCATCAGAATACATCCTCATACAATATTGTTGTCGAAGTGTATAATGATCTCTTGGTTCTGCTCATTTCACTTAGCATTAGTTCATGTAGGTCTCTCCAAGCCTCTCTGTATTCATCCTGCTGGTCATTCCATAACATTCATATACCACAATTTACCCAGCCATTCTCCAATTGATGGGCATCCATTCAATTTCCAGTTTCTAGCCACTACAAACAGGGCTGCCACAAACATTTTGGCATATACAGGTCCCTTTCCCTTCTTTAGTATCTCTTTGGGATATAAGCCCAGTAGTAGCACTGCTGGATGAAAGGGTATGCACAGTTTGATAACTTTTGGGGCATAATTCCAGATTGCTCTCCAGAATGGTTGGATTTGTTCACAACTCCACCAACGATGCATCAGTGTCCCAGTTTTCCCGCATCCCTTCCAACATTCATCATTATTTTTTCCTGTCATCTTAGCCAATCTGACAAGTATGTAGTAGTATCTCAGAGTTGTCTTAATTTGCATTTCTCTGATCAATAGTGATTTAGAACACTCTTTTATATGAGTGGTAATAGTTTCAATTTTATCATCTGAAAATTGTCTGTTCATATCCTTTGACCATTTATCAATTGGAGAATGGCTTGATTTCTTATAAATTTGAGTCAGTTCTCTATATATTTTAGAAATGAGGCCTTTATCAGAACCTTTAAATGTAAAGATGTTTTCCCAGTTTGTTGCTTCCCTTCTAATCTTGTTTGCATTAGTTCTGTTTGTACAAAGGCTTTTTAATTTGATATAATCAAAATTTTCTATTTTGTGATCAGTAATGGTCTCTAGTTCATCTTTGATCACAAATTTCTTTCTCCTCCACAAATCTGAGAGATAAACTATCCTATGTTCCTCTAATTTATTTATAATCTCGTTCTTTATGCCTAGGTCATGGACCCATTTTGATCTTATCTTGGTATAGGGTGTTAAGTGTGGATCCTTGCCTAATTTCTGCCATACTAATTTCCAGTTATCCCAGCAGTTTTTATCAAATAACGAATTCTTATCCCAAAAGGTAGGACCTTTGGGTTTGTCAAACACTGGATTACTATAGTTGACTATTCTGTCTTGTGAACCTAACCTTTTCCACTGATCAACTAATCTATTTCTTAGCCAATACCAAATGGTTTTGGTGACTGCTGCTTTATAATATAATTTTAGATCAGGTACAGCTAGACCACCTTCATTTGATTTTTTTTTTCATTAATTCCCTTGAGATTCTCGACTTTTTATTGTTCCTTATGAATTTTGTTGTTATTTTTTCTAGATCATTAAAATATTTTCTTGGAAGTCTGATTGGTATAGTACTAAATAAATAGATTAGTTTAGGGAGTATTGTCATCTTTATTATATTCGCTTGGCCTATCCAAGAGCACTTAATATTTTTCCAATTATTTAAGTCTGACTTTATTTGTGTGGAGACTTTTTTGTAATTTTGCTCAAATAATTCCTAACTTTCCTCTGATATTTCGCAAATATGTTATACTATCAACAGTTATTTTGAATGGAATTTCTCTTTGTATCTCTTGCTGTTGGATTTTGTTGGTGGTGTATAAAAATGCTGAGGATTGATGGGGATTTATTTTGTATCCTGCTATTTTGCTAAAATTATGAATTATTTCTAATAGCTTTTTAGTAGAATCTCTGGGGTTCTCTAGGTATACTATCATATCATCTGCAAAGAGTGATAGTTTGGTTTCCTCATTGCCTACTCTAATTCCTTTAATCTCTTTCTCGACTCTTATTGCCGGGGCTAGTGTTTCTAATACGATATTGAATAATTATGGTGATAGTGGGCAACCTTGCTTCACTCCAGATCTTATTGGGAAAGGTTCCAGTTTTTCCCCATTGCATATGATCCTTAATGAAGGTTTAAAATATATGCTCCTCACTATTTTAAGGAAAAGTCCTTTTATTCCTATGCTCTCAAGTGTTTTTATTAGGAATGGATGTTGGATTTTATCAAATGCTTTTTCTGCATCTATTGAGATGATCATATGGTTTTTGTTTGTTTGGTTATTGATATAGTCAATTATGCTAATAGTTTTCCTAATATTGAACCAGTCCTACATTCCTGGTATAAATCCTACTTGGTCATAGTATATTATCCTGGGGATGATTTTCTGTAATCTTTTTGCTAATACTTTATTTAAGATTTTAGCATCAATATTCATTAGGGAGATTTAATATATATAGGGAGTCTATAATTTTCTTTCTCTGTTTTCAGTCTACCTGGTTTAGGTATCAGTACCATGTCTGTGTCATAAAAGGCGTTTGGTAGGACTCCTTCAATCCCTATTTTTTCAAATAGTTTATTTAGCATTGGAGTTAATTGTTCTTTAAATGTTTGATAGAATTCACATGTAAATCCATCTGGTCCTGGGGATTTTTTCTTAGGGAGTTGATTGATAGTTTGTTCTATTTCTTTTTCTGAGATGGGAGTGTTTAGGATATTTACTTCTTCCTCTGTTAGTTTAGGCAAACTATATTTTTGGAGGTATTCTTCTATTTCATTTAAGTTGTCGAATTTATTGGTGTAAAGTTGGGCAAAGTGACTCCTAATTATTGCTCTAATTTCCTCTTTATTAGTGGTGAGTTCTCCCTTTTCATTTTTAAGACTAACAATTTGATTTTCCTCTTTCCTTTTTTAAATCAGATTTACTAAGGGTTTGTCTATTTTGTTGGTTTTTTCATAGAACCAACTCTTAGTTTTATTAATTAATTCAATGGTTTTTTACTTTCAATTTTATTGATCTCTCCTTTTTATTTTTAGAATTTCAAGTTTAGTGTTTGGGTGTTTTTAATTTGTTCCTTTTCTAGCATTTTTAGTTGCAAGCCCAATTCACTTACCTTCTCTTTCTCTATTTTATACAAATAGGTCTCTAGAGATATGAAATTTCCCCTTAATACTGCTTTGGCTGCATCCCATACATTTTGGTATGATGTCTCATTATTATCGTTTACTTGGGTGAAGTTATTAATTATGTCTATAATTTGCTGTTTCACCCAATCATTCTTTAGTATGAGATTATTTAGTTTCCAATTATTTTTTGGTCTACTTCCCCTTGGTTTTTTGTTGAATGTAATTTTCATTGCATCGTGGTCTGAAAAGGATGCATTTACTATTTCTGCCTTACTGCATTTGAGTTTGAGGTTTTTATGTCCTAATATATGGTCAATTTTTGTATAAATTCCATGAACTGCTGAAAAGAAGGTGTACTCCTTTCTGTCCCCATTACATTTTCTCCAGAGATCTATCATATCTAATTTTTCTAGTATTCTATTTACCTCTTTGACTTCTTTCTTATTTATTTTGTGGTTTGATTTATCTAATTCTGAGAGTGCAAGGTTGAGATCTCCCACTATTATAGTTTTGCTGTCTATTTCTTCTTGCAGCTCTCTTAATTTTTCTTTTAAGAAATTAGATGCTACACCACTTGGTGCATATATGTTTAATATAGATACTGCTTCATTATCCATTCTACCCTTTAGCAAGATGTAGTGCCCTTCCTTATCTCTTTTAATTAGATCAATTTTTGCTTTAGCTTGATCTGAGATCAGGATGGCTACCCCTGCTTTTTTGACTTCACCTGAAGCATAGTAGATTTTGCTCCAACCTTTTATCTTTATCCTGCATGTACCTCCCCGCTTCAGGTGTGTATCCTGTAAACAACATATTGTAGGATTCTGGCTTTTAATCCATTCTGCTAACCACTTCCTCTTTATGGAGGAGTTTACCCCATTCACATTTATGGTTAAAATGACCAATTCTGTATTACTTGCCATCTTGTTAACCCCAGTTTATGCTTTTCTCCCTTCTTGCCCCCTTACCCCCCTTCCCAGTATTAAGCTTGTGAGCACCACTTGCTTTGCATAGCCCTCCCTTTTTAGTATCCCTCCTCCCACCTTAGAGTTCCTCCCCCTATCTTACCCCTTTCCCTCCCAGCTTTCCCTTCCACTTAGCTTATTCCTTCCCTTTTCACTTTTCCCTTCTCACTTTTCAATGAGGTGGGAGAAGTTTCACCATAGATTGAATATGTCTAAAATTTTTCTCTTAAAGCCATTTCTGAAAGCAGTAAAACACCCACTATATTCATCCCCCTCCATTCTTTCTCTCAGATATAATAGGTTTCCTTTGCCTCTTCATGAGATGTAGTACCCCCACTTTACCCTTTTTCTGTTACAATGTCCTTTCCACATATAGTTTCTAGAACAAAGTATACATGTATTCTTTATATATCTTTATAGCCGAAATATAGTTCCCAAGATTAATCTTTACCTTTTTAGATTTCTCTTGAGTTCTGTATGTGTAGATCAAACTTTTTGTTAAGTTCTGACTTTTTCATCAAAAATAGGTGAAATTCGCTTACTTCGTTGAATGTCCATCTTCTTCCCTGGAAAAAGATGCTCATTCTAGCTGGGTAGTGTTATTTTTGGTTGCATACCAAGTTCCTTAGCCTTTCGGAATATCATATTCCAGGCCCTTAGATCCTTTAATGTTGATGCTGCCAGATCCTGGGTGATTCTTATTGTGGCTCCTCGATACTTGAATTGGGTTCTTCTAGCTGCTTGCAGTATTTTTTCCTTAGTCTGAGGGTTCTGGCATTTGGCCACTATAATTCTTGGTGTTTTGATTTTAGGATCCCTTTCAGTGGGTGATCGATGAATTCTTTCAATGTCTATTTTACCCTCTGTTTCTATGACTTCTGGGCAGTTCTCTTTGATAATTTCCTGGAAAATAGTGTCCAGGCTCTTTTTCTCATCATACTTTTCTGGGAGTCCAATGATTCTCAGATTGTCTCTCCTGGATCTGTTTTCCAGGTCTGTTGTCTTCCCCAAAAGGTATTTCACATTCTTTTCCATTGTTTGATTTTTTTGGATCTGCTTGACTGATTCTTCTTGTCTCCTCGAGTCATTCAATTCCATTTGTTCGACCCTGATTTTCAGTGAAGTATTTTCTTCACTCATTTTTTAAAAATCTTTTTCTAATTGTCCAATTGAGTTCTTTTGTTCTATGGAATTTTTTTCCATTTCACCAACTTTGTTTTTTAGAGAGCTATTTTCTGTTTCCAGTTCACTAATCCTATTTTTCAAGGATTTGATTTCTTTATCCACTCTCTCTTTAAATGAGTGGGATGACTTCTCCAGACTCTTTTGCCAAGCCTCCCTCTCCTTTTCCCGTTTTTCTTCTAGCTCCCTTGTGAGAGTCTTTTTAATTTCTTCTATGAGGTTCATCTGTGCTGAGGAACAGATGATCTCCTCCTTTGGGGATTCACCTGGAGACAGTCTGTTTTTAGTCTCCTCAGGATTTAGAGTCTGCTCTCTATCTGTATAGAAGCTGTCGAGGGTTAAAGTCCTCTTCAATTTCTTGCTCATTCTGTCTAATAATCAAAGACAAACTAGCAAAGAAACAAAAGAAAAAAACCCTGAATAGAGGCTACTTTCTTTGGGAGAGGGGAGGGGCTGGGTGGTGTTACTGAGCTTCCTTTACAGACTGCGGGGGCAGTAGTGAGGCACTAACAGGACAGCGATGGCTGTGCTGCACCTGCGCTCTGAGATCCGAGAGCATGCTGAGACACTGTGGGGGAGGGGTGGCCAGGTCCCAAGAGACTCCAGCTGTTTGGGGTTGTATTCTTCACTCCCTCTCCCCCTCCCCCCCCAGGTGTTTTTACCTTCTCTGCTGGGCTGCTGGCTTGCTGCTGGAGCAAAGTATCCAATCCTGTAGCAAAGCTCTCCCCACAGAGACTGCTGAGATCACGCTCCACCCCCTCTCCGCTCTGCTCGGCTCTGAGCTGCCTTCTGGGCTTTCACTGCCGTAGCCTGTCTGCCTGCAGCCTGCATCCGATCTAAAACCGTCCCCACCCTTGGGCAAAAACAGACCTTTCCTGACGAATCTCAAGGATGGCTTCTCTTTGTAACTATTTGTAGGTTTTTTTTTCAGTCAAGCATTAATTCAGAGGTTTGTAATGAAATGGATAGTGACAGAAAAATGCGGAGCTTACACAGCTGTGTGCCTCCTCTCTGCCATCTTGGCCGAAGTGAAATTGTCCTGCTTAACAGAAGAGGAAATAAAAACTTAAATAGTCCCATTTTAGAAAAAGAAATTGAACAATTCATTAATGAACTCTCTAAGAAAAAATCTTCAGAGCCAGATGGAGTCACAAATTCTATCAAACATTTAAAGAACAATTCATTCCAATGCTATATAAACTATTTGCAAAAATAGGTAAAGAAAGAATACTGCCAAATTCCTTTTATGACACAAATATGATACTGATTCTTAAACCAGGAAGAGCCAAAACAGAGAAAGAAACTTACAGACCAATCTCCTTAATGATTTATTGATGTAAATTTTTTAAATAAAATATTATCAAAGATATTACAGCAACATATCTGTAGGATATGACCAAGTGGGATTTATACAAGGAATGTAGGACTGGTTCAATATCAGGAAAATTATTATCATAATCGACCATATCAAAAACAAAACCAACAAATCATATGATAATCTCAAGAGATGCAGAAATAGCTTTTTAACAAAATATAGCACTCATTCCTATTAAAAACACAGAAAACATAAGGATTAAGAGAGCTTTCTTTAACATAATAAACAGTATCTATCTAAAACCTACAGTAAGCATTATTTGTAATGGCGAGAAAGTGGACACATTCTCAATAAGATCCATGCTACAGCAAGGATGCCTATTATCATCACTATTCATTCACTCACCACTATTAGAAATGTTGGCATTAGCAATAAAAAAAGAAAAGAAAATTAAAGGAATTAGAACAGGCAAAGAGAAAATAAAACTATCAATATCTGCAGTTGATATGATGATATACTTAGAGAATCCTAGAAAATATCCAAAAACCAACTAGAAACAATTCACAGCTATAGCAAAGTTACAGGATATAAAACAAACCCATAACAAATCATCAGCATTTTTATATATTATTGACAAAGTCCAGTAAGAGAGAGAGAAATTCCATTGAAAAACTTCTAATACAAATAAAATAAGATTTAAACAACCTGGAAAAATAGCAATCATTCATGGTTAGGTTGAGCTAATATAATAAAAATGATAATTCTGCCTAAATTGGTTTACTAGTTCAGTGTAATACCAATCAAGCAGTCAAAACATTATTTTATAGAACTAGAAAAACTAACAGCAAAAGTCATCTGGAAGAACAAAAGGCCAAGAAAACCAAGGGAATTAATAAAAAAAAAAATACAAAGAATAGTGGCTTAGCAGTACCAAACCTAAAACTGTATTTTAAAGCAGCAGTCATCAAAACCCTTTTGTACTGGTTAAGAAATACAGTGGTAGATCAGTAGGATAGATTAGATACACAGCATACAATAATTAAAGTCTATTTAGTATTTGATAAACCCCCAAACTCCAGCTTCTGGAGTAACTACTCAATATTTGACAAAAAAAAATTGCTGGAAAAATTGGAAAATAATATGTCAGAAACTTCACATAGATCTACATATCATACCTCATACCAAAATAAAGTCAAAATGGATACATGATTTGGGCATACAGGATATTACTATGAAAAAAAATAGAAGAACAAGGGAAAATTTACCTATCAGATCTTTGGAAAAGGGAAGAATTTATGATCAAAGGAGAAATAGAGAACATTATCAAAGGTAAAATGGACAACTTTGATTGCATTTGTTATGCCACAGTTCTCTTTTATTGTCCTGACTCAGTTTCCCTAATTATCCTGACCCAGTCCTGATTCAGTTTCTCTAAGTGTTGTGCCTCAGTTTATAATTGTCCTGCAAAACCTCCCCTTCCTCTTTATAAGAATATTTGATCAGGATAAAAGATTTTATGTTTTAGAATATCAGAATGATTCTCCCCATCCCAAGCTATCATAATATCAGATATCATCTTGTCAAGATGCCTCTCCCCATGTCTGGGGTGCCTATCCCCCTCTCCAGAGGCTCAACCCACCCTGTCAGAATACCATTTCTGCTCTCAGCACCCTGATTCTACCCTTGCCTCAGTCTACCCCACTGAGTCTGAGCCATGTGTATATATGTCATTGAGAACTCACATTGTTTGCTGGATTCTTGGAGATAATAGTCTCATTCAGCCCTAGGACCAAACCATGGATCCATTTGGTCCCAGTAAATCTCTCCTTTTAAATAAATTATTAAATACTCTCTAATCTCTATCTTGATTCAGTTTCTCTGGCATTACACATTGAATTTTAAAAGGTTTTGCACAAACAAAACCAACAGAAACAAGATTAAAAGGGAAATACAAAGCTGGGAAAAAATCTTTAGTCAATATTTCTGATAACTGTCTTATTTCTAAAATATATCAAGAACCGTGTCAAATTTATAAGAATACATGTCATTCCCCAAGTGATAAATGGTCAAAGGATATAAACAAAAAAAATTCAGATGGTGAAATTAAAGCCATCTATTCTTGTATGAAAAAATTCTCTAACTCACTATTGATTAGAGAAATGCAAATTAAAACAACTCTGAGCTACTACCTTATGTCTCTCAAATTGACTTAAGATGACAGGAAAAAATAATGAGAAATGTTGTAGGGAATGTGGGAAAACTGGGACAGTAATGCATTGTTGGTGTAATTGTGAAATGATGTAAAAATTCTGGAGAGCAATTTGGAATTAAATCCAAAGGACTATAAAATTGGGCATACCCTTTGACCCAGCAGTGCCATTACTGTATTTTTATTCCAAGGAAATCATAAAGGATGGAAAAGGACCCACATATGCAAAAATATTTGTAGTGGGTCTTTTTGTGGTAGCAAAGAATTGGAAAATGAGTAGTTACTTATCAATCAGGCAATGGCTGAACAAGTCGTGGTATATGAAGGAAATAGAATATTATTGTTCTATGAAAAGTGATAAACAAGCCAATTTTAGAAAAGCCTAGAAAGATTTATATAACTGATGTTGAATGAAACAAGCAAAACCAGGAATACTATTGTACGCAATAACAGCAACAATGTGCAATGATCAACTATGAAAGGCTTGGTTCTTCTCAATAGTTCTATGATTAAAAAAAAAAATCCCATTAGACTTTGGACAGAAAATGCCATCTGCATCCAGAAAAAGAAATCCATACATGCTATATTCACTTTTTTCTGTTTTTTTTTTTTTAAGTCTCTCCCATGATTGTAGTATACTGGAATTATTTGGGGAGAAATGATAATTTGTTTCATGTTCCAGACTAATGACTGCAGCAGCCTAACACTAAGTTTCTGGAGTTGAAACTATTCTTTCTCAGATTCATCTTGACTGAAGACCCCCCCATATCAGACCAAAGAACACCAAAAAACAAAAAGAGCACCCTCCACCCCGCAACACTTTACTGATCTTTGTCACTCAGGTACTACTTTGTGGTAAGACTTTTATGTGTTTTCTTTAGATAGTTCTTAAGAGCCCTTTCTGCAGCATATACATATTCTGCTGCATGTACCCATCTAGGGATACATAAGTTGGGATGTTATCCCTTGTATTTCTTCTGCTGGTATGTGAATGATAGGACAAGAATGACCATTATAGTAAGGGCTCTTTGTACAAAAGAAATTTTTTTAATTGTATACATTTTATAGTCTGGCTATCAGTTGATTTTTCTCTCCTAACGTGATTCATAAAGCAATGTGTGTTAACAACAAAGTAAAAAGAAAAAAAAATGACAAATGGGAAGATTTCAGAAAAACCTGGGTATACTTATATGAACTAATGCCAAGTGAAATGAGTAGAGGGCAATCATTGTACACAGCAACAGTAATATTTGTGAAAGACTTATGCAATCTTATAGAGACAATTCCAAAGAGTTATGATGAAAAATGTTCTCTACCTCCAGAGAAAGGATTTATAAAATCTGAGAGCTAATGAAAGTGTAATTTTCTCACATTCTTTGTTTTTCTTCTCTTTTTGTTATATTGCTAATGTGGAAATATGTTTTGTATGAATTCACATTTACAAATGACAGTGACTAATATGGAAACAATTTTATATGTATAATTGATATCATATAGGTTTCCATTTTAGTAGTTGGGGGGGGTTGACGCTATAGAAAGGAAAGTATTTGGAATTCAAATTTTACAAACAAAGAATGTTAAAATAAATAATATCTTGAAAAAAATTGAGATAATTCAGTGATGGGGAAGGAATAAAATATGAATGTGTGTGTGTATGTGCATGTGTGTATGGTGGTTACTTTATTCAACTTTGAAACATTTATGTTACAGAATTATAGAGTTGGAAGAGATCACCATGGACATTTAATAACAATTAATATTCCTAAAAGAATCCCTTTATAAGATAGTCAAAAATTAACAATACAACAAGGCAAAAACCAACACCATCTTAGACAGCTCATTAAACTTTTGTTAGAAAGTAGTGTAGCATGAAGATACCAATCCTAAATTTTCCTTTTTGCACCTTCCACTTGGATAAATATTCTGGCCCAAACACAGTAAATATAATTCTTCTTTCAAATCACAGAATTTCACATATTTGAAACTAGCTATTAACTCCCTTAAATGTCTCTTCTGAAGGCTAAATATTCCTATTCTTAAGTGTACTAAAGTGAAATTGTTCAGAAATGGGAAGAATGGTTTTAGAATTAGAAGGACATTGATAATGCATTCTAAATAATCTACCACATGCTGGAAACCAGTTGAATATAGCTCTTCATTTAGCAGTTGAAGAGAAGCAAAGAAATCACAATTTAAATAAAATAATCTCTCAATTCAAATACTCATAAGATTACAGACCTGTAAGGGACAATCATTGTTACTCAGTTTAATACCCCCATTTTATGGGAAAGAAACTGCAATACAGTTTGGCTAAATATATTGCCTAAGATCATGTAACTATTAAAATATAAGGACAGGATTGGAGTTTAGTTACTCTAAACTCCAAATGCAATAATCTTCATATTGTGCTACACTGGGCATTAAATTATTTTTTCTACATCAATATGAAATATTTCTGATGAATTGAAAATATTAAATGGTTACTTCATTTTCTGGATATAACCTATGCAAGTGAAAAAATGAAATATCTTTGTCAATAGACTGAATAAAGTTGGTTTCTTTTTATTGTTTAATTTCATGATGAAAGTATTTTTATTATTTTATATGACATATTATAGTAATGAATAAGTGAATGGATAATGAAATATTATGAAATATTATTGTCATTAAATGCTAAAAATAACTAATCTATCAGGATAACAGTAATTGGTTACATCTTGGCAAAATTCATCTCTCTAATCTTTTCAAAACAAACAAACAAAAAATACATCAGAAGAAATAAATGAAATTATAAGGACACACAAAGTAAAAAAGCTTGTGGGGAAACAAAACAATAAAAAAGATGTATTGCTGCCTACCTACAATTCCTGGGACCACACAAAATGCACTTTTCCAGCTTAATGATGAGATTTTGAGCTTTTATTATAAAAGCTCCTCTTTCTATCCTTAAAGTTTTTTTATTCCATTGACTCAGTCTAAACCATGCACCTTCTCTCTTCATCCATCATCCTTTTCCCTCAATTTAGAATCCTATTCTAATTCACAAATTTTAATCTTCTTTGCAAAGATTCTTTTCCAAGGTATTTTCATTTCTGTCTCTTGGAATTTATCACTCATTCAAAGCTCATTAGCCCAAGTGACACCTCCTATATAAGGTCTTTCCTAAGCACCAGAGTTTATCACCACTACTGTTCGAACAACAGCAACACCAAAAAAAAAAAAAAAAAAAAAAAGAATGTCTTTAGATCACATTATATTTACTTCTCATTCCTTTCTACTTTTTGAGTTTTGAAGTCAACTTTCAACACTATTGGTTGTTTTCTATAATTTTTTTTCTTTTATTTTCCCCTATGTTCTACATTCCATAAGGTACTTAGCAGATCTATATAGGTTTCTCAAACTCAAACTCAAATCAGAATTTACTATCTTTTTTTTTTCTAGAATCCATTTTCTCCTTAGAATTCTTTCTTTGCACAGAAGGAGTCATCTTCATCCAGTCACTCAGATTTGTATCATTTCTAAGTGGATAGAATGCAGGGCCTGAAATTAGGAATACCTGATTTCAAATATGGCCTTAGGGACTTACATCTTTTTGACTCTGGACAAACCACCTAACCTCTGTTTGCCTATTTCCTTATCTATAAAATGGGGATTACAAAAGTGGTTATTTTGAGAATCAGATAGCAACAGTTATAAAGCACTTATGTTAGTTGTTAGGTATTATCCTTGATGACTCATTCTCAGTCACCTCACCTATCTCAATAGTCTCCTGAATTATCATTACATAAAAGCTTATTCATCCTTCTCCTTTTCTCCAATCCTTCAGTCATCTACATTAACTCAAATTTTCATCATTTATTATCTGGACTATTACAACAATCCAATAACTAGTCTTCCAGGCACTTTTCTCTCTACTTCATTGACAATGTCAAAGTGGTATTTCCAGAGGACATGTTTTGAATGTTTTATATATATATATATATTCTTGTGTCCTAAGCTATGTACATAGACACACAGAAGGACTTAATAAATATTTGTTTAATTGATGGTGATGATATACAGGATGGTAACAGAAAAATTCTATATTCAGCTCATCCAGAAATGTAGTGGTCAAATATCAGTTTAAAAAAAGAAAAGAAAAGAGAATTTTGTAAGCATTAGGGAAAAAAAGCAAATCAAATACCAAAATAGACCAATTAAAATCACAAAGTATTCATCACATGGAACAAGAAAGGGTAAAATAATGAAATATATTAAAGGCAAAGGAAGTCAGTCTTCGAGACAAAATTGCCAATGTCTTAAAATTGGCTGCATCTTTTCTTGAAAAAATATAAGGACTTGTTTTTAAAAATCTGCTGGAGACTTTCTAGATCAGAGAGAAAACTTGTTGTAGTTCAGTGTCAATTCTATTTCTAATGTTCTTTAAACTTATTTTTGCTTCATTTCTATGTAGCAAAAAATAAAAAAAAAGTTATATTAACTTTTTTTTCATGATGATAACTTTATGAATGGCTTTTTAAACTAGAATTTTCTTTAAATTTACCTCATGATGTGTTTTTCACCTATTTGCCCAGCTTTTTTACTCTTACCTTCTAGTTTTATCTTACTACTAACATTAGCTTACCATTTTATTATAAGGCAGGTATGTGGTGCAGTGGATAAAGTTCTAACTAGAATCATGATGACTTGAGTTCAAATAATAGCTCAAACACTTGCTAACTATGTAACCCTATGTAACTCATTTACCTGTCTTCGTCTTCTCAGTTTTCTCATCTGTAAAATGAGCTGAAGAAAAAAATGGCAAATCTCTTCAGTGTTTTTGTTTTTGTTTTTTGCCAAGAAAACCTCAATTGATATCACAGAGTTGGAAGTGATTAAATAACATCAAATTTTATCACATATCTTCAAACTCTTCATTAAGCATGAACTAAAGATAATTTAGTGTGTATGTGCATACAAGGTAACCAAATTAATATAAAATTAACATAATTTAGAATGAATTGAACATAATATTGTATCTCACAGTATTTTATCAGTACAACGTGAATTCCAAACTCAGATAAAAGTCCCTTAAAGAGCCAAATAGGAGAGGATAGAATTCAGATTTAATGGTTAAATCTAAATAAACTTGACAGCTTTGTAGGCAAAAGAAACTCAAAGTAGTGAAATTCTCTGAGCTGTTATAATAGTAGAATTTGAAGGCCTTGATGTGATGTTATCAGTCAGAAACTAAAAAAATCCAGGAAATGGGGTTGAGAGTTTTAAATACTTACACTGAATATCACATTTATTCAAAAGAAAGCTCAGGATCAAAAATGACTCAAATATGGCAAATGTAGAAGCAGGAATAAAATTTCCCTTGAACAAAATAAGTAGAGAGGATAGAGCAAGACTTCAGCTGAGATAGCCAGACAATAGGAGCCCTGTCCAATATTCAGCCTAGGAAAATTACCTGGACTAATAGGATTTGATATACTTCGCTGAGATTTCCCCCAATCCTCCACTCCTTGTTCTTTTTTTTTCTCTTCTACTTCCTTTTCCCCCCTAAGCTACAGAACTAAACTGTGGCCATTTCCCTGTGCTGAAACTCTGAATGATTTTGTTTTCTTTATAGTATCTAGTATAATTCCAGAATAAATTAACTAGAAAGGCAAGTGAAATATCAAACAAGATCCTTAAAATATATATTCAATAACAATGAATTTAAGAGTTTCACCCAGGAAATTATTCTATTAATTTTGGGGGGAGGGAAATTATTCCTCTTGTACACTTTAGTTTTTGTATCCTCTCTTTATTACCTCCATTCCCAAGAAAAAATACTATGAAAATTCTTAATTTGCAAACTCAGCTGGCTAGACCAGTGTGTGCCACAGTTATATTTTTTCCTAGAGGAGGAAAAACTGCTTTCTTTTACATTTTTTCTCCCCTCAGAGTCAAATCATAAATATATCCTTTTCCAGGTATGAATATAATTAAAAGTAAAATGTTAGAAGAGTTGGGAAGCTTTAAAAAATTCCATGGAATCTTCCAAGTTAATGTGGGGGTAGGGAGGAAGAAGCAATTGAAGAGATTGATTTCTCTATTAGGTAAAAAATAAAAATATATTTTCCATAGTTAAATATAAAAACTTTCAAATGTACATATTCAGGAATATTTTAATTATACTTTACTGAATCCAAAACAAATAAACATGATTAAAATAGTTTTCTAAAGAGAATGGTTAGTATTATATGACTTTGCTTTTTCACCATTCTAAAGGTATTGCATTTATTTTTTGTGATTATATAATGTTAGAAGTACTTGTCAATGCAGTCAAATGGAATTGTTGATAATTCAGTGAAAGTTTGGCAAGTGGACTATTTGAATTTTTTTCTCTAGCATTTGGACTAAATTCAACTCTGTCCAGTGAAAATAATTTTTCAAGTAGTCACATGTCAAATATTGCTTAAAAAGTATCATAACTCAGTTGATATATTATTTTCTGCTATTTTACTGAAAATGAAAATTTTTTGGTTCATGTAATTTAGAGCTGGAAAAAAAGCTTTATGGATGATCACTTCTATTCAATTTGACAATAAAAAAATGCAACTGCAAAAATGATATTCTCCCTTCTCTTGCTAAGTTTACATTCAACTATGTCATTACACAAATGGAGAAATTAATTCTCAGAAAATTCAAAGAAACTACTCAAGGTCACAAGCTAGTAAAAGGCTAGATCTTATCATTACAAACCTATTGCCTCCCCCTCAAAAAAAATATCTGATAGTTTCCCCTCCCCCTCATTTTTAGTATTCCTTTTGGTGCTTTATTCCTTTAATATTATAAATTATTTAGTGATTTTGATTCTTTCATGCTGTAAATGAATGAAACAGATTTTCAGGTCCATGAAATTATGTTGAGGAAATGAGTATAAAACATGATGTTGATTTACATTTGTTTGTAACACACTTGCCCTATGCAATCTGTAGAACTATACTCACATGTCATTCAAAATAGTGGTAAATCAATATGAGTGATGTGATTTTGTAAATACTGTATGTGTTGTACTATTTACAAAGTTCTTGCAGAATTTAATTTTCAAATGAAATGAAAGCTACTTTTAAAAATATAGCAATCTTTTCACTGTTGAAATTTAGCATATTTGCTTTCATTATATAAAAATTGTGAATAGTACATATGTCACTATCAAATAGTTTTTTTTTTTTTTTTTTTTTGGAAACCAGTAAACTATGGCAGTGTTTGCTACAATGATAGAAAACCAAACTCGATAGAGTATCAAATTTCTTATTCTGAATTATAAAAATACCAAAATTATTTTAAAATAACCAAGAATCAATTGATTTATAATTTAAATATCTTCTCTTGAGATGTCAGGGAGGGTAGAGAAAGTTTAAATATAGCCTAAATGGTGTAAAATATTTGAGCAAAAACATATTTTTTTTTAAATCATTAAATTATAGATATGGTGATGTACTTCATAAGCCCATACTTCCTGATAATGAAGACATCTGTGATATATATAGTACATATATAATATATATTATAATCTTGAGAAAAAGTATTATATATAATACTTTTTCTCAAGACTATAATTCTCCATTTTGACCTTTCTTTTATTCAATGAATCTATGATTTTGACCACATAATTATTTAAATTAATACTTATTGCTGATTATTCTTCCTTCACAGCTCCTGTAGATCAACTCCTAACATATTGGGAGATGTCCTCTAAGTCTTCTAACATTTCTTGGGTGATAATGTGGCACATAGCTATTACCTCCTATATTTAGGACTAGGTTTAAGGTATTAATTCTAAGTATTTAGGAAGTGGTGTCCCCTTCATTTCATTTCTCACTACTGACAGGTTAACACTCTCTAATAGATGCTATGTGGTAAACATTGATTATTTAACCTTAGTGGTTGATGATAATAACTGCTTTATTTGACAAGGGTAAAATAATAGCCCACAGATTTCTTCCCCCCCCCATTATTTCTTTTGAAATTCCCATGACCTTTTATTTCTCACTATGGATTTTGTTATTTTCTTGGTCAATGAAATAATCATTTAGTAGTTAGGATATAGTCAAAGCACTTTCATTTCATTATACTTAGCCATGAACATTTCTGAGGTGGAATGAAAAGCCTCTCTATTTCCTCTTTTATTCATTTGCACAATTTATGACTGTCCAAATATTTGTAAAGTTTCTTTAGATTCGGATTTGCTAAGATATGATTGCATATAGTAGTTTCTTATATCTTCTCTTTCTTTTAAAGTTATTGTGCTTGATTTTAATGTTTAAAAAAAATTCACCCTCTCTCTTGATTTCATTAAATCCAATAAAATAAAATTTTAGTTAGTTTTAAAAGTAATTAATTCAATATTTTAAAATTTATTAATTTCTTCTATGGCTGAAACACCTTTGATTATTTCAGGAATCATGATACAATAGAAATTGGGGTGAACTATTATATTTAGAGGGTCAGCTGAGTGGTACAGTGATAGAGTATCAGGCCTGGAGTCAGAAAGACTGAGTTCAATGTGACTATAGATACCTGCTAGTTGTGTTTTCTCAGCAAGTGACTTATCCCTGTTTGCTTCAATTTCTTCATCTGTAAAATGAACTGGAGGATGAAATGGCAAATCATTCTAATATCTTACCCAATGAAACCCTAAATTGAGTCATGAAGAATCAGACATTATTAAAATAAGTGAATAACAACAAGTTTTAGTTAGATGATCTGAATTCACATCTTCACCTGGCAATTTGTTATCTTGTGACATTAGGAAAGTCATTTTTTTTTAGGATTTAATTTCTTCATCTATAAATTTATGTAATTAATCCCAATTTTCCTTTATTGACTTTATTCAGCACCAGTTCAACCCTTGTCTTGACTTTTTGAATTTCAAATCCATATTCCCACTTTAAACATTTTTATTTTCCCTCTCCTCTCACAACCACACCCTTTGTTTTGTTCCTTTTTTTTAAGATCTCACTTTTTCATTTGTCTTCTCCAAATCAGATGAAATCTCCCCAAGGCCTGAGAGTGTTTTTATTTTCCTTTTTTTTTTTGTATCCACATTATTTATCAAAGTATCTAGAAAATAAATACTGCTATATAAATGTTTGTTTCCTTCCTTCTAAATTTATGATCCTACTAATTTTTGTCTGTTCAATTCATTGTCTCTATTTTTCTATCTCATTATATTTTCAAAGATAATTTGTTTCTTTGTCAGTGAAAAAGCATTACATATTATTTATTCTGTTATGTTTTCTCGTTATTATTATTCTCTTCAAACTAACCAGCTATGATTTCTGTGATTTTTATTTGATTTATTCATTGCTTAATATATTATTATTTGATAGCCATTTATTTTCATATCTTTTATTAATATTCTCTCTATTGATTTATATTTTATTGAATTATGGTTAATAAAATATGCTAATGTACAAGATAAATTTTGAAAGTGTTGAAGATGTTAAAATTAAGCATACTCTGTAATATTTCCATTGAATAGTCACCATAGAGCAATTCTCCCCCAACAAAGTTTTTTTTTTTCTCTAATATTCAGTTCATAGATGCGATTTTTAAAATTTATCATTCTGTTGGATTCTGAAGTACAAATCACGAGTTATTTTATAATTAAGAACTTTTAACCCAATCCTTAATATTCCTTTGAAATCTTTAGACAGATATTTGTTGAATGATGATATTATTTACTTCTTGATATAAAATTCCTCTGTTCTACTTTGTGCTGTTTCTAATAATGAAGTGTTTAATTTCTGCATGCTGTAGTTCTCTTTGCTTTGATGGATATCTTTATTTCATTTCAATATCATTTTAATTATTTATTTTGAATCTCCTTGTATCAAATTCTCTGATGATATATAGAAGAAAGAGAAGCATGGAGAGTAGCTTCAACAGTGATGGTAGTGGTAGTAATTTTAAAAACCAGCACTGGATCATGGTGTTTTATTTTTCTTATGCCAATCTAATTCCAGGTGTCTTCCACAAAAGACAAGAATTCCAGAGAATTTTTTTTAATCTCTTTTGATCAGATAAGAATGTGATTATGGACTACATCCAACTTCTTCCTTCCATATTTCTCTCTTTGAAAGGGCTTCACATATGGAATCCATTATCAGTTGTTTTAATTCACAAATATATCAAGGAATAGTGAAGAGATTTTGGGATCAAAATCAGAGGATTGTGATAGAATCCAGGTTCTTATACTGACCACTTATACTGCAGGGGTCCTCAAACTATGGCCCGCGGGCCAGATGCAGCAGCTGAGGAAATTTATCCCTCTCACCCAGGTCTATAAAGTTTCTTTATTTAAAGGCCCAAAAAATAAAGTTTTTGTTTTTACTATACTTAGGCCCTCTAACAGTCTGTGGGACAGTGAACTGGCCCCCTATTTAAACAGTTTGAGGACCCTTGATAGGAATTCAAAACATCTATTCTATAATTTCCTACATACAAAATGCTTTGGTTGAACCAATCAGTTTCCAAGTTCCACTTTGTCTCTAAGACTATGCTCTAATTAAATTCTCCCCCCACTACCACCATGTTTCTTTCATTCTCTAGGATGATTACTATTCCTTCTGCATAGACTTTTCCTGTAAGTGGTCTCTTTCTCTTCTTTTAATAAAATTCACATGAGGTGAGACTTTTGCAGGTCCCATACAAATGTGAATATGTTTCATCTTTCACATCTCATTTTTTAAGTTGATTGCTTTTGTATTATCCCATCATTAAATATATTTTACTCTTTATAGGCAATGATCATAAATGTGATCTCTTCTCTAGGTGTACTTTAAACATAATGAGAATTCAAGATGATACTAACATCTACTTGATCTTTCATGCTGCATGAACCCATTTATTTTTTCTAAAGTTTATCATTTTTAATCAATATACATGTCAAATCTATAATTCTCTCTTGGATAAAGATCCAAAGAGTAGAAACTTTAAATTAATTTTGAATTTTTATCTTAAAAAAGAAAAGCTAATTCCTTGTTGGTTTGGCTAGCACATGCCGATTTAAACACAAACAGTCCCATAGATAACATATTCTGTTGTATAATAATGAACCACACTGCATAATTATTAACATAGCAGGAACACATTTCTAGCACACCATTTTAGTTGATGTTTCCTAACAGCTAAAATGGGGGATTATATTTGTAGAATTTTTTAATGTTAGTTTATTTGATTGATTCATTATTAAACATTCCCAAATAAGTTAGAATGGTTTATAATTTAATTTTGGTATGAATATTTCAAACATGGAGTTGCTAACTGAAAATCAGTTTTATATGTTTTTTTTAAATCTGTTTTCTGGAAGCTTCATATTATTCAATGTACATTTCATAGGAATTCAGCACATCTTTAAAAAATGGCCATTGAGAGCATCAGCCCTGAAATCAGTAGGACCTGAGTTCAAATCTGGCTTCAGATACTTAATGCTTCCATTCTATGTGACCCTGAGCAAGTCATTTAACCCCATTTATCTTGGCAAAAAGAAGAAGAAGAAGAAGAAGAAGAAGAAGAAGAAGAAGAAGAAGAAGAAGAAGAAGAAGAAGAAGAAGAAGAAGAAGAAGAAAAGGAAAAAAATAGCCATTAATATGAACATGCTAGCCATGCTAGTAGAGAATGAGTACTGATTTGGGGTTAAAAAAGTAGGTTTGGATCCTGTGTTTTGTACTACATGTTTTTGTTGTACAAGTCATTTCATATGTCATGATTTAGTTTTTTTTTAAAAATGAGGTTGAATTATATGTCTTTTTTCATACCTTTCAACTATAAATCTATAATAATCCCTCTCATAATTAATAAAAATTAAAACTCCACAGCCTATTTCCATTTTAGATAGATAGATAGATTCATGATTTCTCCAGCAAAGTCCATAATGCTAGAAAACTCTCTTATTTTTTGTTTGTTTGTTTGTTTTGTATTTCAAGCATCCTATTTTAGCTGCCCATCATCTGACACTACTATTGTGATATATACACACCTTTTAAATTCATTAAAAATCCTTAATGTTGCTTATAATTTTTACTCCATTTCTTGTACAAAAGATGTTACTAGCTACAAGTATAACCCAATTGCACCTGTGATGCTCAGTTATTTGTAGATTTGGATCTTCTCAGATAATTAGTTTCTATATTTCAAAGCTATATAATGGATCTACAAATTATCTTCAAAATGATGGACTTGTCCATCATTAATTTTAAGGAAATAAAGGAGTCCTGAGACAAAAAGCTTCAGAATGATTGTTAAAGATTGACTCATGTAATATAAAATTTAGCTTATTTCTATGTCATACTTTTGATTCATAGTGAGTGTTCTCTTTATAAGATCGTTAATTCTTTTTTTGTGTGTGTGAGGAGAAGTGACATGTAGTTATCCTCTTTTCATTCTGAATAATGTGAAGTATACACTTGTCCATATTTAATTTCATCTTCTTTGAAAAAGTTCCATAATTGAAGACTTTATAATTTTTTAAACCTTGACTGTCATCTAAAGTGTTAGCTATGCCTCCTAGCTTCATGTTATCTGAAAATTTGATAAGCAAATCATTTGCAGTTTCATATATAGCACTGATAGACATGTTGAACAGCACAGGGCCAAGGATAGATTCTGGGACCATTCTAAGTCAGTGTTTTAAAAATTGTGGGAAATAGAAGTTGCTAGTTGTCTACTGAACAGTCATAATCAAAATTATTGAATTTTAAAAGTATGATTCCCATATAAATTCACCATTTTTATTTTTCAATTAAGACAAAGTTCAAATAAAAGTCAACAAATGTAGTTTTACTGGGATGGGGGTTTTATCAGATTGAAGAGTGTAAGTAGAAGAGTATATCTTCTCAAAGCTGATATAACTTCACAAGGAAAGGAAGGGCCAGATCCCTTGGCTAAAGGAAGAGGATGAATTAGGGTTTGCTTAATACTCCAATGCTCCAAATCTCTCTCTCTCTCTCTTTTTTTTTAATGTTATGTTATGTTAGGCCTGGAACAATGCCTGAGAACATGAGGAAATGCTAGTAGTGCCAAAACAGTCAAATTTCAGATCGTATCTAAGTCTCACATCTCCCCTCCTCCCAGAGATGAAATTCTCCTGGGTCTCTGAAGGGGTATCAAAAGATAGAGTGACTCTGCTGGTATAAACAACTTCATGATTTTGTTCTACTCAGACAACCTATGGTATTATTTTTTCTATTACCTTTGGGAGTTAATAATTGTGCAGGGGAGAGTACTGGATTTGGAGTAACATGAACTCAATTTAAATCCTGGATCAGACAGTTACAACTTATGTGATATCAAGTACTTTTAGGTTTTAGTTTCCTAAATGAAATGATCTGACTAAGTGACCTCGAAGACCACTTTATTATCATCCCAAAATGTGATAAATCTCCTCTTATAGTAGAAATGATGTTGATAGTATTCATTGATGGAGAAAATATATGTAAACAAAAAACTATTTGGAATATCATTAAGTGATTTTATAAATTATTAACCAAAGTATGATTACCAACTATTATTTATTAAATGAAAATAAAAAATAAAAATGTTCAGTGAGAATGAAGATTTGTAGTTCCTTTATAATAGCCCACAAGGATCTATAGATGCACTCAGAATTTAGAGTTGAGGAAAGTGGTGTGAAATCTGAGTTAGCTCCCTAGAGGCCTCAGAATCAGCCAAAGTCAGGATAAGCAAAAGTCCTTGGTCTTTAGGGGGAGAAGTAAAGGGGATCAACAAAACTGACACACGCTCTCCACCAACTGACCTCCCTTCTCCTCATCCTCCTCCAAAGTGACCCTGTCTTGTCCTACTCTACCCCCTAATCCCTCCTATGATTATCTGTATACACCAAAAGATTGAGCCAATGCAGAATAGTGAGAAGGGTCATTTTTTCCAAGCATATGCTAATAGAATATTGTCCAATAGGTAATTAGCCTTAAGTGCTCAGGTGTCTGATTCCAGTGCACCTATTCAGAGTTTCAGTCCTTTACAAAGTGGCCCAAATACTACATTTTAATCCTGAAGGTTTTTATGTCCAGGAATGGGCAAAAGGAAGAGTTTGAATCTATACCTACTAAAATTTTGAACTTGGAGAACTAAGTTCCTCACTTAATATTTAGCTGCCTGACTAAGGAAAAGTATTTAACCTCTCAATGATATAGTCATCTTTCTAACATTATAATTTACAGGGAGTTATTGATCTGAATTCTTAGAGGAGTTTTCCATGCTGGGAGTTTCCCAACATGGATGATATACCACAATTTTTTCCTCCTGCCACTTAACAACAGCAAGAACAAAATGATTATCAATAACATCAGTAATAATGTCAACTTCATTATGTGATAAAGGTTATATACTATCCAACAATGTATCTTTCAGTGGAAAAAAAATAGACCTTTTACCTTTTATTCTCTAAGATTTTAAAAGATTAATTTAGATCATTTTTAGAATAGTATCTAAAGTTCTAATTGTACCAAGACATGTACAAAATATCTTTTAAAATATTAACCACTTTCACATTACTATAACTGATACTTAAATTGTCAACATTTAGATGTTAAAATCAATACAAATTAAATAGGCTCATAATCTCCCCTAAAAAATGAACGTAAAAATGGAATTATATTGAAAATAAGTTAAATAAGCTAAAGAATTCCCTAAGCTTCCTAAAATTGGGAGATTCCTCTGAAAGGTCCTAAGGAAAAATAATGCAAAAATATATATAAGAAAGGCCACTAGCAGGATTGACAAGGGGTTTTAAGAATATTTTTTAATGAAGAATATTTTTAATTTATGTACCTTTCAAAGGAAAGTAAGTTCTATGCACTTTAATAACTAAGAAAATACAAATTAAGCTATTTGTTTATAAAGAAACTAAATTTTTACCTAAGGTTTCAAATTTCTGAACTTTAATATTATCTCTGTGTACCTTCTAATATACCTACCAAATTGATACACAAAAGATTGCTTTTTGGAGCTAATTTTATTATAGAATTGTTGATTGGTTGGATTTTTTCCATTGTTGATGGAATAACAGCATTGTCTCTCTAATCATCACTTTTAATTCAATAGCTGGTTTGTTGTGGTGTTTGTTCAAATAAGAAAACTTGCCAACATAGTATTCTAGTATTTTTGCAGAAAATCAAGAGAACACTTGAAATCAAGTTTAGTTAGTATCAAAGAGACATGGTTTTTCAGCTCACCAAAATAAAAAAAAAAAAAAAAAGAAAAGAAAAAGAAGAAGGAAACTTCTGTGCCTGCAGAAGAACTTAGAGAACCACCTATGAGATGAATCTGGTAGACTCATAACTAGTTGCACATTCAGGAAGCCTTTTCAGTTTTATAAGCAGTGACTTGAGTGGGGATGAATAAAAGGGACAAGAGGGCTATAATTTGTAGGAATATAGTTCCAAGACCTACCTAACTTCTAGCCCCACTAGCATAACCATATTTAATAATATTATTTTTACAGTTCTCAGAATAAATCATTTCCATTCCCACTGTAGCTCTTAAGCAGACTAGTATGTTTGTAAGGATTGAGGGATGAGGAGAGATTATTTGTGGCTTTTTTGCCCATATTTAAATATTCAGTCCAATATGAATCTGTTTATATCCACATTATCTTTAGCAATTTTTTTCTCTATCATTCCATCTATATCTATACCTGCATCTATGTTTATTTCTATATTTATCTATATCATCTATTCAGGATTATCAATAAATAGTGAGCAACTAAGCCAAGATAAGCATTTATGCTAGTTAAGTAATAAGAATGGCAGATATTGTTTGTTCTACCCTCTAGATCCCAACTAGAGAATGGTGAATTGGAAAAAAAAAAATTATTTAATCACTCAATTTTGTACCTATTTATGAGCCAATATTCAATTCCTTAACTTCCTGTTGTGACATTTTCCTTCAAAAGGCACATTTACACATGAGAAGAATTATTTTTCCCTAAACTTTCTTTATACTGCTTTCTCTCTCCATTGCCCCTCTGTTCCTGTCTTCCCCCCTTCCTTTTGCTGTCTTTTCTTCTTTTTTTTTCTTTTTTTTTTTCTGATCTTCTCCTTCCCTTTACTTTTCCTCAATTTCTTCTCTCCTCTATATATATCTCGCAAAAAGCATTTAAATTAAGTGTTATACCTGAACAAATGCAGTAGAAATATGTACTTTTCATTGCTGTGGAAATTACCTGGTTTCAGTGCTCACAGAATCATAAAATCTTCGAGCTGAAAAGAAACACGAGACCTAAGTTCCAGCTCAGCATGCGTTCCAGGACACCACTCTCATGCACACATGGAGTTCTTTTCCTTTCAAATTTCCTGAGCTTTGACTGAAACTGAAAAGATTATCTTCCACAAAGCACTTTACCAACATGTCCCACTGGGAAAAACTGTTTTTTTTTCCCCCTTGTTCAAGCTCATAACTATTTCAGCTAATCTGCTCCTCACCTAATCTGCTCCTCACCTACACCCAGTACTGATGGAATCGAGACATGGCCAGGCAGTGTCATTACTATCCCTTTAAGAGGCACTGACAGCATCATCTCCCCAAGGATTAGTTATTGCATTTTTCACAGACTTCTTATTAAAATGTGCTAATTCCAGCCAGGTAGCAGCAGCTCACTGTTTTGCATTGAGACAGAAAAGTAGTTTTCTTTGCCTTAGGAACTAGTGAAGAATAGGCTTTCAATTGTGTACTTGCTTCCACATTTGGCTGTAATGCCTTTTTGTTACTATAATCTCACATAGACATGATTTTCTGAATATTAATAAAGAGAATATTTAAGTTGTTAAATTTCGGAAGTTGGCCTTAACTCACAAAGTATGGATTTGATGCCAAATTTTGAGTTTCCTTTTAAAAAAAAAATACTAGTTAAAGAGTTGCAGTCAGTGTGGGCCTGCAGGCTAATTAAATATTGGAACAGGAAACACCAAGAGATTATGGAATCTCCTGCCCTATAACTTTTTTTTTAAAGCCCTAATACCATTTACCTGATTGTTTGATTTGAGACAAAATGAGTTAGATCTCCTCATTCCAAAAACTTCTATTTTTTAAATTTAAAAAATAAATAAAACAAACAATAACAACAACAAACGGAGATGACTGGAATGTCTTCATTGTAAAAATCATTAGACTAGATAATTTTGTTCTTCACTTTCAGGTCAATCAAGTTTTTCAGTGAATTTTCTCACTGAGAGAAATCAATATAAAAGAAACCAATAACTTGAGAACCAACATCCAAAAAACCCAATAATAAAATGAACCTATAAAAACTTTTTTAAATTGTGCAAGGGATGAACAGTCAAATAAAATAATACTTAGGATCTTGGGGTCACTTACTTAACAGATTTTTTTTGTTTCAATATTGTAAAGGCTTCTAGGACAGGCATGTGTTATACCATATGTGCTATCTTGCTTACACTAATAATCATCACTGTATCTACTTTTGTATCAATTTTTTGTACATGCTCTTGATAGCATCACTAAAATTTATCTGTTTGTACATATGTGCCCTCACCATTAATATTAAAGCAAGACTCTTTGTGAGCTAAACATAATTTATTTTTCTCCTGTTATGTACACATTTTACTTGATTTTGGGTCTTTGGAACTTACTTTTCAAAGCTGCTCCTGAAAAACTGAACTTTTTTGTGTGTGTTTTATCTAATTATCTAATAAATTAATACAACAAGGGAGCTCATTAAATGCATAGCAAGCAAGAGGGAAAAGGTGTTGCTAGAACTTAATTAGCAAGATACAAAGATACCAATTAACACCTATATCTCAAGAAAAGAGGAAAAAAACTTTTTTTCATGTGGCAGCATCAAAAATAAAAGCACAGCTGGTTACTTGTATTTAAGTGGAATGCAGCTGACTTGTATTCTTTTGTTGATATTAAGTCCACAGGAAGATTAGGGGTGGGGATAACATGGTAGAATGCTGGGTAGAGGAAGAAGAGACTTCTTCAGGATAACCACTGAAGGATTGGCTTTTATTAATTGCAATATAGTTTGATTAGATATTCGTATTGCATATGACAGTGTAGTTAGGGGAAAATATGCTACACAAATGGTTAAATATATCAGTTCCTTTCACATGTCTAATTTGACCTAATAATTTTGTAAAATGTACCACTGATAGTTATTGCTTCTAAGTTCACAAAAACTATCCTCTTAAAGATAAATTAATCAATGCAATGAAAAGTTTCTAAAAATGTAAATGTGTTATTTTCTGATTTAGGAGTGAAAAAAAAAAGAGTTCATTTTTTGACTTTTAAAGAATCTAATGAATGAGTCAAACCCATCATATGTCAATGTTAAATAGATCATGCATATCTTAAGGTGCTAGTTGGTCTAATATAGGGAGAAATTTGCATTTTTTCAAGGAGGATACCACTAAGTTGAACAAAGGTATAAATTTATAGCTCTGGAAAATATATTTGCATTTAACTTAAATGAGAGGATTTGAAGGTTAGATCATCAGTAGTTTTACAAAACAGTTAACTATGTATGCTAGATATTTTATTCTGAAGATTAGCATGTTTATGGCCTCTAAGGATGCAGATAGTATATATGATCTTTAGATTTTAAGGAGCAAACATTTTGTTAAATAGATTACTTTAAATAATACAGTCTAGTTCAAATGAGCCTTCCCATAAACTCAAGTATTGAGAAATCTGTAATGTATTTCAGTTCAATGAATGTAGTTATTATATACTTTTAAATCTATACTTCTCCTTGCTAAGCCAAACATATAATTGGATCCAACTAAACATAATCCACTAACATCCACAATTACCGCAAAATTAAAATCCTACCATGAAATTCTCTGAATTACACAGTCCCCTTCTCTAATATCTTCATATTCTCCTTTGCCACTGGTTCCTACTATTCTTTCATCTAACTGGCACACATCTTGTTGCGGGTGGGAAGGCATGTTGGGTTGAAGAGATGGATAGAAGCCTTCCTTTGACTGTACTGTCCTTTCAAGCTAGCATCCTTTATTTTCTTTCTTTCACTGCCAAATATCTTATATAACTTTTAATATAAATCCACTACTTCCATTTCTGTAGCATCTATGAGGATAAATAGAGAAAATTTCATACCTTCTAGGCATAAGAGGATGGATATTAGGTGTGATTCATAGATTAGGACTCCTATGAGAGCTAGTAGGAAAGCCAGGATTAGGTTTAGATTGATAGGAAGCATAAGATATAAACCACTGTCAATGTATCTTTTGTTTTCAATAGTCTGATGGCAAACTATCACAGACTACCACTGAGGTTCAATTTGCCAAATTCAATTTCTTTCCCTCAGTCTGGAATTATTATATCCCTAAATAGCTGACTTAGTTCCACTCATTCTACCACCCAAAGTATATGACAAACTTCTAAGATAGAATTTTTCCTAAAATACCAATTTCATTATAGAGTGTTCCCCCCACTCTCCCTAAAATGTTCTCTTTGCTTAACACAATAAAAAAAATTAAACTTTTTATCTACATATTCAAGACTTTTCACAATTGTGACTTTAGGTATTTTCCAATTTTGTCTTTGTCTCCTCCCCTACATATTCTCCTGACTCTTAATCAATTCTGGGTTACTCAATGACCAGAAACAGGTACTCTTCTACCTCTCTGCTTTTGCCTATCCTATTTTGCTTGACTAAAATATATTAATTTCTTTTACTATCTTTACAAAACTAATACATCCTTCAAAGGTAGATGTTCTTATCATTGTTCTTATCAGCGATGCCCTATCAATAATTTAAAAGTAAGCATAAATGGCATTCTTATCAAATTTTCATGTTATAATAGCATATGCATTTATTTAGTGTTTACTATATGCCAAGCATTTGATAAACATTACCTCAATTAATCCTTGAAATAACATAAAAATTAGGTATTATTATTATTCTCATTTTATAACTGTGGTAGTGGTTGTTTAGTTATTTCAATTGTGTCTGACTCTTGGGGACAAAGATATTGGAATGATTTTCCATTTGCTTCTCCAGTTCACTGTACAGATGAGGCAATTACACTGTACAGATGAGTTAAGTGACTTGCCCAGGGTTACATTTAGTAAATAGCTGAGGTATTATTTGAAACCAAAAGTTCCTTGCTCTAAGCCAGTACCTTGCCCGTTGCACCATCAGTCTGTCTAATGTAAAATTGAAAGTTTTCATAATAAATGTCAGAGGCAAAATCTAAAATTACTTCATTGGTCATCATGTTGGGACAAAACTTTTGAGATGAAAAATCAATATGGAAAAATGTGAAAATTTGGACTTGTGTTAAAACATAATTTATACAGACAAGGATTGTATAAGAAGTAAGCAGCTCAATAAATGTCAACAGGTTGCATAGCATAATTAATATTTTCTTGAATTAAAGGATAATTCTACTGGCCACTTATGGATTCCTAATTTTAGGAAAGATATAGTGATCATTTGTAAAGAAGAATCACCATCATGATTGATGACCTTAAGAAGGAATTAAGCTTATATAGCTTAATGAAGATAATTCAATTTGTAAATTTTAGTACCATGGATTTAGCACTAAGTGAAACCATAGAAATCATTTAATGCAAATAGTTTTACAGATGAGGAAACTAAGGATTAGAGGAGTTGAGTTATTAATATTCTCCAGGCTCACAAAAAAGAAGTAGCAGAGATAGAAATGATTCAAACAAAAAACTGTCAAGTACTTATTCTATATAAAGTACTATGCTGTTTTAGAGGGAATATGATAATTGTCTTCAAGTATTTTAAATTATTACTATAACTTCTTAAATATTAGAAATTTTCAAAAAGATTTTATTATAATATAAAATTGCACATATGGATACAGAAAAAAAATATCCAGCTTACATAATTGGTTTAAATATTATTGTATTCCAAACTTTATGTTCTAAGCAAAATGATACATGTGTATGTGTACAAACACACAAATACATCCAAATATACTCAGGCATATATTAGAATTTGTTAATTTAATTTATTAATATATAAAATCTAAGTATAAATATTAGAACATGAATATTATAAAATTTACAAATGCAAATAAATATACACGTATACATATATGTATATAAAATTTGTGGAACGAGGAAAAAAGAAAGAGACACAGAGACAGAGACAGACAGAAAGATCCATGGTGGGTGGGTGGGGGAGAGAGAGAAAGGGAGATAATGAGAGAACGACATAATTTATGAACATTTTGCTTCCTCTTGGAAGTACAACAAAAACAGTCAAAAAAACCCCAAAATCTCTCAGATATTCAGTCAAAAGCAATTATTTTTTGCTCAATTCTGACAACCAAGGAAAATTACAAGAATATAAAGACAATAAGGTAAACTTTAGACCATCAGAAACTTATCACCTTCTTTTATCATTCAGTGCCTTAGGTAAGAAAACTAGAAATCAACTATCTTTAGATTTTTATATTAGTACAAACTATTGCTTTTATAACAGTACCTAATCACTGAGAATCAAGATTAAAGATTTAGAGCTAAAAGTAACATTAGACATTATCTAGGTTAATTCATCTCATTTTGCAGGTTAAGAAGCTGGAACCCAGAAAGGTTGTAGTTGTCCTTACTACCTATAGATAGTATGTGACAAAGTGAGTATTTGAACCAAAGTTCTTTTTTAAAATCTAGAATACTTACAATAACATGCATTGAGTTGAATTGTCAATATTCAAATGTACATTGTCTATATGAAAAGTCTATATAATGGACTGGTATATGGAGAGATGTGCATTTATCATACACATACACATACATATGTACATATAGATATACATATAGTTATTTATATATACATTAATGTTTTTAAAGTTATTCTCTATTTTACAACTTTTTGTTTAGAGAATATATATCTTTTCTCTTTTTTCCTATTTACTTCCCCTCTTTCTTCTTCCTTGTACAGGCTTTCTCTCCCCTCTTTCACTTTGTCACACAGAATTCCTGATCTATATCTTACTAAAGAAGCAATAATAAAACACTGGAATTGAACCTTCTGCAACATTCTTTCTCTTTACCTGATGTCCATATGTCAGCAATGCAACCAAAGGACTATGAAATCACACCATAAGGTCAAATCCCTTGTTCTGCCAGTATGGATGCAATAACATAAGACTAAATTAAAAACTCAAGTATTCTGGAAATCAAAAATGAATTTTTTATTTTTGTTATTTATTTATTTTATTTACACAAATATAAATTCTAGAAGTAGCCTTTTTTTCTATGCATCTTGGTACTACCAAGATTTATCAATTCTTGTGAATGGTCTCTATAAGCCAGTAAAAATTTTAGAAATTTCAGTTATATGAATCCCTATCTGATCTCAGGGAATTTAGTTCCTAAAGAATATTCGCCTCCCTGGGTGCTCTGATTTTCATTAATCTTATTCCTGTTAAGGAAAAATCTTCTCTAATTGAGTCCTTAGTGAGACTTAGTGGGGCTTGAGTTACAATCTCAATCAGTCAGTCAATAAACATTCTATTAGACACTTCAGTTTTGTTTCTTTGTTGATTGGTTGATTTTTCTGGCATAGATATAGCACTAATAGACTGTCTGGATTTCACAAGCATAGAATAATGTAGTCAACATAATAGCTCTGTAGATTTACTTTCAGTTTGGTAATACCTCTTTTCTCCTATGCTTTCTTTCAGAGCCTCCCAAACTCTGGCAACATGTGCATTGATCTCATCATCACTGTGGAAAGCCCTGGAGAGTATACTGCCAAGGTAAGTGAACTTATCCACAGCATTCAAAAATTTTCCATTTTCTGTGACCAACATTTCTATAGATGGATAGCATAGGGATGGCTAGTGGGAGACCTCTGTTTTCCTAATGCTGGTGATTAAGCTAAAATTAGCACAAGCAGCACAGAATTGATCCATATTTTGTTGACTCTCAGACTCAGAGCATTGTGCATTGAGAGTACAATCATTTGTAAACAAAAAGTCTTGCACCAACTCTCCCTCCACTTTGGTCTAGATTTGTAGCTTTTCCAAATCAAATCACTTATCATCAGTGTAGAAACTGATCTTGATGTTTTTGTCCTCACTGAAGAAATCTGACATCACAGAGAAAACCATAATGCTAAAGAGCGTGAGAGTAAGCATATAACCCAGCTTCACACCATTAGTAACTTAAAAGGCACTAGAGCATCATCCTTAATCAGATCTAGAGGAGCATGACATGAAAATGGCATACAATGCTAATGAATTTCTCTGGGCAACCTAATTTCACTATGATCTTCCATAGTCATTCCGTTCTGACAGTATCAAAGGCCTTAGTGAGATCAATAATTGTTACATAGGTAACAATCAGCTCAGGGCATTTCCCCTGAGCTGATTGGGCAGCAAACACAGTGTCACCATTGTGCAGTGCTTTTGAAAGCCACACTGACTCTTGGGCAGGTGACCATCTTCCACATAATTAATTGGCCAATTAAGGAAGGCTCGGGTACAGATCTTGCCAGCAGAGACTAAGAGAGAGATTCCAGTAAGATCTTCGAGGTTACCTGGCAAGATAAAGTATTAGACACTGAGCTGCACTCCAGAGCTGAAATGAAAAGCATTTATTTTTTATTGCAGAGAGTACAAGTCCAAAGGACTGGCCAAGTAATTTGAATGCTAAATGCATGCTTACCCAACAGACTATTTTAAATAAGCTCTCATGTGGTGGTCAGAAGTGGTTTGAAGACACTTTCAAAGTGTCTCTGAAGAACCATAATATTGTCTGTGAGATATGGGAAATGCTGACACAGGGTTGTCCAGCACAGCATTCTCGTATCAAAGAAGGCACTATACTCCATAAACCAAGCAGAATCATGAAAAGAAACATGAGCACTTCCACTCTAAATGTTCTAACAGACTATTTGTGTCTGACCTATTGTAGTGCCTTTTGCACTCCTTTTGGACTAATCAGTCATAGGCAAACACAGAGTATCTTGACTGAAACACTGATGTCATTGGTGTTGTTTGAAAATGAAGGAAGAACAACATTAAGCTACTTGTGAGACAATATGCTAAGTGTTGAGGATACAAAGAAAAGCAAAAGCAGTCCTTCCCTAGAGGAATTCACAATCCAACAAAGAGGAAAAATGAAGAAAATGAGAATTTTAAGGAAGTCATGGAAACTAGGAGGTAGATATGAGGAAGGAAAGCTTCAGTGAATTGTTCAGAGCTGGGATATGGAGTATCATGTTTTGAATCATTGAGATCACTACAGAACAATGAGATCATCAAGCTATTGAACAATGTATTCTAAAAGATATTCTAAAGGACACATAATATTGAGAGGCATTGTACTAGGGAATAAGGTATTAAACTTGAGGTCAGGAGGACCCAAGTTCAAGTCCTTTCAACAATGACAAATGCTACGTGTTTGACTTAAGATCTAGTATCTCTCAGACTCTCAGATAATGCTCTAAGTGATGAAGAAATTGCTCATTTGAAATGATATTGTTATTTTCCATACCAGAATTTCCTTAAACAAATAAAATCACACATCCAAGGGGCAAAAATGGTGTATGTGTCTATGTGTGTGTACATATACCTAATATTTACTTTTATATATGTATATATAATACATATAAATACTATATATATGCATACATATGAATTCTAATGAAGAAAGGAATCATAGGTTCACAGATTTAGACTAAGAAAAGACATTGGAGGCCATTGATTACAACCTCATTTTATGCATGAGGAAAATGAGACATGGGAAGGGTAGGTTGACTGCTCAGAATCATAGAAATAGTATGATATTAAAATACATAGCATAACAGTGCCTGTAGTAAAAGGTATTAAAAATGTACAGCTACCTAATTTTACCCCTTTCTCTTTTCTCCCCCATCCCTCATTACTTTTATTCAAGGGCTCAGTATATTTACATAAGGCATTATTGTTTTAATATATATTTATATAATTTTTATTATTGTATTTATTTATTTATTAATATTTAATAATATACTTGAGGATATTTACTAGTTCTGTGCCTCTAAGAACATGAGGGGCTAAAACCTGAAACCATAGAATTTCAGGGAAACCTTCTATAATGCATCCATTTATCAATAAGTTACATGAACATGATGAATAAGGGCAGCTAGGTGGCACAGTGGATAAATCACTGCCCCTGGAATCAGAAGGAGCTGAGTTCAATCCAGCCTCAGATACTTGACACATACTGTGTGTGACCCTGGACAAGTCACTTAACCCCAATTGTGTCACCCAAAAAAATATCCCCCCCAAAAGAAAATGATGAATAAACTTACAAATTAATTGGTCCACTGCATTTCCCCATTTCAAGCCTGTTCTAACTTAAGGGCATATGTGGTCTAAGTATTCGCCAACTAGACATTTTTTTCAGTAGTCATTCTAGAGTGCAAAAAAATTTTAAAAAAAAATTCTTAAAGTAAATCTGTAGAGATGGAAATATTGAACATCAACCAAAAAAATAGAGTTAATACTTTGGTATTTATGCAACATCAGTTGCTTTTGCCCACCTCTTCTATTTATGATTGAGATTTTACATACCATCACATAGACATTTCCAAAGTAGAAATCATTTTCTCCCCCTACAAATTTTCTCTTCTCCTAAACATGCCAACATTCCATTATTTTCTCACTCTCTCAAATTAGAAAACTAAATGTAATCCTTGACTCCTCATTTTCTTATACCCCTGAAATACAAATAGTTGCTTAATACTGTCTTTTCTACTCTATAATATAAATTCCTGTTATCCATCCCTTTCTCTCTATTCATACAATAACCACTTTAATCAAATAATAGTTACTTCTTTATCAATGATCTACTAATTGGTCTCTTTCTTTCCAGTATTTACCTACAACAATTCATATTTCACAAAGTCCGTGTATTTGTTCCTAATCTGCACCTCTAACAATATTAAATATTTAGGCTTAATGGATTAAATTTAATTTTAATTAGGATTAATTAAATTAGGATTAAATATAAACAATTCTATATGTTTTTAAAGCCTGTCACATCCAGTTCCTGGGCATTTATTCTCCACTTTTCATTTTCTGAGATCTAGTCAAAGTCACCAAATCTCTGTTCTTGCACACATTACAATACAACATCACCAACTTTTATGCCATTGCACTTATCCTCTATAATTGAAACACATTATCTCCTCACCTATGTATATGGAGTCCCTTTCAACAAGCCCCTTCTACATAGAACATTTCTTCCTTACACTTATTTATTTTATTCTTAACTTAAGAAATAAAACAAGCATTTCCATAACAAAGTGGGATAAAAAAAAATAGAGGATTGTGTTAAAAAAAATTTAGATCCATTAGGTATAACTTGCTATTCTTTTCAAATATAAAATAAAAATATGTGACTTTCTTCTTTCTCCCTTCTCCCCACTACAAATTTTGAGGTGGCTACTGTGGACACAAATCTTATGTGTATGTATATGTGTGTGTATTTACACACACATATACATATATAAGTACATATATATTCACATGTACTTATACTGTACACATGCACATGTATATGATATACATGTGATAAAACACATACATTATAGATAATGTATATAAAATAAATGCATATATGATATATGTGCATGCAGAGATATGTATATATGTGTATATATTTATTCCATTTCTTTTTTCTGGATTCTTTCATAGGATCTTTGCATTTAATTTGGGCTTTTATAATAGAATGACTTGATTTCTTAAAAGTGTCCTTAAAACAATACTACTGCTACTCAATATAGTGTTATCTTGGTTCATTATTTTGTGGAAGTCTCTTTTCTAATTCACAGAAATTATTTCTTGATCACTCCAACCACTAATGATGTCCTCACTTACTAAATGCTTCCTGCTTAAGTACTTTGAATACACATATACTCACCCACATATACACATTCATACAGATATGCATTAACTTATATATACATATATATGTGTGTGTGTGTGTGTGTGTGTGTGTGTGTGTGTGTGTGTGTGTGTATTGTGCTTATTTGGTTTTGTTAGAAGTCCTGGTGTAGCTTTCTTTTCAGCAAATTAATCACCACAAGAATTAGCCAGGTGTTAAAGTCCAAAAGTTTTTATTGTCTTCTTCACCTGGTGTTCAGCTAGCTTTCTTGTGACCTTCAAAGAGGACTTGGTTTCTGTGGAGAAAATGCAGGAGCCCGGGCCAGCCACCAGAAGCCTGACAAAGATAGAATGAATCTCCTCCAGTCCTTGATGGCTCTTATATACTCCATTATCATAGGTGTGAATCTTGTGGAACTATGTTAAGTACTAAGTACATGTTCTAAACTAGGGAACTATTAAGTGCTATGATAAACTAGATAACCATTATCTTTATTAATTCCACTGACTTAACACCTTGTAAGAATCCTTGTTTCAGAGTTCTGGCCCATAATATATATATATATATACTTATGTATTTATTTGATGGGTGTCTTCATTGAATGTGAACTCCTGAAGACAAGGATTGCCTCTTGCCTCTTTTTGTATCCTCAGCACTCAGGAGAGTGACTATACACAGGAAATACATAATAAATATTTATGAACTGAATGATTGGCCATTTATAAATTTAATTTTTTTATATATTTTAGAGAATAAAGTAATGAAATTTATGGTTTCTCTTCAAGTTTCATGACCTTGCTGATGTTTCTTCAATTTCCTTCCTAATTAAAACAAAAAGTAGTTTTGATATTTTTTGTGAACTCACACATAAAGATATCAATTAATAAGTAGCACAAAGAATATAAAAAAGACAAAAACAAAACACTGCCCTTAAGGAGATCACAGTCTAATGGGGGAGATAATATGCAAATGCTTATGTTTGTGAAAAACAAATAATGATGTATTTGAAAGACAATCTCAGAGGTAAGGTACGAGCAAGGACTCCAAAATGCCACTTGAGGAAAACAAGATTTGAACTGAGTATTGAAAGACACAGGAGAAGATAGGGTTTGTTTGTGAGAAATGAGCACATTCCAAGCATGGGATATAGTCTGTGCTAATACAAAGAGAAAGGAAATGGTATAGAATGTTTGAAGAATGCTAAGTAGGCTAGTATTTCCAGAATATTAAGCTCAAGGAGGAGATGGATAAGATATAAGGTTTAAAAAATTAAAAAGGGGCCAGATTATGAAAGGCTTTAAATGTGAAACAAAGGAATTTATATGTGATCCTCGTGGTGATAAATTACTGGAAATTCTTGAGCAGGGAGATGATATAGACTGACTGACCCTTTGAAAACATCAGCTTGGCAGGTGAATGTAGGATGAATTGGAGTGGAGTGAGAATTAATCTATGGAGTCCAATTATTACACTATAGCAAGAGTACTGGTAAGAACTGAAAAAAGCTTGTACTAAGATATGACAGAATGAAAAGAATAGGAGAGGCAGGAGGAAGATCAGGAAAGAAAGGCGTTATGCAAATCTAAAGAGCAGAGATGCTAGAGGAAGTAGAGGTTGATCAAAAGTCAAAGGTTCTGCAGAGAAGTAAAAATAAGAGAAGAAAAGCCTACTAGATTTGATAATCAGGAATTGCTAGTAACTTTGGAAAAAGTAGTTTCACTTAAATGATGAGTCTGCAAATTTTAGTGCAGAAGCTTTAGAAAATACAAGGAGGAGAAGAAGTGGAGTCATCTTAAGGATGGATGGCATTTTCAAAGAGTCTAACTGAGAAAAGGAAAAACATAAGATGAAAAGTAGAGGTGGTTGGTCAGATTAAGTGAAGTTTGCCTTGTGTTTGTTTTTTGGCTTAAGAAACATATAGACATATCTGTAAACAACAGAAATAGAATCAATAGATAGAGTGAGATGGAAACTTGCAATTTAGGAATAAAAATTGGGGCAAACTGATAGAGGGAATGGGATTAGGGGTAGATGGCTGGGCTTGGAAAAGAGAAGTATCTGGGACAAGAGTAAATGATATGAGGTAAAGAGAATGGGAAAAGAGAAAGGTCTTGATAAATAGTATTGACTTTAATACAGAGTTTAATGGTGTTGAGTATAGAATATAATGATAGAATGGTGGAGTCCAAGAATACTTGAAAAAGTGATTTAAAATTTTTCTCTTCCTCAGTTTCATCATTTGTTAAAAATTGGTTATTATATGGGTCAAATGGCATAATTTATATGAAGCACTTTGAAAATTTTTAAGCATTAAATAGAACCAAAAGAATAATGTACACAGCAACATCAAGATTATGTGATGATCAACTGTGTTAGACTAGGCTTTTTTTTTTTCCATTAGACTTGTGATGGGGAGAATCATCTGCTTCCCAGTATCTATATTAAACATATATGCACCAAGTAGTGTAGCATCTAAATTCTTAAAAGAGAAATTAAGAGAGCTGCAAGAAGAAATAGACAGTAAAACTATAATAGTGGGAGATCTCAACCTTGCACTCTCAGAATTAGATAAATCAAACCACAAAATAAATAAGAAAGAAGTCAAAGAGATAAATAGAATACTAGAAAAATTAGATATGATAGATCTCTGGAGAAAATGTAATGGGGACAGAAAGGAGTACACCTTCTTTTCAGCAGTTCATGGAACTTATACAAAAATTGACCATATATTAGGACATAAAAACCTCAAACTCAAATGCAGTAAGGCAGAAATAGTGAATGCGTCCTTTCAAGACCATGATGCATTGAAAATTACATTCAAGAAAAAGCCACAGGAAAGTAGACCAAAAAATAATTGGAAACTAAATAATCTCATACTAAAGAATGATTGGGTGAAACAGCAAATTATAGACATAATTAATAACTTCACCCAAGAAAACGATAATAATGAGACATCATACCAAAATGTATGGGATGCAGCCAAAGCGGTAATAAGGGGAAATCTCATATCTCTAGAGGCCTATTTGTATAAAATAGAGAAAGAGAAGGTCAATGAATTGGGCTTGCAACTAAAAATGCTAGAAAAGGAACAAATTAAAAACCCCCAATCAAACACTAAACTTGAAATTCAAAAAATAAAAGGAGAGATCAATAAAATTGAAAGTAAAAAACTATTGAATTAATTAATAAAACTAAGAGTTGGTTCTATGAAAAAACCAACAAAATAGACAAACCCTTTGTAAATCTGATTAAAAAAAGGAAAGAGGAAAATCAAATTGTTAGTCTTAAAAACGAAAAGGGAGAACTCACCACTAACGAAGAGGAAATTAGAGCAATAATTAGGAGTTACTTTGCCCAACTTTATGCCAATAAATTCGACAACTTAAATGAAATAGAAGAATACCTCCAAAAATATAGCTTGCCTAAACTAACAGAGGAAGAAGTAAATATCCTAAACACTCCTATCTCAGAAAAAGAAATAGAACAAACTATCAATCAACTCCCTAAGAAAAAAAACCCAGGACCAGATGGATTCACATCTGAATTCTATCAAACATTTAAAGATCAATTAACTCCAATGCTAAATAAACTATTTGAAGAAGTAGGGATTGAAGGAGTCCTACCAAACTCCTTTTATGACACAGATATGGTACTGATACCTAAACCAGGTAGGCTGAAAACAGAGAAAGAAAATTATAGACCAATCTCCCTAATGAATATTGATGCTAAAATCTTAAATAAAATATTAGCAAAAAGATTACAGAAAATCATCCCCAGGATAATACACTATGACCAAGTAGGATTTATACCAGGAATGCAGGGCTGGTTCAATATTAGGAAAACTATTAACATAATTGACTATATCAACAACCAACCAAACAAAAACCATATGATCATCTCAATAGATGCAGAAAAAGCATTTGATAAAATCCAACAGCCATTCCTAATAAAAACACTTGAGAGCATAGGAATAAAAGGACTTTTCCTTAAAATAGTTAGGAGCATATATTTTAAACCTTCAGTAAGCATCATATGCAATGGGGAAAAACTGGAACCTTTCCCGGTAAGATCTGGAGTGAAGCAAGGTTGCCCACTATCACCATTATTATTCAATATTGTATTAGAAACACTAGCCTCTGCAATAAGAGTCGAGAAAGATATTAAAGGAATTAGAGTAGGCAATGAGGAAACCAAACTATCACTCTTTGCAGATGATATGATGGTATACCTAGAAAACCCCAGAGATTCTACTAAAAAGCTATTAGAAATAATTCATAATTTTAGCAAAGTAGCAGGATACAAAATAAATCTCCATAAATCCTCAGCATTCTTATACACCACCAACAAAATCCAAGAGCAAGAGATACAAAGAGAAATTCCATTCAAAATAACTGTTGATAGCATAAAATATTTGGGAATCTACTTACCAAAGGAAAGTCAGGAATTATATGAGCAAAATTACAAAAAAGTTTTCACACAAATAAAGTCAGACTTAAATAATTGGAAAAATATTAAGTGCTCTTGGATAGGCCGAACGAATATAATAAAGATGACAATACTCCTTAAACTAATCTATTTATTTAGTGCTATACCAATCAGACTTCCAAGAAAATATTTTAATGATCTAGAAAAAATAACAACAAAATTCATATGGAACAATAAAAAGTCGAGAATCTCAAGGGAATTAATGAAAAGAAAATCAAATGAAGGTGGTCTAGCTGTACCTGATCTAAAATTATATTATAAAGCAGCAGTCACCAAAACCATTTGGTATTGGCTTAGAAATAGATTAGTTGATCAGTGGAAAAGGTTAGGTTCACAAGACAGAATAGTCAACTATAGCAATCTAGTGTTTGACAAACCCAAAGACCCTAACTTCTGGGATAAGAATTCATTATTTGATAAAAACTGCTGGGATAACTGGAAATTAGTATGGCAGAAATTAGGCAAGGACCCACACTTAACACCACATACCAAGATAAGATCAAAATGGGTCCATGACCTAGGCATAAAGAACAAGATTATAAATAAATTAGAGGAACATAGGATAGTTTATCTCTCAGACTTGTGGAGGAGAAAGAAATTTGTGACCAAAGATGAACTAGAGACCATTACCGATCACAAAATAGAAAATTTTGATTATATCAAATTAAAAAGCCTTTGTATAAACAGAACGAATGCAAACAAGATTAGTAGGGAAGCAACAAACTGGGAAAACATCTTTACAATTAAAGGTTCTGATAAAGGCCTCATTTCCAAAATATATAGAGAACTGACTCAAATTTATAAAAAATCAAGCCATTCTCCAATTGATAAATGGTCAAAGGATATGAACAGACAATTTTCAGATGAAGAAATTGAAACTATTACCACTCACATGAAAGAGTGTTCCAAATCCCTATTGATCAGAGAAATGCAAATTAAGACAACTCTGAGATATCACTACACACCTGTCAGATTGGCTAAGATGACAGGAAAAAATAATGATGAATGTTGGAGGGGATGCGGGAAAACGGGGACACTGATGCATTGTTGTTGGAGTTGTGAACGATTCCAGCCATTCTGGAGAGCAATCTGGAATTATGCCCCAAAAGTTATCAAACTGTGCATACCCTTTGATCCAGCAGTGTTTCTATTGGGCTTATACCCCAAAGAGATACTAAAAAAGGGAAAGGGACCTGTATGTGCCAAAATGTTTGTAGCAGCCCTGTTTGTAGTGGCTAGAAACTGGAAAATGAATGGATGCCCATCAATTGGAGAATGGCTGGGTAAATTGTGGTATATGAATGTTATGGAACATTATTGCTCTGTAAGGAATGACCAGCAGGATGAATACAGAGAGGCTTGGAGAGACCTACATGGACTGATGCTAAGTGAGATGAGCAGAACCAGGAGATCATTATACACTTCGACAACGATATTGTATGAGGATGTATTCTGATGGAAGTGGATTTCTCTGACAAAGAGACTTAACTGAGTTTCATTGGATAAATGATGGACAGAAACAGCTACACCCAAAAAAGGAATACTGGGAAATGAATGTGAACTATTTGCATTTTTGATGTTCTTCCAGAGTTATTTTTACCTTCTGAATCCAATTCTCCCTGTGCAGCGGGAGAACTGTTCAGTTCTGCAAATATGTATTGTATCTAGGATATACTGCAACATATTTAACATATATAGGACTGCTTGCCATCTTGGGGGGGGGGAGGAGGAAGGGAGGGGAAAAAACGAAGCATAAGTGATTGCAAGGGATAATGTTGTGTAAAAATTATCCTGGCATGGATTCTGTCAATACAAAGTTATTATTAAATAAAATTAAATTAAAAAAAAAAAAAAAAAGAAAAAGAATCATCTGCTTCCAGAAAGAAGACCACAGAGAATGAATGTGGATCACAACATAGTATTTTCACCTTTTTGTTGCCATTTGTTTGCTTTCTTTTTCTTTCTCATTTTTTTCCCTTTTTGATCTGATTTTTCTTATGCAACATGATAAATGTGGAAATATGTTTAGAAGAATTGCACATATTTAACCTACATTGGATTACTTGTGTGTAGGAGAAGGTGGAGGTGAGAAGGGAGGGGGAAAATTTTGGAACACAAGGTTTTGTAGGGGTGAATGTTGAAAACTATCTTTCCATGTATTTTGAAACACAAAAAACTCTTATTAAAAATAAATAAATGAAAATAAATAAATAAATAAATAGATGTTAGCTTTCTTTATCATTAAGCTTCCTACTAGCATGCAATACAAACAATTAAGCTCCTTAATAAATGTCTTTTCAAAAATAGTTGTAATGGCTTTGAAATATCATTGGATTAGCAAGAAGCTAGTTGGTTTGGCTATGTATCTTTTAAACCTTAAAACATGAAAGTTGTTTCTATATTAGGCTAGATAAAAAATGATTATTCCATTAAATGCCTCATACTGTATTCCTCATGTATTTTTTAGTTTGTTGTCTGTTTTGGAGGATAGAGATCTCTTCCATGGAGGCTAGGATTCTAAATAATGTTCACAATAAGTGTCACAGTACCAGACCTAAAAATCTATTATAAAGCAGCAGTCATCAAAACCATCTGGTACTGGCCAAGAAATAAAGTGGTGGATCAATGAAATAGGTTAGATCCACATGATATAATAATCAATCACATAGTAATCTAGCACTTAAGAAATTCTGAAACTCTAGCTTCTGGAATAAGAACTTACAATTTCACAAAAATTGTTGAAAAAAGTAGAAAATAATGTGTCAAGAACTTGGCCTGAACCTACATTTCTAACCCCACATACCAAGATAATGACAAAATGGGTACATTATTTGGGCATAAAGGGTGATACCATAATCAATTAGAAGAGCCCTTAAGGAATAGTTCACCATCAGATCTTTGGAGAAGGGATGAATTTATTCCCAAAGAAGAACTAGAAAACATTATGAAATGAAAAATGGCCAACTTTAATTGCATTAAATTAAAACTAAACTAAATTAAAAAGTTTCTCTATAAATAAAACCAATAGAAACAAGATTAAAAAGGAAGTACAAATCTGGGAGGAGGGTAATTTTACGCCAATGTTTTTGATAAAGAAACATGATAAAGGTCTCATTTCTAAAATATATAAAGAACCTTGTCAAATTTATAAGAATACAAGTCATTTCCCAAATAATAAATGGTCAAAGGATGTGAACAGACAATTTTCATATGACAAAATTAAAGCCATCTATATGCATATGAAAAAAAAATACTCTAAATCACATTAATTAGAGAAATGCACATTGAAACACCAATACCTCTCAAACTGGCTAAGATGACAGGACAAACATGTTAAATATGTTGGAGGGGATGTGGGAAAACTGGGACACTAATTCATTATTGGTGGAGTTGTTAAATGATACAACTATTCTGAAGAGCAATCTGAAACTATGTCCAAAGGGCTATAAAACTGTGCATATCTTTTGATCCAGCAGTGTCACTATTGGGTCTATATCCCAAGGATATCATAAAGGAGGGGAAAGGACACACATGTGCAAAAATATTTGTAGTAGCTCTTTTTATGAAGGCAAAGAATGGAAATGGAATAAATTCCTATCAATTGGGGAATGGCTAAATAAGTTATGGTATATGAAAGTGATGAAATATTATCGTTCTATGAAAATGATGAACATGCTGATTTTAGAAAGGCCTGGAAAGATTTACATCAATTGATGCCTAGCAAAATAAGCAGAATTAGAAATGCATTGTACCTAGTAATAGAAAGATTATATAAGGAACAACTACAAAAGACTTGGTTCTTCTCAGTGGTTCAATGATCCAAGGCAATCCCAATGAACTTTGTATTGAAAATACCATCTGCATCCAGAAGGATATGATGTAAAATCAAATTTTGAATGTAAAGCAATACATGCTATGTTCACCTTTTTCTGGGTTTTTTTCCTGTCTTAATTTTTCTCATTTGTTCTGATTTTTTCTCCCATTCATAAAGATTTATAAAGAAATATGCATTTTAAAAGTTAATATACATATTAAAAGTAAAGCCTATTTCAAAACTTGTTTCAGACAAAATTATGATGCAAGTGAAGTCTCTGTAAGATGATATAGATGATATATATCATTTTCCAACTAGTTTTCTCTATAATAGCTTAAGTTGAGCAATTAGAAGCCATATAACATTCTAAACAATGACTTTATAATAAGAATTCAATAAGTACTCTAGAATGTTATAGGAAAAAATTCTAATAATTAAAAATAAAGCTTATTCTGTGAGTTATTAAATGATTTTCCCAGTGTTATTATATTTCCTGACTACCTATAATACAGAACATACATTTTCCTTTTATTTTATCTTTAAAGTCTATTTCAACATACCTCATGTTCTATCTGCCACTTTCCTTGTGGGAACAAATGAAATTTTGATTTCTATTATCTATTTTACATATCAAAACTTTTTTCCTTTGATGATACATATGATTGTGATTTCTCATTATAGGAAACTCCCAGGATAGAAATTCCATTCACTTACACAGCTCAGAAATGTTCAATAACTTAATTTTAGAGAATTGACTTTGGGACTAAGATGTGAAAGGTTTGTCCATGGTGCCAGAGATATTTCCCATCAGAGATAGAACTAGAACCATGACTTTTTTTTCTGTAAGGCTAGCCCTTTGTCTGTGATGCTGCTTTGTCTCTCATGTACTCTTATTTTTAAACAATATCTCCAAAATGTTTCAGAAGCAAATTAAAAACATAAACAAGTAAAGTCAAATTATTGTCATAGTGGTTATTAGCATTAATTTCACTCTTTATAAAACATATCAATTTCAAAATTGTCATAACAAAAATATAAACATATTCAAGTTTACATGGTCAATCAATGTGGAATGCTACTTTTCCATTGAACCAGCACTACTTAATTGTCTAGTTATGATATCACTAATGACTTGAATTTGAAAGTTGCTTCACCAATCTACAAATTATATATCCTCAGGTTGACCTGAGACTTGGACAAATTAAGCGACTTGATTAGTTATACAGCTTATAAGTACAAAAGGTAGATAAAAACTCTTCTCCTTATACCCTACCATCTCCAGTGCCCTTGCCACTATGTCACGATTCCTATATGGATAATAATTGAAACAAGATAAATTCAAGAAGGTAGTTCTTTGGGGATATAATGATTGGTTATGTGACTCTAATGTTGGCACTATATTCTATAAGTTCTTTTTATACCTGAGTTCTGTAACTTAGTCATACCATAAGAATAGGAAGCTACATCAACAAAGCAAAAAAAAAAAAATGCTTCTGAAAATGTTTTTCTTTGATTGGCATTTAGAAACACACAAAAAATAACTTTGATCAAAATATTTTAAGACCTATATCTGTATCCTTAAATAGATCTAATGTTTAAGCAGATTCATATATTAAAAGCCTTGGTTTTTGTTTCTTTTTATTTTTCAAAAACCATCCCAGGATAAAATCAGTGACCTAAATTCAGAAGCATGATCAAGTACAGACCTATCTAGCACTGGAATAATAAAATCACTATCCTCTAGATTTATTTATCCCGTTTCTATGCTCCAACAGAATCATTTCAGTTTCTAAAGACTTTAGAATAATTTGTTTTTGCCAAACCAATTTGTATCTTGTCAAAATGAGATTGCAGTTTTACAACCACCTGGGGAACAACCAATCCCCTTCCATAAATAAAAAAGTCATTTGCATAAATATGTACTAAGATGTCCCTATAGACTTTAAATGTGTTGTATATGGGAAGAAAGTAAAGACTCAATTAAAAATGTGCATTAGATGTGATGATGGTAAATCACTTAATAGAGCAGATTCTAATATTATTATTATATTATATTATGTAATGAGAATATTTGCACAGTCATGTATTTAGAATTAAACATGGAATACTAGCTTAATATGGTTTCATGCAGTATGTTTTGATCTTGAATTTTAAATATCTATAGCTCCTATTTACCAACTGTGTCCCCAGTTTTCACTTAACAAATACTTTCTACTTTATACTCTTGCATACCTCGAATCATTGCACAGGTCATTCTCCCTTCATGGTTTTGATCTTTCTGATGCTATTCTATGAAATCTTTTCTTTATACTCCTTTGAAACTTTGGTTAAGGCTACTGTTCTCATAAAGCATTCAATATATCATCTTAAGTTCTGAGATTACATAAATGTGAATCAGGAAACTATCTACTTGGTTTCCTGGAGTCATAGGAAGACCACATTTATCCTTTAAACCTTTCCCAATAATTTGCTGGTTTCTGAAATTTCAGCATACTAAGATTTGATTTATTTCTTTTAAGGATTTGATTTCTTTTGCAAATTGATTTTTTTTTAATGAAGTAAAAAAAAAGTTCAGTCTTGTGATGCATTAAGAGGCTGAATGACTCCATCAATATAAAGATGGAAGTCCCATTGTACTCTGTTCTTTTTAGACTCATATGAAGTGGGCATCATGGTTTAAGATGGACAATTCATAAGCTGGAAAGTATCCAGAGGAAAAATAATGAAGTAGACAAAACTCTTAAGTGGATGACATATTAAGATTAGTTGGAGGAATTAGTTGGAATGTTTATCTCGATAAGATTTGTAGGAGATACCATAATTCTTCAAGTACTTAAAGGACTATCATGTAGAGAAGGGGTTACCTATTCTTTTTTGATCTTTTGTTTATGGATGGAAGTTGTGAAGAGGTAAATATAATTGTGATGTCAGGAAAGACTGATTAACATTTATAGCTGCCCCCAAAATGAAATGAACTACTTTCAAAATATGCAAATTTTCTTTACTTAGAAGTCTTCAAGAGAATACTAGACTACCTGTCATGTAGATATAATATTAAAAGGATTCCTTTGATGCATAATTTGGACTCGATGGCTGCCCCAGCCTCCTTCAATCTTCAGATTCTGGAATATGACATGCAGAGCCATGTAAGTAGTAATAGACAGAGATAGAGTTTGAAATTCAAGCCTCTGAGTCCAAATCCAGATCTTTGTTACTGTATCATGTTGTATATAGATATTTACTGTGTTTCTTATCTTGATCAAGTCACTTAATTTCTCTATACCAATTAATTCATTCATTAAATAATTCAGCTGGACTTGAAGACCCTTCAGGTTCCTTCCTGGTTTAAAAGGATTTTTAATCTCTTCCCATTTTGAAAATCCTATTTATCTTTTAAGCAGAGTTTAAATGTTAACTTTCATGAGGAGAAGTTTTCTCTATTTCCCGCCAAGTTGATAATAATTCTTCTTCCTTCTCTTGGATCTCAATACAGTATTAAATGTGATCCTCTCAAAAAAAAAAAATAACATAAATCATTTTAGTATAGATATAATTGGATGGTTTATATTCTCCTATTAGATTGTGAGTTCTAAGAGGACATTTCATGTATCTCATTTAATCTTTGGATCTCCTCCTGTAGCTAGCAGAGTGTTCCAAATGAAATGATAAATGTTTATTAGAATTATCAGACATATAATACATATATTAGTACTGCTCCTATTTCCTTTGAAAGAGCAGAAATTTGTTGCCTTCACCCCATTTGCTGATTTATCCAATGATGCTTCATTAATGAACCATCAAAGCTGATGAGATGGGACCTGGATTCATTCTGAAGAATTGTCAACTCTTCACTTTGGAGATTGATTGTTAATCACTTTAATTTATTTATTTGAATCTGCAATGGCATTCCCTATGCTGTCTTATTTACTTGGCCATTCTTACCCTACTATCCTTAAAAAAAAGTCCACCAAAAATATTATGAAAAGGAGAGAAGTTAATATGCAAATCAGTAAATTTTTATATTTTGTAAAAGTTTTTTGGGGGGAGGAAGGGGAAGCTAATTGCGAGATAATTAAATTTTGGTTACCAATGTTTTACCTATTCCATTAGAATAAAATAATCAGGAGCTGAACATAAGAAACATTAAAGCTCTGTAGAGAGCAGTAGAGTCATATGAAAAAAAACATTCTGAATCACTATTGACTAGAGAAATACAAAATAAAACAACACTGAGGGAATTTTATACCTTTCAGGTTGGCTAACATGACAGAAAAGAACAAATGATAGCGGAGAAGAGGCAAGATTGTGGCACTATTGGTGAAATTAGGAAATAGTTCAAATATTTTGAGAACAATTTGGAACTATGCTCAATAGGCTATAAAATTGTATATACCTTTTGGTCCAGCAATATCACTACTAGGTCTGAATCACAAAGGAATCAGAGAAAAAGGAAAATGTATACCTATTTGTACAAAATATTTATATTTGCTATTTTTATGGTAGAAAAGAATTTGAAATTGAGAGGATGTCCATCAATTGGTAAAGCCAACATGACTTACATGAACAAATGCATATTGAAGTATAGAAGTGAAGGTGAATATGTACATAGTAGCACTACTATTGCATTGATGATCAACTTAGGCTACTTTGGTCAAGACAATGATCCAAGTCAGTTCTGAAAGACTTATGATGAAAATTATGTCCATCTCCAGAAAGAGAACTAATGACTTCTAAATACAAATTCAAGTATGTTTCTTTACCTTATTTTTCTTGCTTTATTATTTTTTTTTTTATAACATGGCTAAAATGAAAAGGAGTGGGGAGCTGGAGATAAAGAAAGAATGTGGAATGTATTTTTCAAATGAATCTTATAAATAATAATTAAAATGTAAAAGTATGCAATTTTTACACAAAATTTTAGCTACAGTATCAAGTGAGGCTAGATTTTACCTTGGCAAGATATCTTCCTGTCTTTGGGCCCAGAACTACAGACACTGTGTTAGTAGCTGTATAAACAGACAAAAACTAAGCACCTTTACCCTCAAGGTACTGATATTCAACTAGCATTCTAATTGTTCCTTACATTTTGTTACTACTCTTTGTGATTAATGAACTTTTGAACTAACTATCTTAGTACACCTTAAAGTCTGAGCAGTGTACATTCTACAAACACTTGGTGGATGATACATAAGTAGATGTTTTACTTTACTGCAAAGATTTAATTAAATTAAGTGAAGGAAATGTAGCAAAGCAAAGTTTCTGTTTACATTAGACTGCCACCTCCTTTTTTAAATGCATACATCTATTATGATTTCAGATAAGTGGTATGAGTGCTTGATACTAAATAAAGTTGTAACACTTGGCAAAAAGACAATTTCTGAGGACAAAACATTACAATTCAAGTGTTTTTCTTTTTTTAAGTAGGTAGCCTTTTGTCCAGATCACAGGGAAATCCCACTTAATATCATTAATTAATTTATTTAAAAAACATGTTAGATAATATAATAAAGGTTTTAATTTCATAGTGATAATAATATTTGTGTGTTCAATAAGTGCAACAAGTATCAGCAAGAAGATATATCCAAAAGTAAATTAACGAGCTTGCTTTCTAGCTATTTTCAAACATCTACTTTGATTCTTGGTTGATCAGCTAAAATATATGCATGTGTGTGTGTGTGTGTATATATATATATATATATATATATAGTTATATTGTATTAATATATTGATTATCATGTAATATATCAATATTTCATAAATATTTATGGTGGGACATGAGCAAAATTAATATTGTGCTGTATTATTTAATTACATTATTAACCTGTTATCCATCCTTTCCCTTATTCTGAAAGACTGGCAGTTTCTGAAGAGTATAATCCAGTAATGTGATAACTCCCAGCATCTTTTTGCTGACAGCTCGAGATGAGTCCCTCCCCAGTGGGATCCTTATTTCTGTTTACCTAATAAATTGAAGCCAACTTGAGCTTGTCCTCCCCAAGGGAGATGTCCCTTGTCCTTGCTTTTCCTTCATCAAAGTTAGGGTGACGTGGTTTATAAGAGGGAATCCAAGCCAGAGAGATTCTGATAGGGATTATTTTTTCTAATCAAGATTGCTAAAGGCAGCTGGATTTCATAAAGAGACTAGAATTTCTTAAGTGTCAGAGAGGGGCATAATCCATCACATCTAAAGACCATTCCAGTTTCTCTACATGCAAAACAATCCTTTCACCTAAGAATTAGTCCTGTTTCCCTTATTCCCAAAGATGAAGTAATAGGAGGAGCTGAGATCAATTGGATCTTTTCATTAATATGTTCACCAATCAGGATTGCCTTACCTTTGCCAGGGAAGGTCCAAATGATGTAGGGTCACACCAATCAGAAGGAAGACTTACCTTGGCTTAAAAAGCTTTATTAGCTTCACTCCAGCTCTTTTGACACAAATGTAGGTGGAGCAAGGACTCATTTATTAATAGATTCAAAGCTATATTCATAATAATATCTTGTGTAAACTGCCTCAATTTACCCTTTTGTTATATTTCATAATAATGTCTTCAAAATCACCAGGGAGTATTGAACACATAATCCTAGCTTCTCACATAAATCTAAAAATAATGGAAAGAAAAAAAAAAAAAAGAAATGAAAACATTAGATCCTATTAAATTCAAAGACTATGCCTAAGAAGTAAAAAGCTTTAATTTTTCAATTGAAGCAATTGTGGAAGTGTTTTCATTATTATTATTATAAAAGAGAGTAAAAATATCTTATATTACTTAGAAATTTGATCTTCTACAATAAATCCATGAAAAAATTAAGTATTACGTAATGTTTTGCAGATTTGGAAAATGAGGCCTGAAAGGTTTATTTTTATACCCCTAAAAGGGTAATAAAGTGACTTATACAAAATCACACAAAAATTACAAAATAGAAGTATTCTTTATATTTTCATCATCCCTGAAAAATATTTTTCTTTCTTTCTTTCTTAAATAGGTACATACAATGTAGTAGTGGTGAAAGAATTATCCTAAAAAAAAAAAAAAACCTTACCTCCAACTACCATGAAAATTAGACTATTACACCCCTCCTTGACATATCAATGGATAAAGGCCTAAATCTCCAGATTGTTAATATGACTTTTTGGTAGCCTAAGTACAAAAGAATTATAAGGAGCTTCAGTCATTTCCTGATGCTTAGCTGATATACCATTATGATGGGAAACTCAGGTAGAAAGCTTCAATCAACTAATTCATCTGGGGTTTCCTCAATGCCTATTCATATCAAATATCCTTCTCTTGCTATGGTTATGCAAACTTCATTTTGTTAACTGTTGAGTGGCCTAAGAACATCTCATTTCATTCCTCAGTCCAATACTATTAGGATACTGACAATGAGCCAGGCTCAGCTCAGAACATTATAGTAGTACATATTTGAATGAAGTATAATTCAAAAAGACACAAATTAAATTTCTATATCTGAAACCTAAGATTTCGGGACCCTTGTGCAAAGTGATAAACTTTTAATATCCCTGACAATTAATTTTAAGATGTATAGAAGAGGCTGATCTTCATTTATGAAAGGAATTTCTTTATAAAGAGATCCTATTGCCAATGAATCACAATCTAGACCAAAAAAATAAAAACAACAGCCAAAAAACTTCCAAGGAAACTGTTATGAGCCAGATCTTGAAACAAGGTGATAACACAATGGAATTGATAGAAACAATGCTTAACACTTTTGAGAGTTCACACATTAGCTCACACATTAGTTTACACATTTGGAAGATTTCAGGGTTCAGTATGAGATCCAAATTCACACCTCCCATAATCCCACTCTCAGAGGAGGAGTCAACTTTTGAGTTTACACCTCTAAAAGAGAATAAAAACAGCTGAGCTCAGTCAGGAGAGTTCAGTTGAAAAGATTGAGAGGGGAACATCAGTTAGAGATTGAGAAGCCACGAGTTGAAGTTGAGTTAGAGGCAGAAGCTGGCAGAAGCAAAAGACAAGCTGTAAGAGCTCTTGGAAGCAAGGAGGGAGAGAGGCCTCTAAGAAAGCTAACCAGGCCCAAAGAAAGAGACAAGACTTGGAGGGAGAAAATAAATGTTTGGATTTTATCAGCTGGCTGCATCGGGGGTGATTATTACTCTGAACCAAAACTAGTGATAGAGACAATAATTATCTAATTTAGCATGGTTCAGTATCATTGATCTGATCCTACAAGGAGATGTTATGGGCTAGAACTTGAAACAAGGTACTAAGCGGAATTGAGGAGACAATGTTTAAATCTAGTTTAGAATTGATTTAATCCTACAACAAATAATGGTTTCCCAGTGATATAATGATTGCTGTGTACTCAGTGTCCTGCATATAAGTAGGAAGCTCTCAGGGCCAGACACAGAAGCACAGAAGCCCACTCTTGGAGGCAGAGACAGAGCCATTCCATATTCTACCTTTGTGCTGGCTGGAGATATTCAGAGGGAGCTAGGGGCTGAAGCTCAAGACTTTGAAGGACACAATAAAGGACTGGATTTTAACTCCTGTATATGTTTGAAGTGATTATTACTTTGAACTGATACTAAGGCTGCTTCCAAAAAACCTCCCCAAGAAATCTGCTCTCAGAGAGAACCATCATATATTACAAAAAAGAAGAGAACACCACATTTTAACACCACATTTTGGCACCCAACATGGGGCTGACAGGACACTGAATTCAGTGGAAAAGTCTCTGATCCAGATTCAAAGGAAAAGTCTCCTCAACCCAGAAATTAGGGTGAGTACAACAAAGAAATTTTGTTAAAAGAGTTAAAGTAGAATTTCATCTAAGATGGGACAGATATTTAGAAAACAGCCTTCTGCTTCTGTTCAAGGAAAATGTTTAGAGAGCATTGTCAAGGTTATGAAAAGCCAAGGTTTGATTATAATTTTGCAGCAGATTACTGAACTCTTAGAAACTGTAAAGTACATATGTCCTTGTTTCTCTATGGAAAAAGAATTGGATCTAGATGAGTGGAAATTAGTAGGAGAGGATCTTTGTCAATTCTACAATAAAAATGGACCTGACTCAATTTCCAAAGACACACTTAATACATATAATTTAATACAACTGGCTTTAGGAAATTACATAAGTGTTAGAATAAGGAAAAAGAAGAAAGAGAAGAAAGGGGAAGTGCCAACTAAACTAGGTGAAAAAAAGGAAGAATCGATAAGAATGGAGTTAAGTACAATTTGATTGAGAGGGGAGTGTCAGTTGGAGATTGAGAAGCCACGAGTCAGAGTTGAGCTAGAGGCAAAAGCTGGAAGAGCTAACAGACAAGCTGCAAGAGCCCTTGGAACCCAGGTGGGAGAGAGGCCTCTGAGAAAGCTAACTGGGACCAAGGAAAGAGATAAGACTTGGAAGGAGAAAATAAACATTTGGATTTTATCAGCTGGCTGCATTTGAAGTGATTATAACGTTGAACTGAAACGAAGGCTGCCTCTGAAAACCTCCCCAAGAAACCTGCTCCCAGAGATAGAAAAAGAAGAAGAATACCACACATGAGTAGGAGAGAACTTAAGAAAGTTCTATATTTTTGACACATCAGGATTCACATTTTATGACAAATACTTCAATTACATCTGCAACAATATTGATGCTCCCAATTTGACACTTTTATGTTATTTGATATGTTCTGGTATCTATCATGAATATCCTGCAGGCATCATGTCATCTGAGAAATGACTGGTATAATTTATACATTAGTTTATAGTCATTGGTTAAAATGATGACAGTAAGATCTAGAATGTTTTGAGTTTAAATTGATGCTATTTGAGGATGAAGAACTGTCTCATTAAAATTTGTTTTCTGTTAATAGAAAATCCACACAACACAACTTACTCCTCTACACATACCAGTTAGGGAAATAAACATTTATTAAGTGCTTATTATGTGCTAGATACTGTGCCAAATGGTAACGATACAAAGAATGGCAAAAAAAAAAAAAAAAAAAAAAAAAAAAAAAAAAAAAAAAAAGATCCCTGCATTTAAGAAGTTTATATTGCAATGGGGAAGACAAAAAGTAAATAACATACAACCAAGATAGATACAAATTACATGAAAATTAAAATCAAGAAAAATAATAATTAAAAACAAATAGGTATGAACTTAAATTTAAATATCCATAAAACCACTTACAGTTTCAAGTTGCTTAAGTATATTGTTTGTGTGCTTATTTTAAAACAGAGGAGAACCTCATCTAGAAACTAGTGATGTTTTACACTTATTTGAAACATGAGCTATTAATGATTTAAAAATCTGTATATTGAAATGTTAAAATAGACCATAGAAAGCTTTGTATATTTTTTAATGGTGTGGACCTTCCTTCTATCAATGCAGACTGAAAATTCCCTCTAGCTTATTAAATGGACCACTAGAGTTGCAGTGAATTTAAACATTCTTCATTCTCTAGCCAACCTGAAAAGGATCTTTGAACTCAACTAGACTGGCCCCCTGGTACCAGGTATTTTTTGTTACTTGTACATACTCAAAGCCTCCAACTTGAAGAGACTTGCCAAAACGTAACTGGAATTGTCATGAGAAAAAAAAATTCCAGAAATGTAGAAATGGAAAAGGGCATATTATAATTAAAAGTAAAAAATAAAAATACAAGATGCTATTGTAGAAAGAATGGAAGTACAGTAAAAGACAGCATTTATATTATAGCCTTCAGCCCAGTAGGAAATAGTTTCTATGCTACTGTCTCTGTCCAAAATGATTCCCAGGTATTATTTCTCCCTAAAGTTGCTTTCATTAGTTCCACTGTTTGCCTGAGGTATAATCCCTTTTCTAGGTTTCTTCCTCTTATATTCTGTATCGATCTTTCTGGCAGGAGTTTGTAGACAACCCTTCCAACAATAATGTTCTTCATCTGTTGCACCAGAAATTTCTCTGAATCATGAGTCCAGATTTTTTTTTCAATTAGCCCCTTACTGCAGAAATGGAGTGAGGACATGTAGATAAAGTTAGCTTTGGTGATTAGTGAATATCCAAAAGTATTTCAAACAACTCCAGAATCTCATCAAAAGAGATGTCTTTCTGTTGGAATTTTTCTGGTACCCAAACTGATTTCTTTAACAGCCCCTTTCTTAGTGTTGCCAGGAGTAGTCAAGGGCTTTCTTTAGTGTGACCTTTTGGTTCCTTTTTAATAAAAATAGAAATTTTCACTCTGTGCTATTTACTGATGAAAGTGTTTATTTCCTCCTCCAAAAATGATTGTTTATGCACTTAGTTGCTTACATACATAATTGTATAATAAATTACTTAAGGCATGTTTTAACTTCTTGGGAATTTGTGTTTTTTTTCCTTTTTTTTAAGTTTTAAATTTATGTTCCCAATATCTAGTATAGGTATCTCTTCACATATTAAGTGCTTAATTAAAATATATTGTACTGGTCCCAAACCATGACAGTTGGATCTGTAAAAATAGAAATAGCACCTCCCTTGCTTTCCATCTCTACCATTGCTTCTGGTCAGGGCTCAGAAGCCCACTTACCTACTTTTGTAGCTTAGTTAAGATTGGTGTTACCAATTCCATTACTTCAGGGAAAATGGGAAAATAATCTGTGTTTATTATTTGCAGAATCATTACCTCCTAAAGTCCTCCAGGTCATTCTGATCTCTGGAACTGTCATCAGGCTAACCCTAAGAACCCAAGTCTTGCCATAAGGTTCACAGATTTCCAGGCTTTTCTGTTCATCCTACAGTTGAAATGTTTTTTTTTTTTTTGTTTTTAATTATCCCTTAACACTTAACATGATGACAGGAAAAGATAATGACAAATGTTGGACGGGATGTGGGAAAAGTAGAACACTAATACATTATTATTAGTGGAATTGTGAACTGATCTAATTATTCTGAAGAGCAATAATGAATTATGCTCAAAGGATTATCTAACTGTGCATATCCTTTGATCCAGCAGTGTTTCTACTGGGCTTATAGCCCAAAGAGATCTTAAAAGAGGGAAAGGGATCCACATGTGCAAAATGCTTATGGCAGCCCTTTTGGTAGTGGCAAAAACTGAGTGGATGCTCATCAATTGGAGAATAGATGAATAAGTTATGGTATATGAATTATATGGAATACTATTGTTCTATAAGAAATGATCAGCAGGATGATTTCAGAGAGACCTAGAGACACTTACATGAAATGATGCTAAATGAAATGAATAGAACCAGGATATCATTGTACATGGCAATAACATGATTATCTGATGATAAATTCTGATGAATGGTAGCTCTTCTCAACAATGAGATGATTCAGGCTAGTTCCAATGATCTTGTGATAGTGAGAACCATCTACACTGAGAGAGAGGACTGTGGGAACTGAGTATGGATCACAACATAACATTTTCACTTCTTTTGTTGTTGTTTGCTTGAATTTTATTTTCTTTTTCTTTTTTTTCCCTTTTTGATCTGATTTTTCTTGTGGAAATAATTGTATAAATGTATGTATGCCTATATTGAATTTATATATATATATATATATATATATATATATATATATATATATACACATATACATATATATTAGCATGTTTAACATATATTGGATTACTTGTCATCCAGGGAAGGGTGTGGGAAGGAGGGGGAAAAATTGGAACACAAGGTTTTGCAAGGGTCAGTGTTGAAAAATTATCTTCGCATATGTTTTGAAAATAAAAAGCCTCAGTAAAAAAAAAAAAAAAAACAAACAAAAAAACAAACAAAAAAACAACAACACAGCAAAATGCTTGACATAACCATTTAAAATTCATTCATTTATTAGATTTGATTACATTGTTGATATTTCAATTTTGCATGAAATAAAAAACACTGCATGAATCATGTTGATAAAATTATTTCAAATTTTAAATCAACCCCCTAAGTTGCTGAAACTTAACAAATGGATATTTCTTAACTAATACAAAATACCTTGAATAAAAATAATCATATGTAATTTTTTTATTAACTCATAGTTCTTTTAAAATATCATTAATGACACAAACATTTAAAAATATATAGCAATAATGGTACCATTCAAAACAAACCTGATTCTTATCAGAATCTTTTAACTATAAAACTCTTCATATATGATAATGAGGGTTCCTTTTTTGTTTGAGATCTTGAGCTGCTAGAACCTTTCCAAATCTAAAATTTTTGTGAAATTGTGAAAACTTTTCTAATTATTATTCAACTTCAAGATTTTAGTGGCTCCATGAAAAGTAACATCATTGGCATAGTAGATAGAGGGTTGTATTTAGAGTCAAGACAATGTGAGTTTTAATCTTGCTCCAAATACTTGACCATTTATGAATTGGAGAATGTCTTGAATTCTTATAAATTTCAGTTAATTCTTTATATATTTTAGAAATGAGGCCTTTATCAGAACCTTTGAATGTAAAAATATTTTCCCAATTTATTGCTTCCCTGCTAATCTTGTCTGCATTAGTTTTGTTTGTACAAAAACTTTTTAACTTAATATAATCAAAATTGTCTGTTTTGTGATCAATACAGATCTCTAGCTTTTCTTTGATCACAAATTTCTTACTTCTCCACAGATCATAAAGATAAATTATCCTATGTTCTAAATTGTTTATAATATCATTCTTTATGTCTAGATCATGAACCAAATTGCAACCTTATCTTGATATATGGTGTTAGGTGTGGGTCAATGCCTGATTTCTGCCATACTAGTTTCCAATTTTCCCTGCAGTTTTTATCAAGCAGTGAGTTCTTATCCCAAAAGTTGAAGTCTTTGGTTTATCAAACACTAGATTGCTAGTCATTGACTATTTTGTCCTGTGAACTTAACCTATTCCACTGATCAGCTACTCTGTTTCTTAGCTAGTACCAAATGGTTTTGATGACTACTGTTTTTATAATATAGTTTTAGATCTAGTACAGGTAAGTCACCTTCATTTGTTTTTCTTTCATTAATTCCCTGGAAATTTGTGACCTTTTGTTCTTCCAGATAAATTTTGTTATTTTTTCTAACTAAATAAAATAGTTTCTTGGGAGTTTCATTGGTATAGCACTAAATAAATAGATTAGTTTAGGTAGTATTGTCATCTTTATTATATTTGCTCAACCTATCCAAGAGCACTTAATATTTTTCCAATTGTTTAGATCTGAAAATTTATTTGTGTGGAAAATATTTTGTAATTTTTCTCTTATAGTTCCTGACTTTCCCTTGGCAGATAGATTGCCAAATATTTTATACTATTGACAGTTATTTTAAATGGAATTTTTCTTTGTATCTCTTGCTGTTGGATTTTGTTAGTGATGTATAAAATTGTTGATGATTTATGTGAGTTTATTTTATATCCTGCAACTTTGCCAAAGTTGTGGATTATTTCTAATACTTTTTTAATTGATTCTCTAGGGTTCTCTAAGAATGCCATCATATGATCTGCAAAGAGTGATAATTTGGTTTCATTACCTACTCTAATTCCTTAAGTCTCTTTTTCTTCTCTTATTGCCAAAGCTATCATTTCTAATATAATAATAAGTAGTAATGGTGGTAGTGGGCAACCTTGTTTCACCCCGTATCTTATTGAGAATGGTTCCAGTTTATCCCCATTACATGTGATGCTTTTGCTGATGGTTTTAAATAGATGCTACTGAACTATTATAAGAAAAAGTATATTTATTCCTATACTCTCTAGTGTTTTAATATGAATAGATGTTGGATTTTATCAAATGCTTTTTTTGCATCTATTGAGATGATCATATGGTTTTTGTTAATTTGGTTATTGATATATTCAATTATGCTAATAGTTTTCCTTATTTCCTTTATTTACTTCTGAGAAAGCAAGGTTGAGATCTCCCACAAGTAGTTTTGCTATTTCTTTTTGAATATCTCTTAACTTCTCCTTTAGGAATTTCCATGCTATACTACATGGTGCATAGATATTTAGTACTGATATTTCTTCATTATCTGTGGTACCCTTTAGTAATATATAGTTTCCTTTCTTATTTCTTTTAATTAGTTCTATCTTTGCTTTTCGGTGATTTGAGATTGGGATTGCTACCCCTGTTTTGTTTTTTTTTCACCTGAAGCATAATATATTCTTTTTAAAAATTATTATTATAACTTTTTATTGACAGAACCCATGCCAGGGTAATTTTTTACAACATTATCCTTGCACTCACTTCTGTTTTGATTTTTCCCTCCTCTCTCTCCACCCCCTCCCCTAGATGGCAAGCAATCCTATATATGTTAAATATGTTGCAGTATATCCTAGATACAATATATGTGTGCAGAACCAAACAGTTCTCTTGTTGCACAGGGAGAATTGAATTCAGAAGGTAGAAATAACCCAGGAAGAAAAACAAAAATGCAAACAGTTTACATTCATTTCCCAGTGTTCTTTCTTTGGGTGTAGCTGCTTCTGTCCATCCTTGATCAATTGAAACTGAGTTAGCTCTTTTCTTTGTCGAAGAAATACACTTCCATCAGAATACATTCTCATACAGTATTGTTGTTGAAGTGTATAATGATCTCCTGTTCTGCTCATTTCACTTAGCATAAGTTCACGTAAGTCTCTCCAAGCATCTCTGTATTCATCCTGCTGGTCATTTCTTACAGAACAATATTATTCCATAACATTCATATACCACAATTTACTCAACCATTCTCCAATTGATGGGCATCCATTCATTTTCCAGTTTCTAGCCACTACAAAGAGGACTGCCACAAATATTTTGGCACATACAGGTCCCTTTCCCTTCTTTAGTTATCTCTTTGGGGTATAAGCCCAGTAGTAGCACTGCTAGATCAAAGGGTATGAACAGTTTGATAACTTTTTGGGCATAATTCCAGATTGCTCTGCAGAATGGTTGGATTCGTTCACAACTCCATCAACAATGCATCAGTGTCCCAGTTTTCCCGCATCCCCTCCAACATTCATCATTATTTTTTCCTGCCATCTTAGCCAATCTGACAGGTGTGTAGTGGTATCTCAGAGTTGTCTTAAATTGCATTTCTCTGATCAATAGTGATTTGGGACACTCTTTCAAATGAGTGGTAATAGGTTCAATTTCATCATCTGAAAATTGCCTGTTCATATCCTTGACCATTTATCAATTGGAGAATGGCTTGATTTCTTATAAATTAGAATCAGTTCTCTATATATTTTGAAAATGAGGCCTTTATCAGAACCTTTAACTGTGAAGATGTTTTCTCAGTTTGTTGTTTCCCTTCTGATCTTTTTTGCGTTAATTTTGTTTGTACAAAGGCTTTTTAATTTGATATAATCAAAATTTTCTAATTTGTGATCAATAATGGTCTCTAGTTCATCTTTGGTCAGAAATTTCTTCCTCCTCCACAAGTCTGAGAGATAAACTATCCTATGTTCCTAATTTATTTATAATCTCATTCTTTATGCCTAAATCATGGACTCATTTTGATTTTATCTTGGTATACATTGTTAAGTGTGGGTCCTTGCCTAATTTCTGCCATACTAATTTCCAGTTATCCCAGTAGTTTTTGTCAAATAATGAATTCTTATCCCAAAAGTTAGGATCTTTGGGTTTGTCAAACATTAGATTGCTATAGTTCACTATTCTGTCTTGCGAACCTAACCTATTCCACTGATCAACTAATCTATTTCTTAGCCAATATCAAATGGTTTTGGTGACTATTGCTTTATAATATTGTTTTAGATAAGGTGCAGCTAGGCCACTGTCATTTGATTTTTTTTCATTAATTTCCTTGAGATTCTCGACCTTTTATTGTTCCATATAAATTTTGTTGTTATTTTTTCTAGATCATTAAAATATTTTCTTGGAAATCTGATTGGTATAGCACTAAATAAATAGATTAGTTTAGGGAGTATTGTCATCTTTATTATATTTGCTCAGCCTATCCAAGAGCACTTAATATTTTTCCAATTATTTAAGTCTGATTTTATTTGTGTGGAAAGGTTTTTGTTTTTGTTTTTTTTTTTTGTAATGTTGCTCATATAATTCCTGATTTTCCTTTGGTAGATAGATTCCCAAATTTTTTATGCTGTTGACAGCTATTTTGAATGGAATTTCTCTTTGTATCTCTTGCTGTTGAATTTTGTTGGTGATGTATAAAAATGCTGAGGATTTATGGGGATTTATTTTGTATCCTGCAACTTTGCTAAAGTTATGAATTATTTCTAATAGCTTTTTAGTGGAATCTTTGGGGTTCTCTAGGTATACCATCATATCATCTGCAAAGAGTGATAGTTTGGTTTCCTCATTGCCTACTCTAATTCCTGTAATCTCTTTCTCAACTCATATTGCAAAAGCTAGTGTTTCTAATACAATATTGAATAATAATGGTGATATTGGGCAACCTTGCTTCACTCCAGATCTTACTGGGAAAGCTTCCAGTTTTTCCCCATTGCATATGATGCTTACTGACGGTTTTAAATATAAAGCATAATATATTCTGCTCTAGCCCTTTAGCTTCACTCTGTATGCATCACTATGCTTTAAATGTGTTTCTTGTAAACAATATATTGTAGGATTCTGGTTTTTAATCTAATCTGCTATCCACTTCCATTTTATGGGAGAGTTCATCCCATTCACATTCACAGTTAAAATAATTAATTCTTTATTTCCTCCCATCTTATTTGCCCTAAGTTATACTTTTCTTTTTCTTTTTTTCCCTTCCCTCCTCCCCAGTATTTTGGGGTTGGTTTTGATTACCACCTCCCTCAAACAGTCCTCACTCTTCAAAGCTCCTCCGCCCTTTTTATACTTTTCCCCTTATTCTTTTGTTTTCCCTTCTATTAGTCTTTCCCTTTCTTTTCCACCTTTCCCTCCTACTTCCCTATAAGGTGAGACAATTTTCTCTGTGAAAACAAGTATGTCTGATATTCTCTCTTAGAGCCAAATCTGATGAGAATAAAATTCATACAATGCTCACTCCCCTTCCTTCTTTCTCTCAACTATAATAGGTTTTCTTTGCCTCTTCATGAGATAAGATTTCCCTTACTTTACTTCTTCCTTTTTCCTCTTTTTTCCAGTACAATCCCCTTTCTACCATTATTTTCTTTTTCACATGATCATAATAAAATCAAATTATACCTGCATTCTCTAAATATACCCTTTTTACCTTTTTATGCTTCTCTTGAGTTCTATATTTGGAGATCACATTTTTTGTTCACTTCTGGTCTTTTCATTAGAAATAGGTAAAATTCACCTATATCATGAATGTCCATCATCTTCCCTGAAAGATAATGCTCATTTTAGCTGGATAGCTTATTCTTAGCTGTAATCCAAGTCCCTTTACCTTTTAGAATATCAGATTCTAGGCCCTTTGGTCCTTTAAAGTGGAAGCTGTTAGGTCCTGGATGATCCTAATTGTGGCTGCTCAGTATTTAAATTGTTTCTTTCTGACTACTTGCAATATCTTTTCCTTGGTGTGATAGTACAATATTCCTTGGGAATTTAATTTTGCGATCACTTTCAGGAGGTGATAGGTGAATTCTTTCAGTGACTATTTTACCTTCTGATTCTAAAATATCAGGGCAGTTTTCTTTTATGATTTCCTGTAAGATAATGGCTAGTTTTGTTTTGTTTTTTAATCATGGCTTTCAGGAAGTCCAATAATCCTTAGATTATCTCTCCTAGATCTATTTTCCAGGTCAGTTGTTTTTCTTAGGAGACATTTTATATTTTCTTCTATTTTTTTTTGTTTTTGTTTGATTGATTCTTGAAGTCTTGAGTCATTCACTTCATTTCGTCTATTCTAATTTTTAGGGTATTATTTTATTCAGTTACCTTTTTTAGCTTCTTTTGTAGTTAGCCAATTGTATTTTTTTTGTTCATTGGATTCTTTTTCCATTTCACAAATTTTGTTTTTCAGTGAATTGGTGTCTTTTTCATATCTCTTTTGTAGGGCATTATATGTTTTTTTTTTCATTCCTCCTTTCAATGATCTCATTTCATTTCTCTATTTTTCTTCTAACTCTCTTTTAAGATCTTTCATGCAATCTTTGAAGAAAGCCTTGTAAAAAGGGGACCAGCTCACATCTCTCTTTGGGGCTTCATCTAGAATTGCTTTGATTTTAGGAATCTCAGGATTTGAGGAATGTTCTTTTCTCTCTCTCCATAAAAGCTATCTATGATGAGAGTTCTTTGTGTTTTTTTATTCATTTCTTTAAGGCTTGTGCCTTTTCAATGAAAAGGAGTGACAGCTTTAATTTGCCCTGGGGTAGTTCTGCTGAGTGATTTTCAGTGCTGGGTAAAGGAGGCAAGGTCTGGCATTCTTCTAGGGCTCAGTGGCTTACAATTTGCCTTTTACAAAATGAAAATCTGCCAAACCACTTGCTTGCAACCAGGACAGAGTGGCCTAAGAGGCTCACAAAAGATTCCCTGGTTCATGGAAGCTACAATCCTCTGACTCTCAGCCCTACCTTCTTACCCTGGTTTCTCTGTGCTGTTGTCTGGGCTTGGCAGACTGTCCCCCAGCCCATTTGAAACAGACCTGTTCTGAAGTTCTTTCAAAGTAACTTCTTCCACAAATGTGTTGTACTCCAAATATTTGTGGATTCTTTTATTCCAAAAAGCAATTTAGAGGCTTAATTGGCTATTGGTTTGAGAGGAGGTCAGAGGAGGTCACAGAGAGTCCTGTCTGCTCTCTGCCATCTTGTCTCTGCCCCACTCTATGCTATTTTTTTCCAAAGTGTTGGAAACTGGATACTTAGGAATCCTACATGTGTACTCAAAGTATTGAAGGACTACTTCGAATAGACCTTATTTTGCAGCACAGAAAATGGACAAAATGTAAAAGACTCACAGGACCACATGAAAAGAGAGAGGAACAGAGAATGTACTATACTTTTCTGTGGAAGAAGACATCAGGGAATCATTTCCACAAACCCCAAGTGTAAGCACTCTTTTATTCTTCTTTATTTGTTTACTTGATGATCTCATTAGTTTCTAAAGCTATAATTATCTTCTTTTGTCATTTTCCAGGTCTATATAAACAGTCCTAGTCTTGTTCTTTTAATATAGTCACATATAGGCTTCTGGATTTCTCAAACTGACCTCCTGTAGGTAACTCAAACTCAAAATAGAACTCATCTTCTTCTCCTTTTTTGTAAGACCAGTAGGGTTAAGTGACTTGTTTAGGATCATACATCTAGTAAATACCCAAGTGTCTAGGCCAGATTTAAACTCAAGTCCTCCTGGATCCGAGGCCAGTACTGATTCCACTATGCCACCTAGCTGCCCTTCCAAATTCCTTTTTAGTGCACCATTAGCCTCCAATCACTAAGCCTCAATTTTTTTTTTTTTAGTTTTGAATGAATCCTCTCTTACCCAGACATCCAATGCATTGCTAAATTTTATCACTTCTAATTTCACAGCATCATCATATTCCCTTTTCTTCAAGACAATCACAAAATTAATATATGACTTCATCATCTTTTGTCTAGACTATTATGATAACCTTCTAACTTTTCTCTGCCTCAGACAACTTCCAATTCCAATGAATTCTCCAGTTAGTTGGCAAAGTGATGTTTCTAAAGTACATAAGTAATTATGTCATCTTCTACCCAGTGATCTCCAGTGGATTTCTATTACCTCCTGGATCAGAAATAGACTCCTTTGCTTATAGCCTTTAATAAGCTGGACTTTCTGATCTATCTAGTGTTCTCATACCTTACTCTCCTCTCCACATTCTGTGTTCCAGCAACATTGGCCTTCTTGAAGTTCCTTAAACAGGACACTCTTGTTTCTAGGACTTTACTTTAACTGCCTATCGGTGAAATCTTTTGCTCTCTAATCTCTTCCTCTTATTTTTTCTTGCTTTTCCTAAGATTTGATTGTGACCCATTGCATGGTCTTGACTGGGGGTTTCTTCCCTGTTTGTTTGGTTCCAACCTTCTGTTCCATATTGATGAAATTATGTTTATACAGCTCAAGGCAAAAGGGAATTTATCAGAATCTCAAACATTGAATATATCATTATAGGAATGCCTTTGGGATGCAATCCAACATTTGATTTATAATTCTGTGTAAGGAAAAAGAGTAATGTGGTGAAGTGGAAAGAGCAGCAGCCTAGGAGTCAGAAGTGTCCTGACACTATCGCATTCCATTAGTATAACCCTAAGAAAATCTCTTCACCTCTCAGAGTTGACATATTTAAGAATGCAGTCTATAGCCATTGTCCCATGATGCATAGGATAAGGGAATCCCACAGCCTGAGTATCTCCTGGGTTCCTGAATATATCAAATAAGCTAATCATTTAACAGGTATTCTAAGTAGGGGTGTGAATGTGTGTGTGAGAGAGAATGTGTGTGTGTGTGTGTGTGTGTGTGTGTGTGTGTGTGTGTGTGTCCCGATGAGAGAGCAGAAATGTCCTGAATAAAATGAGAGTATGAATTTGGGATTGTTATAATTTCTGAGATTAGAGAAAGAGAAAATGCAATTTCTGCAAGAAATTGTTTTTCCACTACCATTCTTAGCTCTTAACACTTTCTCCTTTCAGATTTCCTTGAATCAATTATGTATATAATTTGTTTCTATCTAATTTTTTATATCACATAATTTTTATATCAAGAAGCTTTTTGTAAGCTTCTTGAGGGACTGGCATTACAGTTTGTGTTTGAAGCAGGAGGAGACAAAGTAAAAAGAAGTTGAAGTTAGAGATAGAACTAACAGTTTCAAGTTTATAGGGGAACCAAGAAATTGGGGTAGTGTTAGAAATGAAGCTGAAATGAGTTCAGGTTTATTTGTGATGATCAACATGATAATATATAGCAAAACACTTAAAAACATTAAAGAATTATATAAAAGTAAGTTATGGCTAAGTGTCTTGATGGACTATGGGAAACTTTAAAGCAAAAAGTGACTAGGTATGATGAAAGCATTGCCATATTTCTCTTTAATATTCTAAGTGGAAATTACTTTTCAGAGTGCTTACTCTACAGTTTTCCTTATTATAAATAAACTCATCCTTGAGATGCCATCCCACATTGTGCCACTGTTCACAACATCTAACACGAGCACATCATCTGATTATCTCCCTCTTTGTGACTCATGCATGGATCTTATATCTGCAACATGATGAGGAAGATGATGATGATGATGGTGGTGGTGGTGGTGGTGGTGGTGGCGGTGATAGTGGTGGTGCTGGTGGTGGTGATGGTGCTGGTGATGATAATAACCACTAGAATTAATTTTGCATTTTAGAGTTTGCAAGGCTCTTTATATGTGTTATATCATTTTATCCATATAGCAACCATGAGAGATAGCTACTGTCATTATCTTCATTTTACAAATGAGTAAAGGAATTGGTATTATTGTGCAGAAGAAATGCTAATGCACATGGTATTAAACTGTGTCAACTGTGTCACTGTGTCACTGTGTCAACACCAAATAGGATACATCAAGGTAAATATATCTGATTAAAATGAACTGTTTGATTTGAAGAGTTATTCTATCCACTTTCTATCCTGTATCTTCAATTGGCTGAGAATATTAGTAAATGAGTTGATTATAGGGCAATCCTTGGGTAAGAATCCTCTACAAGGAAGATATAAAAATACTATAACAATTCACATAATTAAGCTTTTTGTAGTGAATAGCAAAAAGAAGTTTCTTCATACCTTTGTTTCTTTGATGATGGAGATGAAAGATAGACTTACAAGATAAACCCTAAATAAGGATCTCATGACCTCTCAAGGTGTTTACCATTATTGCTTGGGTAGTCTCAGAACTTGACTTTGAAGAGAAAAAGAGGAATAGAAGAGAATACTGGACTACTTAGGTCATACAAATAGAACAGATAGCCACCTATCTGTTATCTACTTTAGAGGTTCCAGGAAGGGCCACTTCATCTAAAATATATATCCTTAACTTAATATTTGTTTCATCAAATATATTTAACAGAGGATAAGGCTATTAATCATATGAAAGATAAGTCTGAAAGCTAAATATCCCTGGGAGAGGTAATAAATTACCTTAAATTCACATGAGAGTATAAATTACTTATATCTGATTTTTTTCCTGAAGATAGATTTTTTTAATGAAGAATAGAAAAAAAGGGAATAGCATCTTACAGAGACTTCACTTGCATCATAATTTTGTCTGAAGCAAGTTTTGAAATAGGCTTTACTTTTATTCACTTCTTTGAATTCTTTTTAATCTTAGATTTGTCCATTTTCCACAGGTTCTTAAGGGTGTTAAAAAAAAGTGATGATTTTTTTGTATGTTTATTAAATGCCAAATTTACTTTTATAGTAAGAGTAAGATGAATTCTAACCTATAGCTGAATATAGATCAAAAAAAAAAAAAAATCTGTTGTCATTAAAAGAACAGAGTTAAAAACAATCTGACTTTCTGAGAACTCAAGGATACCAGGTGAGCTTCAAAAAGAGGTTTGTCAAATCAAAAAGTTTATTAAATTTAAACTGGAATAATGCCAAATCCTACCGTTTTCACTTTAACCAAAGACTATAAAATCCATGTACAAAGTGGACTCATCACGTGCTTTTTTTTTTTCTGATAACATTGTGCCTGTAGGATGCTTGTGATAAGTGGCAGAAGCTTCATTTACATAAAATGACAAAGCCAAATTAATTCTAATTATCCTGATCATTGAGCATTTAAATGAAAATGAAGACATTAAAGGTATCTAATTGCTAGGAAGGCCATTTGTGAGGATAAATTATGAGATGTTTTAAACAAAGGCATTATGAAACAATGGGTTTCCACTGCCCAGATTCCATCAGTTTGTTTATTTGTACAGATCACAATGAATTGACATAGCAGAAAATAAAGAATTATTTGACTATTTAGAGTCTGGAAAAAGAAAAAGCACCAAAGAAGAAAAACTGAATATATCTGTTCCCTAAAATATTGGCCACCATTTATTGCCCCAACCTAATAATTTTATATATTCTCAGACAAAAAAAAAAAAATCACAGTCATACTATAAATCAATCATACTACAAATATTTGCATCTATTGATATACTCATATGAATTTTACATTTTTATTATTGGTACTTAATGATTTTTAATTTTTTTGATTTTTTAAAATATCTTTCCTTAGTTCTTCTAGAAATTCTTGTTAAGCTTTTGTCCAATCTGAATTTTTTTTCTCTTTGAAAGGTTTTATTTTTAGATATTTTCAAATTATCTTCTGTTTGTGTCTTGAGCTTCTCTCTGAACAAACATATTAGATTTTTTTTTTAATGATCAAGTTCTCTTTTTGTGGTTTTCCCCTTTCTCTTGCATTATTCTGGCCTGCAAATCCACATTCTGCTCTTTTCCCAGGTAGGGCTTGTACTTTATTGTGACTATAACTACTTCTCTCTATCCTGGATTAACTGGATTAACTATTTTTTTTCACTGAATGAAGCCAGAGGGAATCATAAATATAACATTATAGACTGAGTCCACTACAAATTTATTTCAATTACATCATCATTATAGCTAGACCAATAATCTATGTCTCATTAATTGATTCTGTATTCCTCATCCCTTAGAGGCTATTCTAGACTTATCAGCTAAGAACTGATTCATACTTGACTGATAAAATTGAGACCCTTCTCAGAAATCAATCTCTTCTCTTTCCTCCTCACATGATTCATAATCTTTCCTCATTATCTTAGCATTTCATCCTTTCTCAGAAAAATACATGGCATTTCTCCTATATGGACTCCTGATCTTAATTTCTTTCATCTTCTCCAAAATATCCCCACCTCCCAATCAATCTCTCCTTATCTACCATCTCATTCCCTGCTTCTTACAAATATGTCAATATCTCCATAATTAAACATTTCTTTTTTTACCTCACCATTCTGACTAGCTATATTCTTAACTAAATTTTACAAATGATTTCATTACAGCTTTTCTCACTTTTCTAAATCTATGGCAACATGACTTTAAATCTTGTTATTCAACTAAAACTATTCTTTTCAAAGTTATCATTGATTTCTAAAGGCCAAGTCTAATAGCCTTTTCTCAGTCCAGATACTTTTCGACTCTTCTTTAGCATTTGAGATGGTCATTCACTTCCTCCTTGATATTCTTTCTAGTTTATCTTTATATGCTTCTGTTCTTTCCTCATTTCCCTAAATATTACACAATATCTGAGGTCACATAGTAAGTAATTAATAAATATTTGTCTCCTTTCTTTGTGACTCCTTTTCAGTTTCTTTTGTTTCTCTTCATCTATCTTCATCCTACTAATCATGGATGATGCTGAATAATCAATCTGTCATGAATCCTTTTCTCTATATCATCTCACTTGATCACCACAACAGAGTACATTTATTATCTTTATTCAGATGATTTTTAATTCTATATAGCTAGCTCTGGGGAGTTGGTGACACAGCAGACAGAGGTCCAGTCCTAGAAAAAAGAAAACTCATTTTTCTAAGCTCAAATCTGGCTTCAGACCTTTACTAGCTGTATGACCCTGAGCTAGTAACCTCATTTGCTTCAGTTTCCTCATTTGTCAAATGAGCCGGAGAAGGTAATGCTAAAACACTCTAGTATCTTTGCCAAGAAAACTTTAAAGGAGATTACAGAGAGTTGGGCAAGACTAAAAACAACTGAACATCACCAGCAAAATATATATATATATATATATATATATATTACATATAATTTTTGTATCTCTTCTAAGCTATAGTTTCATATCATATATTGACTCTTAAACATCTGGAATTTATATTGTAATATATATCTCAAACTCATAAAATTCAAAAGGGAACTAATTATAAATCCATCAAAATAATCCTGTCTCTCAAAATCCCATATTATTCTCAATGGCACCACCATCCTTTCAGTCTTTCAAGTTATAACCTCATTGTCATCACACACTTTTCACTTTCACTTGGCTTATATATCTAGTGTATTCTCAAATCTTGTTAATTCCACTTTCAAAAAAATATCTTACTTTACTCACACAACCATAAATTTTGGTCATGTTTCATCACCTCCTACAAGGACTATTGCAATGGGCTCCTAACTGTTCTTCCTGTCACATTCTAATTTATCTTCTACTTAATTGTCTACTTAAATGTAGACAATTGTCTACTACAATTGTCAATTTTCGATTGATTTTTCTAATGTATATTAGATATGTATGATCAGGAAATTCAACATTTCAGAGACTGAAACAGCTTTGATAATCATACCTCTTCTATGCCTTCAATCTCTGCCCTTCTGTTCAAGGGCTGGAAGGTAAAGCAAAAAATTCTTCCCAAAGGTTTTATTTAGAGGTCTCAGAGGTTTCATCATTCAACTATTTCCTATTAGGTGCAATCTTTAAATTGATACTATCATTTTTGTATCTTTCAGATGAAGCTCATCACCTGGAAACTCATTTTCTCAGAAATTATATTGAGTTGGTACTCATCAGCTTTGAGTACTAGCATGTCATTTTCCACTAGTATAATGCTCTGGCAAGTATTTTTTTTTCTTTTAAAGCTTTCTTTTGTGTATTATTTTCCTTCATTTGATTGTAAGCTGCTTGAAGGCAGAAAATTTCTTTCTTTTTCTTATTTGTATCTCCAAGACTTAGTAAAGAACTTGTCTGCACATAGTAGGTGCTTAATAAATGTTTGTTTAATTTGATTGTAATGTCCTTCCTCCACTCAAGGTACTCTAATTGTTTTTATTATTATTATTATTACCTTTGGGATTAAATATAAGCTTCTCTTTTGGGCATTTAAAGTTCTTGTTGGATTATTATATTTCTACTCTTCTTACATTTTACTTCTCTCTACCACTTCTCTAATCCAAATACATTGCCCTACTCTCAGATCCTTGAATGTCTTCCATGCATTTCTATTAACAGTCCTTCATATATCAAATGCTCTGTCCACTCACATACAGAAAAGTCCATGGGAAAAGGGATTATTAATTTATGGCAATAATATTATAACTAGCATAGATTTACCCAAGGACAGCAAAGAAGGGGAAACTGCACAGGGGTTATATAGAGAGAAAAGTTTTTTGAGGTTTGCAATCCAACATCCTGTCTTACATCCTGTTGGTGCTACTTTCTTATTGGTTGATTTCTGTGTTATGCATTGTGGTGATTGTCACATGGTAATCTGTGGTTACAGGTTATGTGGTTAAAGAATATGTTGGCCTGTTCATTGTTCTAGTAACTCTTATGATTAATGACTTATGTGGGGCTTCCAGCTGAGGACAGGTTTTGGCTAAGGTGGACTAGGGGCAACAATCAGAATCCTATCTAAATTTTTTTGATGTTGTAATAGGTAGATTTTTTCTGATCTGAGTTTTATTTGTTTTTCACTGGTCTGTATTTACCCTGAGGCATAATTTTGTTTTGTTTGTGGGGCAAATCTGGAAAGCTTGAAATTTGACTTACTCTACCATCTTCCCAGAATCCTCCTCCTCCTTTTTTTCAATCTAGATCTGTGATTTATTTGGTATGGAGACCTGCAGGTAGATTTACTCTTTCAATAAATAAAAATCAAAAGCAAGTTTTTTTTTTTAAATACAACTTCAGAGAACTGATTAGGTGATTTACTTATGGTCACACAGTCAATAAGAGTCAAAAACCTGAATTAAAATCGAATCTTCACAAACTTATTTGTAGTACTCACTTACATTCCCCAGTAGGCATTTCATCATCCTAGAGGAAAAAAGACCCATAGAAGCATCACCTGAATTTTTTTCTAGAACAGACAATGATATAATAAGTAACTGTACTTTTGAAAAGTTGTTTTATTTGTGCCCAATCTATTTTTGCCACCAGAGACTAAATGCCTATTCTTTGCTGTCTAGAAACTCGTTTGTATAAGAAAATTGCTCCTCTGTATTGTAGCATGTTTCTGTATTAGTCTGCCAAATCAAGATCCAAGCAGAAATTATATCCCCAAGAGTCCACTAAGGATAATACTGATTGCCACAGTGTATATTTTAAATTATCTAAATGTGCTCATGGCTTAATTGCATAGGGAGACCTTGTATTAATCTAATAAATATTCTTAAGGGCAGAGTTTCTCTACCTTCATCTCCCCATCCCCAGGGCCTAAAATACAGTACTTTGTGCATAGTAGGCAGCTAATAAATATTTCTTGAATTAAAATTTAACAAACAAACCTATTGTACTTTTAAAACTAAAATAAGAATAATATGGCCACCTTCAAAAGACCCATTCCTAAGATGGTAAGATAAATAATATTTTTATAAATGTTATTTCACTAATTGGTATTAGATATTTATATCCCTCCCTTGGTTCCTGTCAGAACAATCATATTCTTATCGAACCCAGGATATATTCTTTCTTACAAGAGATAGTGAAGGTAGGAACTGAGAACATTGTTACTGATTCAATAAATGTTGTTTATTCTACTTTGCTCAAGTCTAGGCCAGGTTCCTGTTCTATATTTTTTTTTTTTCAGAGGGAAGAAGTATTAGCCTGTTAGGATTCTTACAAGGTGTAAAGTCAGTGGAATTGATGAGATAATGATTCTCTAATTTACATGTACTTAGTACTTATTATAATTCCACAGATTCACACCTTTAAGAGATTATATATGTATAAGGAGGAACTCTCAGGACTAAAGAACACAAGCCCACTAGAAGGTCTTGGAGGAGGAGACAGATTCATTCCTTCTCCCATCTTTGTGCTGGATGGAGACTGAAACACACACCTTTGGATTAGGGGGGAGCTAGAGCAGAAGCCCACTAGAAGCTTGGATCCTTAGCTAGGATTCAGTCGAAGAGATTCACAAGCTAGAGAAGGCAGCTTAAGTTCTCGGAACCAAGACTACAGAAGGCTTCTAAGAAAAACTAGCAGAGCCCCAAGTGAAGGAGATAAGACTTTGAAAGAGACAATAAAGGATTTGGACTTTAACTCCTGGCTGCATTTGGGATAATTACACAGAACTGAAAGGAAGGTTGCCTCCAGAAGCCCCTCCCAGAAATCTGCTCCCAGAGAACATTAAATTTTAGAGAACATTACATTAGCCCTTTCTCCATTGCATTAGATAAGAAAGAATTCCAATTTTATCTCAAATTTTATTTCCAGCCACGTGCAGTTTAGATATAGGATATGAATGTGGAAATTTGGGCAGGTCACCAATTTCTCTATTAGAATATTATGAAGATTAATCTTGACACATGGGGGCTAGCTGGAATCTAGAAGTCCAAAGATGAATGTCAGAATTTAGGCTATTAAAGTAACAGAGCTATTTATAACAGTGGTAGAAATTGTAAAGTGGACCATCACTAACCTTAGGATTCACGCTAAGATGAAATTTTGTTAGCAGAATAGAACTTAGTCCATTAAGAGCACCACAGAGCCATCACTTCAGAGGAGTTGGTCAGCTATGGCCATCAGTATAACCCCCATATGGCAAGGACCAAAATATAGTTTCTTGACATTTTAAAGAGTACATTAAAGGGAAGTTAACCACATTTTTGTTCCCATATGGTTCTGTAGTGCTTGAGTAGCCCTTATATAAAGAACCTATATTTCAAACTCAAATTCAGTAGAAATTACAGAAAGTGTTCTACCTTCTAATTCAGTATTCTTTCTACTGCTTCTACACTGAATCTTATCCCTATGTATGTAATATGGATCAAAAAATAAAAAAAGAAAGACATGAAATTAGACTGTGTCAATAATTTCAGAATCCTTATTGTGGATTCATTAAGGAACTGGGTTCATACAGCTGTCATGACCACATATTTTGCCAAATTAGGCTGTCTACTGGTTCATATATCGACAGAGAATTTGCTTTCATACATCGCAATTTCTTCACAGTATTGGCACCAGCTATGTGATTTTAATTTTCCTATTCATGTCCCTAAATTGATTTGAATATGATTCTTGAAATCAGTCTTCTTCTATTTCTTTTGCCCAGAGATGGAGATCATATTATTTTAGAGATTAGTGACTAACATCATGAGAAAATAAATAAACCCATATAACTAGGGTAATTTTGGTTTAAGTACAATTTTTCTTTTTAGTGATCAAGGAAAAACTGCTAAAAGAATACAAATCCCAAAGCCAAGATTTTAGATTCTTATGTAGAAATCTCCATAGGTATATAAAATCCATTTCCCCCAATATCTTCTGCAGATTTGCCCTATATCTTATCTTAACTTTCTGTTAAATTGGTCAAATTCTGACAGAACAGATGACATTATTATTTTATTAATTAAAACTTTTCATTTATCTTATTTTCTGTATAAACATCTCTATCTGCCATTATGCCATTTTTTATATATATTCAATACTGATATTTTCATATCTGTGGTGCATTTAATCATAATGTAGTTTCACTACTTGTCTCTTGATAATATCCTATTGTCTTATCCAAAATTATTATTGCAATTCATTTGTTTGGAGCTCCATTTGACATATAATTTAATTTCAGTACTTCACAAGTGAATTTATATGAATCCTTGTGCTTAGATTTATTCTTTTTAAGAATATTGTTGTTTCATGTTTTTTAAACTATTCTGTAATATTTTCCCTTTCATTGATGTATTAAACTCATTGGCATCAAAAATTATAATTTTCAGTTTGCTTTTCACTCGATTAGATATAATATCTTTATTATTTTAGTATGTTATAAGCATAAGGTACAAGTACTATATCTTTTACGTAAAACAGCCTAATCTTAGGTCCTACATCTATTACCCATTCTTCCAGCCCATTCAAAGAAGAGATAAAGCTAATTTTTTTTTTTGTAATAGTTAACTCTAATAGTTTGTAATGATTAAATTTTCTTCTCCCCTCTCCTGGCAATAACTAGGAATCATCCTATCTCTGCAACTGTCCCCATCCCATCCATTTTCCTACTTAATTATCTTTAATTTGTGGGGCATGGTTTTTTTAAAATGTCATTTCACTTTTCTCCCACACCTCATTTAATGTATCCAGATAAATTAGTTCTTAGAGTATCTTAGTTTTGTAAGTTACCTTAAAACTCATCGAGTCTAACAAACCAAATTAGAATGCCCCTTAACAACATTTACACTGAGAATCCAACTAAAGACATCCATTGAAAGGAAGCTGTTACTACTACTATTACTACTACTACTACTTATTATTATTATTGTAGTAGTTGTTGTTGTTGTTATTACCTAAGTAGTAAAGGAAAATGCTCTGATTTTGTGAGTGATGGTTCCAAAGTCTGCAGAAATATGTGACAAGAGAATATCAAAAAGATTATCATGGTCCTTCAACTAATAACATTTTGCTTCAGGGATATGACTAGATTAGAATTGTTGTTATTGTTGTTGATTCTATCTACTGCACATATAACCAGAGTAACAAAGTAATTTTTCCCAGATATCAGTAACTTTGATGCCTATCATATTTTACTTAGAAATATACTCGTTAAGATACTGAATTAATGACCTAAAACATCATCTGTTTTTTTCAGAAAAAGACCCCAGAGGTTGGAGTCATATTCAATTTGGATGTTGTTAGCAGGTGTTTGAGTTCACATATTATTTTGTTGGAATTGTAGCATTCCCATTCTACTACCACAAATCCAGAAATCTTAGTGTACAATTAGTGCAAAGGGGCAAGAATTCAATGGGTGAAAATTCAGGTCAAGATGTCACTCTTGCAATAAAAATCAATTTGGGTGGGAGGGGGAGACAGCCATATTGAAAAGTATGTGATCTTAATTGATAAGTCATAGAACCCACTATTTAATTGGAAATGAAACTACCAAATGATTCTCATTACACTAAAGATATATCTGTGCATAACTTTCAGGAAACCAGTCAATACCAATCTGCAACACATGTATAGGGAAATAATACTGATCAGATTACCATTCATGTATTATCTGCTAATAGATTGTGTTATAAGTCATTATTTCTGTATTAAGTAACCAAAAACTAGTAAGTCAGAAAATTCTATGTGTTGGAATCTAGAGATGAGTACTATGGTTACTTCTTATCTCTGCTCCTATTTTAACATTCTAATATCAGAAATAATATTTTGTTGATGTCATTTTTTCATGGTCTTGCTTGTTGCTTTAGCCAAGTATTAGGAATCTCTTTCCCCCATTCTTAATGTTGATCTTATTGCTTTTGGTCAGGACTTTATGATGTAATCATGAGCCAATAGTTCGGCATTTCTGTGAAATTTTATTGGAAATCTCTTACCCTATCAAAATCTCAGTCAAATCATGATGTCCAGTAAGTCTCATTTGTATCCTGAGTCCAAATATTTTCCCTTCAACAATACATACATTGTGATACAAAAATGCTTACAAATTAATAAATTAAGATGTAACTACAAAAACTAAATTAGAAAACTATAGATGGCCTGGGATTTGAACTAGCTATTGAACTTCTCAATCCTTTCCCTTTCATTGCTAAAGTTTGCAAGTTTCTTTAATTTATTGGCAACTACAACATTCTGATCTCATAGGTCCTGGAAGAATCCATCCAATAGTCCAGCAACCACTCAGAGTTTATATATATATATGTATGTGTGTGTGTGTGTGTGTGTGTGTGTGTTTCTTAATGTGTATTTATAAATATAGATGTATAATATAGATTTATTTATAAATATAAATATGTGTGTATGTGTATATATATATATATATATGTATATATATATATATATATATGGAAGGAAATGGAGACAGAGACAGAAACAGAGAAAGATAATATTATTTACTTGCTAATGAATTAGTAAAATTTCCAGGAGCTTCAGGGTCAAACAAATCTTTTGTGCATTCACTCCAAGAGTGAACTCATTTACTCCCCAAACTGTCACCATGATGGCCTCTCTCCTTCATATAAAGTCTAGCAGACTGTTTAATGCTGGAATGTGGTATCCTCTGCTTTTATCTTTTCCTGAGAAGTCCTAACTCTTGCATGGGCACTGAAATAAGTAGTATCTGACATATCAACTACATGCCAGATGCATGTAATACCAATGCTAACTGTGTCCAGTAGCCTTTGCCCCTTAAGCCTGCATGGATTAAAGTTTCACATTTTTTATCTGTGTTCTTAATGGTGAGTGGATCTGGAAAATGCAGCATAAGATTAGAGAATGAATTCTTGGGTTTACTCCATAATTGGCACACATTAATAAATGACAATTAAATTTATTCAACCCAAATAGACTCATGGAAGGCTTCTGAAAAGTGGACAGGACCTGTCTTTTTAAAGTAAATCTTTCTTTGGACTCCTGAAAGAGATGATGTTTTCATCATCATTCTCTAGCATTTCTTTTTTTATTGTAATAAGTTTATTTATTTTATTTTTAATACACATTCCTTTATGAATCATGTTGGGAGAGAAAAATCAGAGCAAAAGGGAAAAACCATGTGAGAGATTTTAAAAAAAGAACAGGAAAAAAAAAAGAAGTAAACATAGTATGCGTTGATTTACATTCAGTCTCCTTAGTTCTTTTTCTGCATGCAGATGGCATTTTCTGTCTAAAGTCTATTTGGGATTACTTTGGATCACTGAACCACTGAGAAAGACTAAGTCTTTCATAGCTGATCATCATCTAGTCTTCCTATTATTATGTAAAATGTATTCCTAATTGTGCTTGTTTTGTTCAACATGAGTTCATGTAAATCTTTCCAGGCCTTTCTAAAATTGGCTTGTTCATCATTTTTTATAGAACAATAATATATCGTTCAGCCATTCACCAATTGATGGGCAAATACTCCTTTTTGAATTCTTTGCCACCACAAAAAGAGCTGCTACAAACATTTTTGCACATGTGGATCCTTTTCCCTTCTTTATGATTTCCTTGGGACACAGACATAGTAATGGCACTTCTAGGTCAAAGGGTTTATAGCCCTTTGGATACAGTTCCAGATTGCTCTCCAGAATGGTTGGATCATTTCATAACTTCACCAACAATGTGTTAGTACTAGTCCCAATTTACCCACATCCCTTCAAACATCTGTCATTACTTTTTCTTGTCATCTTAATCAATCTGAGAGGTGTGAGATAGTATCTCAGAGTTGTTTTAATTGCATTTCTCTAATCAATAGTGATTTAGAACATTTTTCATATGAGGATAGATGGATTTAATTTCAGCATGTGAAAATTGCCTGTTCATATCTTTTGACCATTTATCAATTGAGAAAAGACTTCTATTCTTATAAATTTGACACAGTTCTTTATATATTTTAGAAATGGAACCTTTATCAGAAACACTGGCTATAAAGATTTTTCCCCAGATTTGTACTTCCCTTTTAATCTTGTTTCTGTTGGTTTTGTTTGTGCAAAATCTTTTTAATTTAATGTAATTAAAGTTGTCCATTTTATCTTTGATAATGTTCTCTATTTCTCCTTTGATCATAAATTCCTCCCTTTTTCAAAGATCATAGATAAATTATCCCTTGTTCTTCTAATCTGATCATTCTATTACCCTTTATGCCCAAATCATGTATCCATTTTGACCTTATTTTAGTATGAGATGTGAGATGTAGATCTATGCCGAGTTTCTGACATTATTTCTGGTTTCCCCCAAATTTTTTGTCAAATAGTGAGTTCCTATCCCAGAAGCTGACATTTGGAGGTTTATCAAATACTAGATTGATGTTGGCCTTGATTACTGTGTCATGTGTATCCTATTCCATTGTTCCACCACTGTATTTCTTAGTCTGTACCAAATGGTTTTGATGACTGCTTCTTTACAATATAGTTTTAGATTTGGTACTGCTAAGCCATCATCCTTTGTAGTTTTTTCCCCATTAATTCCCTTGATATTCTAGGCCTTTTATTATTATTTTTTCTACTTTTAGAAAATGATGTTTTGGCAGCTTGATAGGTATGGCACTGAATAAGTAAACCAATTTAGGCAGAATTGTCATTTTTACTATATTAGCTCAGCCTAAACATGAACAATTGATATTTTTCTAATTGTTTAGATCTGGTTTTATTTGTGTAAGAAGTGTTTTGTAACTGTGTTTATATAGTTCTTGAGTTTGTCTTGGCAGGTAGACCCTCGATTATTTTATTTTGCCTATAGTAATTTTAAAATGGAATTTCTTTTTCTAGCTCTTGCTGATGGGTTTTGTCAGTAATATATAGAAATGCTGATGATTTGTGTAGATTTATTTTATATCCAGCAACTTTGCTAAAGCTGTGAATTGTTTCCAGAAGCTTTTTGGATGATTTTCTAGGATTATCTAAGTATATCATTATGTCATCTGCAAAGAGTAATACTTTTTTTCCTCATTCCCTATTCTAATTCCTTTAATTTCTTTTTTCTTTCTTATTGCTAAAGCCAATATTTCTAGCACAATGTTGAATAATAGTAGTGATAATGGACATCCTTGTTTCAACCCTCATTTTATTGGGGATGTGTCTATTTTTCTCTCCATTACAAATTGCTGTAGGTTTTACATAGATACTACTTATTATTTTAAGGAAAGTTCCCTTTATCCTAATATTTTCTGTTGTTGTGTTTTTTTTTTTTTAAACAGGAATGGGTGCTGTACTTTGCCAAAAGCTTTTTGTGTGTCTATTGAGATTTTCATATGTTTTTTGTTGGTTTCGTTGTTGATATGGTCAATTATGGCAATAGTTTTCCTGATATAGAACCATTGCTGCATTCCTGATATAAATTTCATTTGGTCGTAGTGAATCATCCGTTGATACACTGCTGTAATCTCTTTGTTAATATTTTATTTGAAATTTTTGCATCAATATTCATTAGGGAGATTGTTCTGTAATTTTCTTCTTCTATTTTAGCCCTTCCTGGTTTAGGTATCAGTGCCATATTTGTGTCATAGAAGGAATTTGGGAGTATCCCTTCTTTATCTACTTTTCCAAACAGTTTACACAGTACTGGAATTAATTGTTCTTTAAATGGTTGGCAGAATTCACTTGTGAATCCATCTGGCCATGGAGATTTTTTCTTAGTGAGTTCATTAATGACTTGTTCAATTTCTTTTTCTAAAATGAGACTATTTAAATATATTATTTCTCCTTCCATTAATCTCTAATACTTCTTGAGGCAGTAATCAGTCTCTATTTCATTTTATCAAAGAGTTAAATCAAGGTTTCCCTTAACTCAATATACTTCACTTGGAGAAAAAGGATATATACTATTCCACATTAGATAAGAGATAATTTAGGAGATGCATTATTTAGTAAGCTCTGATACCAAAAAGATTCATAGAATTCATTAGAAGAACATTACTGAACTGATGTTTTGGAAATGCAAGAACCATTACATGGATACATGTTTAGAGTATAGCCTGTAGCTTAGTCCTTTTCATAGTCCCTATAACAGAACCATTTCCAATAATCCATGTTCTGATCTTTTGCTAAAGGTTTTGGGGGACAAAGAGAATTAATCATTAAGCTAGGAATTGCTCTATAGATTCTGTATGTGTGTGTGTATTTCCCTGTTTCTATAAATCACTTCTCTCTCTCTTCTCTCTTTCCTTTCTCTCTTTTCTCTCTTCTCTCTCTTTTTTCTCTCTCTTCTCTCTCTCTTTTTTCTCTCTCTCTTTTCTCTCTCTCTCTCCTTTGTCAGTCTGTCTCTTCACATTTTGAATGTCCTAACTTCTTGGCAGCTATCCCTTGGACTTCTATTAAGAAGGCAGTAAGAGCATGCGGCTGAAAACCAGACTGACCTCAAATTCTAGAACGTCTTTTCCATTTTGTGTGTCTTTTCTTGAAAGCCAGTGACTAAAAAGCAATTTTAAGATGAATAGAGTAGCTGTCAAATACCCTTTGAGTTTGAGAGTCTGAAAAACTGAATTCAAATGTTGGTTCCCTTGAAGGTAATAATCTCTATAACAACTTGGACTTGAAAGGAAGACCAGGTGTATACTATGGATGACAGGATTTTTAAAAACAAAACATGTCTTGCCTTGACTTTAGAGGAGTTAGGGTTTTGAATGAGTTGCTTGGACAACACTTGGACAACAAGGTGAAAATAAAATTCCTACTCATTAATTCCATAGTATTTCATGTTTTAAGTATCAATATCAGCTACCCATGAAACTACAAAAGGAGTTATGAGTTAACATTTCATGTTTTAAAATATCTATTAATGTTCACTTTTGTGTTTTAGGCACACTTTGGGGTGGGGAAAATAAATAGCTGTCTTGTGTCTGATTTATGATACCTACTACTTTAATAAAGTGTATGACATTATAGAAGATATTCTGTTAATCCTTTTTGAAGAAACCACAGACAAGAAGCAAACTTAAATTTTGTCTAAGAAATTTTCAGCATGCTTCCCAAGGTGCCTAATAAATCAAAGAGTTTGAGACAGCCTTGATCACTTCTTTTTGGGGTCAGCCCTACATCTATGACATGAAACCGTTTTTTTTGAGTCTAAAACTATGTTTCTTTTTGGGTGAAGAGAACAAACCATCCCTAACTCACCTTCAATCGTAGGTCTTAATCTATCCTGCTCTGGGATGTTAAGATTCCATGAGGGGAAGACCCATCATAGTTTCCACTTGTAAAAGAAAAAACAAGAAACACCTCCCCAAATCCTGGAAGTTTGCTGTTTTGTCGAGGGTAAAACAAGCTTAAGCTCACCTATTTTCTCAGTTTTTCCTACATTTTTCTATGAGACCTGAAAACTTCACTAGAATGATGATGAGCTTATCTATGATTCTAATTATATGTTTCTGAATTTTTTGATCTGGGATTGCAAGTCTTTTGCATCTCTGTAGCCTCTTTATTTATGTGTTTATGTATATAATATATTTGCCACAGTCAGAACTAGGGTTTATTCTTCTTATTTTAGTATGTTTTAATTCATGAAGTAAGACTGCCTTTCCACCCCATGAAGGTCAATAGATGATTGAAAAGGAAAAATCAGTAAGCTCCTATAAATAGTGTCCAAGGAAATATGTTAAGGTAAAAATCAAATGAGCAAAGGATAAGATAGTCTACAAGATATGTATCCATAAGATGCCAAAGTTATATGTTTAGATGGGAAATCATGGTCTGAATTTGAAATCAATGGGTCCCAAATTAGGGGAGCAATGTCAGAACAACAATCAGGTAGACAAGAACTATATGACCTTATGCTTCAAGCTAAGAATTTTTTGGAGGTATAACAATTTTCTATCAGTGCTAACTCTATTCACTCTATTTGCTATCCAATTCAATGAAAACCATCTAGCTGTGGGTTCAGATGATGTGTTTATTTATATTTCTCTTGTATTCATTTCTATGTTTCTGACAATTTCAGAATCTTTGTTATAATCTCTCTCCTCAGACTACCATTGTTTACACTTATTAAGAGTAAATTTATAAATAACTTTGTCATCCTAGACACAAGCTAGTTAGGAGGATTTTCCATTAATCCTGAAACTCCAGATATATTCTAGCAAAGCTCTAATGCCTCCACCCTTCAACTTTCATATACAATTTGAGGCTTTATATAAAATATCCTCTGATTTCTGGTTAAGGTCTAGAGAAAAAACATTTTCCAACATTCTATTTTCTGACTAAAATTACCAATATCTCAGGGAAAAAAATGTTTTTTTTTTCTATTGTCCAAAAATGTATCCAAGGGCTAAAAAGCAATGTGAATATCCATTAAATATAAAAAGTAAATATCTGTTTCTTATCTATAAAGCTTCTTGGGACTAGCACGATAGGGACTATGTAAATTTAAAAGTATCCTGGAATGAAAATGGCTTGGAGCTTTCTCAACAAGAGCAAAGCTATTAACCCCAAGGTTCTGGTCAAATTCTACCTTAGAGAAGTATACAGGGTCAATTTAAACTAGGGTCTTTTCATTTGGAAGCCACATGATTTCACAGAGCAGAACATGCACTTGAATGTCATGTTCCTGGGTCTTATTGCTAGCTGACATTTCATGTGCCCCAGCAGCCTCAAAGACAAGAGGTTCAATGTTTATTCAGGGGCTTGCTATACAGAACACAGACATCATCTGTATCCAGTGGGTAATTTCAATTGAAACCAGAAGTGACTGAAAACTCCAGACAAGAGTGAAATGATACTTTAAATACACAGACTTCATATATATGGGACAACTGAGTCCACTTTCCTTTCATGCCCCATAATGATTGCTCATGAGAAAAGCCAATGACTTAGAAAGCACACTGAGGTATATAGTAGAGGTGACCCTAATAAAACCTAAACACTTAACAGCCTGAAACATAAAGCCACTGAGTACCTGTGATGACTCCAGGGTTCCCCAATGTCAAGGCAGGAGATTTTGATGTAGTGAAAAAAATACTGAAATGAGAATGTCATCCTAAATTTATATTTTGACTTTGTTACAGTGTGTACATGTATACATTGTATCATATACAGTATATGGCAGATCAACTTTCATTTTAACTCATCTATTTTAACTTATTTGCAAAATGATATTATCTGTAAGAGCAATTTCAGTCAACAGATTTTAGTAAACATCAACTATGTGCTAAGACCAAAGGATAAAAATATAATAATTGAAACAAGTTCTACTCTTAAGGGTCTTATACTGGAAGGAGAATGCATCTATGCAAAAATGTGAATTCATATACATGCCCATGTATATAAATATGTAGAGTCAGAGGCAGATACAAAGAGAGACACAGAGAGAATCAGTACAAGATGGCTAAATACTATTTAAACTCAGAGGGAGAACAAAAACTGGAGGGGGAGAGCATCTTTTGAATATGGAGCTTAAGCTTCTTCCTAAAAGGCAACAGAAATGAAAGGATGAGAAGGAAGTGTATCTCCTTTAAAGAGAGTATTAGAGATGAATTATCATAAGAGGAAACAATGGAAAGGCTAATTGCCTGAGTTTGGGAGAGAAGGCTTTTAAGGCAAGGAAAGACAAGGTAGAGATGGGAACAAATGCTGTTAAGACAAACCCAGAAGCTACACGAACAGAATTTCAAAAGGCTTTTTACACAAAGTCAGATTTTTTTTTTAATTGGAAAAGTCATGGATAAACCAAGCCAATTTAATAAAAACAACAATTCTACCAAAATTAATTTACTTATTCAGTGTTATGCCAGTCAAACTAAGGAAAAATATTTTATAGAGCTAGAAAAAATAAGAACAAAATTCATCTGAATGAATAAAATGTCAAGACTATCAAGGGAAATAATGAAAAACAAGTACAATGGAAGGTGGCCTAGCAACACTAGATCTCAAACTATATTCTAATGCAGTAATCATCAAAACTATTTGCTACTGGTTAAGAAACAGAGTGGTGGATCAGTAGAATAGATTAAATACAAAAGACACAAGACCATAGCAGTCGCATGTTTGATAAAACCAAAGACACTAGCCTACAGGAAAAGAACTCACTATTTGCCAAAAATTGCTGGGAAAATTTGAAAACAATAGAACTCAAGTTGTATAAAGACCAATAACTCATACTTTATACCAAGATAAGGACAAAATGAATACATGACTTAGACATAGAGAGTTTCACCATAAGCAAATTAGAAGAGCAAAGTTGTCGGATCTATGGAGAAGCGAAAAATTCAATATCAAAAAAGAAGTAGAGAGGATTATGAAATATAAAATAGGCAATTTTGATTACATGAAATTAAAAGATTTCACACAAACAATACTAATGCAATCAAGATTAGCAGGAAAGCTGAAAAGTGAGAAACAAACTTTACAGCAAATATCTCTAATAAAGGCCTCATTTCCCAAATATATAAAGAACTTGGATTTATAAGAATAAAAGCCATTCCTTGATAGATAAATGGTCAAAGGATATGAGCAGGCAGTTTTCAGATAAAGAAATCAAAACTATTTATAGGCATATGAAGAAGTGCTCTAAATCACTAATGATCAGAGAAATGCAAATTAAGACAACTTTGAAGTAGTACCTCACACCTATCAGATTAGCTAATAGGACAAAAAAGAAAACTGATAAATGGAGGAAGTGGGAAAATTGGGACACTAATGCACTGTTGGTAGGATTGTAAACTTATCCAGCCATTCTGGAAAGCAATATAGACATATGCTGAAAGAGCAACCAAACTGTTCATACCTTTTGATCCAGCAATACAACTACTAGTTCTCTGTCCCAAAGAGATCATAAAAAGTGGGAAAGAACTTTACACATCCAAAATTTTTGGAGCAGTCCTTTTCATGTTAGCAAAATATTGAAAACTTATGAGATGACCATCAATTGGGATATGGCTGGACAAGCTGTGGTATACGAATGTCATGAATTACTATTGTTCTATATGAAATAATGTACAAGCAGATTTGAGAAAAAACTAAAAAAAACTTATATGAACTGATGCTAAGTGTATTGAAAAGAATCAGAAGAGCATTGTTCAGCAACATTGATCAGTTATAAATGACTCAGCTCTTCTCATTAACACAATGATCCAAGAAAAGTACAATGTACTCATGAAGGAAAATGCTATCCACATCCAAATAATAAACTGATGAACTCTGAAAATAGATCAAAGAATACTTTTTTTCACTTTATTAATTTTTGTGTGTTTTTTTCTCTTTTGATTAGTTTCTCCTTTCCCAACTATGACTAATATGGTAATGTGTTTTGCATAATAGTACATGCATAATCTATATCAAATTTCCTCCCATTTTTGGAAGAGGTTTAGGGAGGAAAGTTTAAACTCAAAGTCTCATAAAAATGAATGCTAAAAATTATCTTTACATTGAATTTACAAATAAAATATTATTTTAAAATAAAGTAAGAGGCAGAAAAAAAATTTCAGAACAAATAAACAAACCAATAATATATGCTCTTGGACTTAAAGAATAGGGATGATCTTGTCCTTTCTTAGAAAAATAAGTCAAAGAACATGCTATTTATAACAGTGGATTATCACCAAGTACATCAAATCATGAGACATTAAAAACAGGTTTATCGTATTATCATAACACAGTTTCAGCTGCAATGGAAATCTTGGCAAGAAACCAATTCATTAACTCACTGTTCAAATGAAAAGATAGGACCCACAGATCATCCTAGTCCCACAGGTAAATAGCACAAGGTTGTTTTGAGTTGGATTTTTAAAGCCTGAAATTTCTTGCAGGTGATAGGGGGCCCACTTTTTTCTTCCTCATTGTTTTGCTTTAAATTCTTGTATTCATGTTAACTAAATTCATTGGATGAACAGGTAAAATTAATGAGCAGGGTCGTAATCTCTTAGGAAAATCTTAAAGGTCCATTTGAACACAGTCACAGAGAGTCCAAACTGAAATACATTATTTTTCCTCCAACCATGGCTGGTGATTTAAACTTCCTCAAAAATAATATTCTTTGAAAGAACAAAAAAAGGCCTTGTGCTCACTCTTGCCTCACATTTGAATATGACTGTTACATAGTCCCACTAAATGAAATTTGTCATGCATCTTTAACCAGATGGATTTTGATTTTCTGTTGTGGAAAAGTAGTCATCCGGTGTTTGCATAGGGCAGACTCATATTTAGAAAAAACAAAAAGCCCTAGGCCTTAGGAGTCATAAGCCTCACTTGTCTTGGCTCTCCTATGGAAACAAAAATGTAGATGAGAGCTGGATAGTCATAGCTATACAAAAATCACCATTAAAAGCTCAAACTGCTTTGCCCTATCATCAAAAGCATGTATTCATTAATAATTTATTCCCACACCGACCATAAAAACTAACTGGGATTGAACAATTCAATGCCCTACCTCTCCAAAGGAGAAGGCCATGATCCTAACAGAGAAGCATCTGGCAATTTTACTTTCTAAAGGGAACTGGCAATGCCTTCTTTATGTAGGAGATGAAGAAATGAAAAAACCAGGTGGTTATGTGACCTGCCCCAGGTAATAAGAGCTCATTATTTGGAAAGCAGAATTTAATACTCATTGCTTCTGGGTTTTCCACTGCAAAGTTCTTCAAATGAGATCCAGTCTCAAAAAAAATGGAGATGATGAATGACAACAACAACAACAAAATTGGAACCTAATAATAATGATAACTCACATTTATATATTAGCCTTAAAGTTTATGGTGTGCTTTCCTAGGGGAAAAAAAAAGTTTCTGTGTTTGTAAAAAAAAAATTGCATTTAGATGAATGTTGGAGGGGATGTGGAAAAACTGGGACATTAATGCATTGTAGGTGGAGTTGTGAACAAATCCAACCATTCTGGAGAGCAATATGGAATTATGCCCAAAAAGTTATCAATCTGTGCATACCCTTTGATCCAGCAATGTTATTACTGGGCTTATATCCCAAAGAGATACAAAACAAGGGAAAGGAACCCGTATGTGCCAAAATGTTTGTGGCAGCCATTTTTTGTGGTGGCAAGAAACTGGAAAATGAATGGATGCCCATCAATTGGAGAATGGTTGGGTAAATTGTGATATGTGAATGTTATGGAATATTATTGTTCTGTAAGAAATGACCAGCAGGATGAATACAGAGAGAGTTGGAAAGACTTACATGAACTGATGCTGAATGAAATGAGCAGAACCAGAAGATCAACTGATCCATTTCAACAATGATACTGTATGAGGAGGTATTCTGATAGAAGTGGATATCTTCAACAAAGAGAAGATTTAAATCAGTTCCAATTGATCAATGATGGACAGAATCAGCTACACTCAGAGAAGGAACATTGGGAAATGAGTGTGAACTGTTTGCATTTTTGTTTTTCTTCTCAGGTTATTTTTACCTTCTGAATCCAATTCTTCCTGTGCAATGAGAGAACTGTTAGGTTCTGCACACATATATTCTATCTAGGATATACAATAACATATATAACATGTTTAAGACTGCCTGCCACCTAGGGGAGGGGGTGGAGGGAGGAAAGGGAAAAGCCGGAACAATAATGAGTGCAAGGGATAATGTTGTAAAAAATTACCCATGCCATGGATATGTACTATCAATAAAAAGTTATTTTAAAAAAATTTTTAAAAATGCATTTAACATCTTTTAGAGTTAGTAAAATAGTAATAGATAAATATGTGTCTTTGTTTAATAGGTATATGGGAAGAAAAAAGTGATATTATCTTTTTATGTTGTTTTGGACCTTATAGGAAACAATACAATTCATTAGACTTTTCATTTCAATATCCATTTATTATACCTATATTCTGTGAAAATATGTTATATACTGGAGATAAAAGACAAAAATGAGACAGATTCTACCCTCAATGAGTTTCTTTATTCAAGAGGATGTATAACATGTTCTGCTGATGTAAACCTAAGGTAATTTTAGGAAAAAGTAAACACTTTCAGCTAGGAAGATCAGGATGGTCTCTTAAGGCAGCTTTTCCCCAAACAGGGCCTTAAAGGATTTTAAGAAGTAGTGAGGAAGGAGCAATTTCAGTCATGAGCAAAAAATTAAGTAAATATACTGAGGCTAGAGATGACATGTGGCTGGAACATTTCATGAATGGTATGAAATAAGATTAGAAAGCTACAGCCAGATTATGAGGACCATAAATGTCAGCATTAGAAGATTATATTATATATTAAAGGCAATAAGGATTGAAATATCACTTTTTTGGCATGGTCAATCTTGCCTGTTTTCAAAACACTTTCTAATACATTATCTCATTTTAGATCACCATGACCCAGTGGGGTAGACATGTATTAAAATTCTTGTTTTCTAGATAAATAAGTTACATTTCACAAAAGGTAAGTAACTTATGATACATCACAAAGCATTTAATGGCTGTATCCAGACAAAGCACAGGTCACCTTTATGTTAATATTACATATCATTTTGCTCAGTTCTCCTTTTCTATTTCCTTAACAATGCACTCTATCTCTGTCTACAGAATTTTGGGGGAGAAAATATATCTAAAGCCTTTTATGATCTCGACTAAAGGGTATATTCATCATAATATTATAGAAAAAAAGTTTTATAAAAATATTCATAGTAGGTATAATCCTATGTAAAATGTAAAAAGGCATTGAGCTAATTTCAATTTCTCAAACCAAACACTTTTCAAAATGAATTAAAAATAACACATATGAGAATGTCATCCTTAGAGGAACAAATAATTCCATTGTAAGCTTTATTATGTTTAAATGCCATAAGGCAATGAAAGAACTGCTTTATATATGTGTGTGTGTTAATTTATATACAAGAAGACAGATTTTTATGATATAGAGAGGTATTTTATAGATAATCTCCACTTAAAAAAAATTCATTCCCCTTCTCCACTTACTCCATCAATTTAAGATTGCCAAGTCAAATGGAACACCAAAAGGAGGGGGCAGAGTTAGGAACAATATACAATTATACTTGAAACCTGTTCTGTTTAGAGATCTGTAATTTCAAGTTTACCTTCTTAGTCCCCCAGAAAAGAATAATGGCATTAAATTCCCCAATGTAAAAGTTTTATAAGAAATTAGCAATAAAGGAAGAAATAAAATTCAAGTCTCTCATTTCCAAGACAGTGATCTATACAACAGGCCTTCATGTTTAAACAGTCAAAAATATTTTGTGGGGTGAGGATGATTGGGTGAAGATAGATGGTGCTAGATTTTTAAAATTTTGTAATCCAGAGCACTTATTTTAATAGGTTAATTAACATTTATAAAAAGAGTATATGTTTCATGACCATAATTTTATTTCAATCCTTGTTCTTACAGTTCATTTTCAAGAATGACAAGTTTTATTTTGACCTTTTCCTTTATTATATTCTTCTAATGAGCTCATCAACAGTCTTTTAAATAAAATACCATTTTTTCTCTGATTCTCTTAAAAGGCCGTATAATTAGTAATGCAAATTGTAAGCTTAGAACCTTAGAGATGTGTTAGCCTTTTTCAAGTATTTATTCTTTGAAACATTCAAAATAACATATTGACAAAGGTGTATGCTTTACTTTAGCTCATACAAAACATCTGTGATATGATTGTTGCTATAGTAACTGCTTTATTAAACATTAAAATTATTAACTTTGAAAACCATTTATACTAAAATGGAGAAGGGAAAAAAGCCCCTGAACTTTATGTGTAATTACAATACAGTAAGAAAATAACATTCAGGGGGCAGAGAATTCTTTTCTAAGAGATATGCAAGGAAGTGTTATGACAGCTGTTAAGAAGTGGGATCATTACTTGATGACCTCAAAGTGTGGGATTTATATATCTGTATGAGAGCTGACCAGGCAGCTATGCCAGGGCCAACCTGTGTACTATATACTCAAGAGTTTTAGCATTCCCCTTCCAAACAAACCAGACTACAGGACCTCACTTCCCAAATTTTGATTTCTTAGGAAGAATTATACCCACAAATCAGAGAATTGGACAAAACAATGTTTCTTTTTAACACAGATCTTATGCAAGTCATGGTATTATATAATAACATTTCTTGTGGCTTCCTAAATGAAATGTCTTATAACATAAGAATATAGGGAGATCCTTCTATGAGTAAAGATAACTAATTTACAAATATCAACTCATTTGATCTATACAAAAAATTTTGTGACATAGGTGCTGATATTACCACCATTTTGCAATTGAGGAAAGTAAGGCAAAAAAGTTTAAACTAATAAGTGTCTAAGAACAGATCAGAAACCAAGTCTTTGCTCCAAACCCAGCAAACACTCTATCCAGTGTGCCATCCAAGTCCTTAGATGGCAGAGGTTCTTGCAAAATATTAAATACTAACCAAAATGAAATCCCAAAAGATCAAATTTATGAGAGCTTTGGAACAGAGTGGAGAGAAAAAAAGTGGAAGAAAATTCTCATTTGCTTTTCTGTTATTTTTCAGTTATGCCTAACATTTCATGATCTCCTTTGGGGTTTTCTTGGCAAAGATACCCACAATGGTTTACCATTTCCTTCTCCAGCTCATTTTACAGCTGAGAAAACCGAGGCAAACAAGGTTAAGTGACTTGTCCAAGATGACATAACTAGTCTGAGGTCAGATTTGAAATGAGGAAGAGTCTTCAGATTGCACCACCTAGCTGTTAGAGAGTTCCTAAGCAGTATTCAATTACAAAGAAAAATGTTATTAAATTGAAACTTGTTTGGGTGAGATTCTAATTAAAGTATAACCTAAAAATGCAGTGACAAGTATAAGTAATTTTAGAATCAAATTTTTTTTGTTTGTTCCTTAAAAGGAAGTAAATTGAGCAAAATGGTATCCTTTCAAAGAACGGAAGATATTAACTTAGAAAAAAGAAAAATTGTAGAAAAAATTATTTAGGATTTATGGAATTTTAGTGCAGAAAAGAACATTACAAATCACTTTGCTTAACCTTAGCACTTTATAAATGAACAACCTAAATCAAAGATGTTAAAAGACCTGTCCAACATCCCACAGTGACTAACTAGAAAACCCAAACCCCAAAATCAGTTCTCCTAACTTAGTCAAATATTTTTTATACTGTTCCAGACTGCCCACCATAATTGTTTAATTAGAGGAGAAAAGTATTAGAAGGAAAGTCAAGGAGAAACAGGTTCCAATTCAGGCTCTGCCATTAACTTTCCTTTATGCTCTGGATAAATCACACAAGCACTAGACTTGCTTATCAATAAAATTTGTGAAGTCAGAGATAGGATATCTAAATTCCTGTCTGGATCTCACTTTCTATGGCAGGCATATACGTGAAGGGCTCTTTTTGTTCTGATACTAATCGGTTCTGACTAATGGCTTAGAGCAGAATTTCAGTTTAATATTGAAGAGGACTTTGTGACTATAATCCAAAAACAAAATAGGGATGAGAAGAAAGTTCCCTATTACTTCAGGGATGCTGTACGTGGAATTCCTATATTTGGCAAGAACTAGGATGAGATAATCTTGAAGAAGATCTCTTTTGATTTTAAGATTGTGTGATCACTAATCTACAAGTGTGAACACTAGTTATAGGTGAGCAAAAAAAGACAGAACCAGGGGATAGGAGACCAAGAACACACACTCTGAAAGTCTCGACTTTTGCTAAGGGTTGTCACTATTTACCTTCATTAGGAATGGCAAAAAAAAAAAAGATGCTATCCACTAAAGAATTTTCAGTGTGTAATTGCAAATGCTGGAAGGTACGGTTTACATTATTTATTACCCTCCTCATCTCCCTAAACACACTTTTTGGTTTGTTTTTTTTAATAGCAAGACTTATAAAAGTTTATGTGTAAAGGGGCTTCATTCCAGGGATTACTTTAGTTGAATCCTTAGGGGATTCCACTTATCCAGGAATCAGATTTCTGGAAATGCTAACCATCCAGAACAGCCACAAATATACAGAAGTACTTATTTACCCAGAGGTTAGTAAAAACCAGAGAACAAATGGTCTTTAAATTGTCTGAGAAGAAAAGAATGTTGTACTCATGGACTTTGTAAAATAGAAAAGTCCTAAAGTTGTCCACAGAGCAATAGCTACTTTATTTAATATATATGTCAAAAATAAGCAGAACCAGGAGATTATTATACACTTCAACAATACTATATGAGGATCAATTCTGAGGGAAGTGGCTATCTTCAACAATGAGAAGATACAAATCGGTTCCAATTGATCAATAATGAACAGAACCAGCTACTCCCAGCGAAAGAACACTGGGAAATGAGTGTGGACCACAACATAGAATTTACACTCTTTCTGTTATTGTTTGCTTGCATTTTTTTTCTTCCCAGGTTATTTTTTATTTTCTTTCTAAATCCATTTTTTCTTGTACAACAACTGTATAAATATGTATACATATATTGTATTTAACATATACTTTAACATATTTAACATGTATGGGACTACCTACCATCTAGGGGAGGGTATGGAAGGAAGGAGGGAAAAGTTGGAACAGAAGTTTTTGCAAGAGTAAATGTTGAAAAAATGCTCATACATATGTTTTGTCAATAAAAAGCTATAATAATTTTTTTTAATTGAATGTCAAATTAAAATAATTGTAAAGGATCCTTGATTATTTATTTATTTTGAGTGGTAGTTAATAGGAATGGGTGAGTGGGACTGAAGAACACATCCACCTGCTCTGCTTCATTTCTCTCTAAATACTATCACTTTCAATTCTTTAGAAAATGTTATCCTATATTTTATAGACATATGCAAAATTTACATAGTACTCGGGATTTTCTAAGCATTTTCAGGCTTTGTAAAATAGAAACAAATTTTATAATATTTATTTGACAAGGAAAAAATTTAGGCCAACAACATTAAGTATTTAATATAAGGAAATAAAGTTAGCCAGAGAGCAAAAAATAGAAATGGCTTTTCTGATTCCTGGTCAAATAAAGATGACATTTGTGAAATATGCTAGACTCACCGACAGGAAGTTATATGACTTTATTTCAGGTTTTATTTTTCCCCAACAAAAATTGTTGAAATATATGGATTTTATTTTGCCTTCTGTTAATTAACATAGCCAGGTAAACCTATGCATTTTGTGTCTTTTTTTTTTTTTTTTTTTTGGCAAGGCATTTGGGATTAAGTGACTTGCCCAGGATCACACACAACTAGGGACTGTTAAATGTCTGAGACCAGATTTGAACTCATGTCCTCCTGACTCCAAGGCTAGTGCTCTTTATTCGCTGTACCATTTTGTAGTCCCTATTCTATGCATTTTGAAGATGAGAAGGGTTAAGGTAGAGAATCTGGACTAAATTCTACCTTTAGTCTGCAACATTTTGCACAAGCCAGGTAAGATCAGAGGGTGACAACTGAAATAAATTGGGTTAATGATGCTTCTTATTTAAGTGCCTTAGTTCTATCCCAACAAACCATTAAAATGCTTCCAACTTATACCCTGGCCAAATTTTTCTATGTTCTGGGGCCAAGAATATTGGAAACCATAAAGTCTCTTTCCTGCCATCAATCTATACTATAAATAAGAGGCATATAAGCATAATAATGTTGTCTGCTCATTCTTTGTTTCTTGAGTAATGAGGAAAAATATCAAGCCACAAATTATTTCATATTACAGATTTAGAGATGAAAATTTCTCCAGAGAAAAATCTAATCCATTTCCTCATTTTTCACATGAGTAAATTAACCCCCAGGGAACTGAACACTTGTTTGTGATTATACCTGTAACAAACATCAAAGGCAAGATTTGAACTCTTGTTTTCTGCTATCAGTATTATTTGATCATTTCAAACTACAAATTTAATGTAACTTCTAAATAATGAAATAACACTTCTAAATTATTTTCCTGCTTCCGCAAGTTTCATTGACTGCAAAAGAAATATATACTATATTCTTTTCTCAAATTTTTATCCTAATTTAAAACTCAGTAATTACAGAAAGCATGTTCACAATATTCAAGAAATTAAGAAGTTAGGTGAAAAACAGCAATCTCAATTTCATTCCTTATGAGCATCAAAGTATTTTTATTTGATAAAGCTCCAGTGACCAAAGATTAAATGAATGAATGAAAAGGCAAGCATTTAGTACCAATTCTGTGCTCAAAAAATATTCTAAGTACTATAGAAAAAAATAAAAATTGAGATGGTTTCTGCCTTTATATGTTAATAGAAAGAAACAGTACATATCAGAAATGGTAGCAAGAGAAATAGTTTTATTTTGAAAAACTATAGTAATTATTAGTGGAGGCATTATGGTGTCAGTTTTCATTTTGTTGTTGTTTGATAGTTTCAATCATGTCTATTTGTGACCCCATTTGAAATTTTCTTGGCAAAAATACTGGAGCAATATGCCATTTCCTTCTCCAGCTCATTTTACAGTTGTGGAAACTGAGGCAAACAGGATTACATAGCTGGTTAGTGACTGAAGCCAGATTTGAACTCAAAAAGATGAGGATTTTTTTGTTTTGTTTTGTTTTTTGTTTTGTTTTTACTTCAGGCCCAGAACTCTATCTATTATACCACCTACCTACCTAGTCGATTTTTATAACCATTCTCAAAATAAAAAGTAATGTTGATTTAGCTGACTTTTTTTCCTCAAATATAAGAAGAAAGTAGGGAGAAGTGGAACACATATATTTGTAGGAAGGAAAGATGTTTGATCTGAGTATACTCCAATTACTAATGGTAGTAGCTGATTTGAATGTGAAAACAATGGAAGCAAATCATGTACCAAACTGTCAGAAAAAGTCTATATACTTGACTTAGTGATTTTTAGCTATAATCCCTGATGCAAGATTATTGAAACTGTTTTTTCACTCTGAATTCATGACTTCTGAGAATGATTCCTGCATCAATGTGGTATTTCCTAGGAATGTGTGTATGTGTATTGGGGGGGAGAGGGGGAAGGTTTACCTTGTTACCCAATGAGGAGTGAACTGGTCCAATTAAAACCAAACAAAAAATCCAAACTGATCAATATTAAACAGAGTTCACTGGACTTCCAATCTGATTGAGATAAGAAGATCCAGAGGAAGGAAGGAAGGAAGGAAGGAAGGAAGGAAGGAAGAAAGGAAGGAAAAGAGGGAGGGAGGGAGGGAAGAAAATCTGCAAAAAGAAAAGAAAAGAAAAGAAAAAAACCTTAATCAGAAAGGAAAAAAGGAAGGAAGAAAAAAAAGAAAATGAAAAAAAGTTATTTAATGTCTGTATCATTGTTAGCAACATGTTGATTTTTAATTACCACAAAATCAAAAAACATTGTTGTACTTGGACCAGTTTGCTCCTCATTGTCATATACTTGGAGTATATATACTACTCTCAATATGGAATATAGCTGGAAAAAGGAACTAAAGAAGTTCTTTATATGAAGACAATTATAAATACCTGATCCTCCTTATAATATTTCTTTTCCATTTGCTTTCCAGAAGAAACATCAACAATGTATAGGAAATCAATCTCTGTATTATTCTCATATACTTAATACAAAGGAAGAATTGTTCTAAGAATTATTTTGCTTTTAAGATGATCTGACATGCTTAAAGAATAATATTATATATTCGCTTCTATGTGGATTCAATCTTCAGAGCTCACAGAAATATGATGGGAATTTAACAGAATTGTCATTTGTTTACATTTACCATTTTGTTTTGGGTCATACCTCAGGTAAAATCTTGGTACTCAGCATAATTTCTGAGTAGAATGACACCTACCCTGTGTTGCTTTGGTTGGGAATGGAAGAACTGAAACTGATCATGTATATTCATATCTATATCTATGAATAGATCTGAATCTACATATAAATACATAAATACTTCATATATAGAACACAGGAAAGTAGACTATAGCTGGGAAAAGCAAAAAAAAATGGCTAAATCTTTTGACAAGATGATAGAAAATCATAATTGCTTGATTTACTTATATTAGCAAATTCCGGTAAGATCATTAACTTTAAAAAGCTTACTATGTAGGTTCAGTGATTTTTTTTTAAATAAAAAAGAACAACTTTTCCAAGAATCAAAATAAAATAGCATTTCCAAATGTATTAAAATAATGCTTGGTGAGTGGGTGGTTGGGAGATAATGGGGACAATAAAATACTTATTGCATTGGATATTTTCAAACAAATTTAATTGTTTAAATAGGGTGACTCATAGTCTGTGAAAACTAACTTTACTTTGCACAAGTTAGTGTCTCAGAGCAGTGACATATATACCCTGTATATATTAATAAAATATTTAAAAGAGCTGGCAACTAAGCATAAATCCCACATTTTTCTCCTTTGACATGTACTGTTCCATTCTCCTAAGACCATCACTATTATGATGACAGACAAGGTTAACTGAGTAGCTTCCTATATATAGTACAATCAGCACCAGAGTGAACATGATGACTGTTTCTTTTCATCTTCGGCAATGATTCCATAAATGAACAGTAAAGCCTTCTAGTCCTGTTAAGCACTCACAGATCAAAAAAGCAAATAAGGAAATAAAAATCAGATACTCACTTGGAGCATGTTATTTGCTATTTAAACGAAACTTAGAATCACTCCCAGTTCATGCACTCTCATAGACTTCTGATTGAACTCCTGTTGCTCATTTTTTTTACAAACATACTAAAAAGTTGTGATTACTTCTCTATCAATAGAAAGCCAGATTGTTACACAGGGAAATGTGCAAAACTGATACTGTTCCTTGCAGCGTGTAGTTAATTATCATTACCTTTATTTGTGTCTAAAGCTTCATATGTACAATAAACAAAAGATAATTTGAGAATGGAGAAGCAGAGAGACCAACAGAGAAAAGAGAAAAAGGAGAAGGAAAGGAAGGAAATGGGAAAAGTGAAAAAGGGAAGGAAGGAAAAAGAAAGGAAAAGGGGAAAAAGAAAAGAAAATTAAAAGTCCACACAGTAGAATCATTATCATCACAATTATTAAAAACAGTCACAAGATAAAATATCAGTTTCAGTATAGAACAAAGCTTGTCATGTTACTGGTATTCAAAACCAAAGGACTAACGTCATGTTAAAACAGAAAAAGATGATTTGACAGATTTTTTCCCCTAAACTCAACTGCTACCTGACTGATTGGTTATGACTCCAGCTGATTGACAGTTACACCTGACGTGCTGCCCTCCCAGCGGGGGTCCTTCCAGCTCTGGACCTTGCCAAACCACTCTGAAAAATGCTGCTGATAGGGAATCTAACCTTAGCCAGAAATGAACTCTGAACAGAACATAAATATGCTGACATTTAGAAGTCATGGTAAGGTGATCAACCATTTTCCAACTGAGTTGGGATCTATAGCTAAAGCAATGCATTTAACTCTCAATATAAAATAATAATATAAAATGATGTAATATATCATATTAAGGTTTGTAAAGAATTTGCTACACAAGACCTCATTTGATCTTCATAATAACCTTATAAGATAGATAGATAACGTTATCTACTTTCTAAAGATTAAGAAACTAAGGTTCAGAAAGGTTACATGACAGCTATGGATGCAAAGCTAGTAGAAGAAATAAGCAACATTGAAAGCCATATCTTTCCAGAATTCTTATCCAGGATTTGTTCTATAAATGTAGATATGTTTGTGTATGCATGTGCAAGTATATTCTCTCTGTGTATCTGTCTGTCTGTCTGTCTCTCTCTCTCTCTCTCTTTTCTCTATTTTTTTTCTGTTTCTTTCTGTCTGTCTCTCCCACTCAAGATAAGGTAAAAGAGCTTTTCAAAAAACAATAGAAACAAAATAGATACAATCTGACTAATAACTGTGGAATATTTCACAATTTCTAAGGCATTTTGTGAGTTCTTAGTTGCCTGATTGGCCCTGAATTCTATATTGTTTAACATTCTTTTAAATAGTCTGGAAGATTATTTTAGAATTTAACTCATGAAATTTGAACAAGGGCAGGTAGACAGAACTTTGGAGGAATGAATTTTCTTAGGAATAAGAGACTTTTGGAAAGACAGAAGGCATAGCGTGCACAAATTCCTGGTGGAAAATGAGTGAACATGTGCAAGCAAGACTACAAAATATCTATGAATCACAACAAATAAGTTAAGCATGACTCATGAAAATAGCTCCGTTGTCAAAATAAAGTTAGAAAATAGAAATTTGAAGAGTATCTCTTTTTTTCATTTCTTTGTATTTTATTAGGGATTTGACAGGAGTGGGGACTATAAGCACAGCAGTCATTCAGAGAAATATTAAATTTTGTATATGGAAAGGGAAAAGCAAAAATAATTATTTTAATATTAAGCAAAAGGGAAGCAAAAGCAAATGGAAACCAACATATACACATGAAAACAACATGTGATGTACTCTGTCACAGTTAAACAAACTATAATTTTTTAAAAAAGAGGGATTTGGACCACAGAAAGTGTTCATCCAGCATTCAGTCCTTTGACACTTCAAAGGATCTGTGATCTCATTGATGTGGGCACTTCCCCATGGAGCAGAGCTAGCAACCCATTCAAGGCTGTTTATCCTATGTTACTGGTGGCAATAGCCTCCCATAAATCCTCCACAGGGAGTGCACCCAACATTCTGAAACCTTTTTACTGGATACATAATGTTATGTAGACACCAAAAGAGCCCACTGGGTATCTTTCTGTTGTCCTTTCTGTTCACCACATGATTGATTCCTTTCTAGTCTTTAAGATTTCCTGATGTTACATTTTATACCAGTTTTGGTGATGAACTACAAATGATTATAGGCTACTCAAGCCAGCCCAACCCCCTCCATTAACATTTGGAAAGTCTGAAACTTTAATTTTTCAGAAATTGGGCCATTATATGATTCTGTCATATGGCATCATCAGAAGAATATTAATATTAAAAGGAGGGGCCTAAAGCTCAGGAATTTTAGACTAAGTAAGATCATGAATCAAAATCCTCTGTCAAATCTCAAAGTGCAATATGAATTCAAATTGTCATTTTATCCCTGCTATCTAATTCTTTTTCTCTTCCTAAACAAGATTCAGATACAATCTTGAAAAAAGTCACTATCCTATGTCATAGCCTTTACATTTTATGTTGTTATAGACTTTTGTCTAGGTGAAAAAAAATCATTCTTTGTGTTGCTGAATAAAAGTATTAAGATATATTTCATTCCCTATAGGCCTTTAAAAGCATCTTCAATCCAATTCTAATAGCAAATAGGCCAGCATTGGTGATAATTATTTCATTTTGTTCCAACATGATTAAATGGTGAAATAAATACTTTTTTCCTCAGCCAAGTATTTGGTATGGCAACATCTATTAAAATTATTATTTTATAGTAAAAATATAAAGGTGTTTTTTCTTGCATTATTATGTATGAATATACCTGGATATTTTAGACTAAAAGTTGTAGCTATGATAATATTCTAATTTTAGAGAGTTTTTTGTTTGTTTGTTTTGATTGTTTTTTATCTTTTATCTTTTTTTTTTTTTTTGCTGAATTTTCAAGATATTTTGAAATTTGTATTGGTAGAAGAGTAATTTGTCATTTCTGATTGCACGTTTGTGGCATAAAACTCTAACCATGAAGTAGTGTGTTGCTAGATATTTGTCAGGTGCTAAATTCTTGCAGACTGTGGGAATGAATTATGCAGATTTTACCACTGTCTTTCATAATGTACATTGCTCATAAGGTGTAATTGCTTATGTATAACCCATCTGTAATTTCTGACATTGCCTGAAAATTATAAATTCTTCCATTTCTGTAAGTTTACTCATGAATTATAGGTTGAGTCTTCTTTGTCAATATGTTGTTGGTTGAGTTCTTATGAAAAACTTCCATGGAGGGTTTTTTGATTCCACTCTTGGATCTCATACATCTAGAGGCTCCATTTAGTGATCCGTTACTTTTCATTTTATTCAGCAATAGGTTTAAACCTATTGGTAGTCTTTATTATTACTCAGTTAAATAAAGCCTACTTGTTCCAAAAGCTTTTCTATTGTGTTCTCATCTATTTATTATGCATTCTAATATCAGCTCTGAATGTCTTTCTTCTCTTTGGATGAAAGAAAATGTTATCTTTTATATAGTTGCCATAGAAAAATGGGCCCTATGTTTCATTAATATTATATGAATTAATGAAAAAATAACAAAATGAATATTGAAAAATTTTAAATAACAAATTATACTCCAAAGAATAGATAGATATGAGAAAATACCTTTCCCACTGTCCATTCCTTTGCAGAAGTGGTAAGATTATGCAACATTGTACATATAGTTATTTTTTTATGGTTAATTGGTTTTGCTTCTCTTTTCTCTCTTACCACTTAAAAAAATAGTATAACAAATGACTCTAGGGTGGGAGGGATAAAAAGGGGAAATTTAGGCAGTTTAAAAACAAAATACATTGATAATATTTATTTTTAATATACTATAACTCTTTTATGTGTTTTTGTCAGAATACTTTTCCAAACCTTCTGTGGTTCATTTTGCAATTCTAAAAGAGTTGGTTATGGTTGGGAAGAAGTGGGTGTTAATTATTTTGAATATGTTCTTCTCATTAAGCTTTGATTTTATGATGATGATGATGATGATGATGATAATGATGGTGTGCTACAAATTTTCCTAAGTGTTATAGCTTACTCTTTTCTTCTCATCCAATTCAATTCATTGTCCATCTGTGACATATTGAAACAACTCATGTTTTGATGAACTTATCATTCTAACTGTGTATATAATCTGTACATTAGATACTTTTCAATTACTTTGTATTTCCTATGTGAATATTTATACCAAATTCTTTTGTTATAATCTAATTTAAGAGACTTCTGTGTTCTTGGATTTGATAAAATCAGAATAATGATTATTTTTTAAGCATCTATAGGAACTCTTAAAAAAAATAAAGAATCTTTCCCCAATATGGATCTTGAACTGGTCTTCATTCAGAACAAGGGCATGCACTTTTATTGAGTTTCAACTTTCTTTTATAACATTCTTAAAACTTATCAGAGAGTCATCAAAAAATGTGTCTGTTGTTATGTCATTTGTTGAATCTTACATGCTTTTCACATGTATAAAGGAAAATTCTGATTAAGGAAATACTGTAATACTTTATAACTGAATCAAAGATATGTCCTTGCTCAACCAACCATGGAAATAATAGAATTGCTTATATTCTGAAACTTTTGTTCAGTAGTATGACTGTCGAGATCTGATAAGAAAAAAACATATATAGGAAGGGAAGATTCTGGGGAGCACAAAACTTATGATTTTGGGATGGTAGAGAAATATCAGTAAGAAAAAACTTTTCATTAGAGCAGATTATCATTTGCTATGAAACCTGTCTTTCTGTCTCTGAAACTGGCTTTCTACCCATTATTTCAATTGACTTTGCAGTTTAAAAATCCTATTTTCTCTTTCTGTACCTTTTTCAAGAATCTCTCTCTCTCTCTCTCTCTCTCTCTCTCTCTCTCTCTCTCTTTCTGTGTATGTGTGTGTGTGTGTGTGCGTGTGTGTGCGTGCGTGTGTGTGTATGTATATTTCTTACAAAAATTGCCTGAAATTTGTAAAGTAAGAATATCATTTTGGATATTATTATCATTTTCTTCATAAGCTTTTGGTTTTAGCAGTAATAATAACTAAATGTGTTCAATTATTTTTGTGTTCTCCATTTTTTAATGCATTTTGAGAATCAATACTTTAAAATTTCTGTCACTTTTAGCATATAGTTCTTCTATCTGTCTAGCTACTCTGCCTGCCTTTGATTTTCTTGGTATTACTTTTTGTTATATTGCATGTGTAGTACAATAAGACTTATAATGGTAGAATCAAAGCATGATTTGTCATAACCGAGATGAGAATGTAATTAAAACTCCTTAGGATTTTTTTTTTGTATTTTTAAACTCATTATTATCCTGTTTTCAGATTAAACCTTAAATAAAATCATGGTGATCCAACTTAAGTGGCTATCTCACAAAGGTTTAGCAAACTGGATTTCTCCCCCCAGTGTCTCTTAGGAGATAATATTGCTCATAATCCTTTACCATCTTCCTCCATAGATTTTACTCAAGATTTTGCATCACAAACTGATGTTATCCATTGCCATCCATTTGTCAAGAAAATCATATATTTGCTTTGTGGAATAATTTCTAAGTTCTTTTAACTTCTATTGATCTAATTAATTAGAATTCCTAAAAATTCTTATATTTCCTTTGCTTATTATAACTTATCTTTTATCAATTTGATAGCTATAGATTCTTTTAAATAGTTCAGAAAACAACTGGTTTGAATGCATTATAGATACTCATCTAATATTTGTCCTTGAAAATATATTAGTGATCTATAACTGATTTTGACAGAGAGATAAATTTTCCATAATATAGAAGAATCACACTTTAAAATTTCTACAACATTTAAAAATATTCTTCAAAGATCATTCAACTCATTAAGCAAATTTCAAATAATGATAAAGCAAGTATAAAGCAAGTATTTTTGTAGGGATAATACTTATATTAGTTATCTGGATGCAACTTCTATTTACACATCCCATTATGAAGGAATAAATTGCCATTCTCTTCTGCAAATCCTTCTTCAATTAATTTAGTCCTTAGGAATCAATCCACTTAAGTCCAATCATTTTCAAATAAAAAATAAAATAAAATAAAATACATTTTCCAACCTGGTAATCTGATGATTTGGTCCTAGAGCACTATGAGCCAAACCTGGCTCTTTAGGCACTTAGTCAGAAAAAATGGAAATTTAATTAATTTCTTTAAGCTAGTAATCAATTCAATTAAAAAAAAACTTGAACTTGTTGCTTCACTTTGGAATATAAAATTGTCCAATTTTTATTTAGTTTGGATAACAGTGTCCTTACATATAAATAAAGAAGTGTGATGGAATAGCATCTGAGAAAACCTCAACTCTAAATCTAGGGTATTTTTTTTTCTATACAACACTTCAGGATACTCAGCTCTAAAATGAGAGTGTTTGACTAAGTGATTTACAAGGATCTTCCAGCTCTTGATCCTATTATATGAAGTTATGATAGCCAAACATAATACACACTCATAGATATACAAATAACCACACACATACATTTTTTCTCTCTCTTCTCTATCTCCATTCTCTTTCTGTCTCTGTGTCTCTATCTTTGTTTCTGTCTTTCTCTGTATGTCTCTGTCTTTCTGTCTCTCTCTGTCTCCTTCTCTCTACCTTTTGTATTGAAACTTGCTTTTTAAATTTTTTTTAATTTTTCTTACAAAATGCACACTTTTCCTATGCATTCCACAGTGAATTATTGGGAATGTCTATTGGATATGGAATGAAAATGAACTTTCACTCTTGTTTTATAAATTCCTCCAATGGTAACTATTAGTCACAATTCACATTATTGAAATGTCAGCAGAAGTAGGGAAACTACGTATGAAATCAAACCACTACCTATGCCAGTTAATTGAAATCTGGTTCTATCAAACCGTTTTGTGTGGCCATGGCCTGAAACATAAGGTAATGCTTCTTAATCATTATATACATGTAGCACAAATAAGCAGATTATATATTTTTTAAAAAGGACCTCATTGACCCAAAATCAATAAGGTGTTTCTTTGAATTATTCTTCTACTACTAAGAAAGATAAATTCACATTGATTCCATAACACAATCGCTAACCAACCTCCCTATCTTCCTTCATTTCTCAGCCTGTAGCAAAGTCATAACTTTTCCACACAACAATGAATCATGGACATAAAATCAGAAGACCTGGGTTCAAATCATGTGTAATCTTGAGGCAGTTATTGAGAATCTCTGAGACTCAGTTTCCCCATCTCTAAAAAGGAGTGGGACTAGTTGACTTCAAGTTCACAGCCTACATAAACATACACAGCCTACTTGGATTCTAAGGTCCATCATTTCTATGATCTCCACTTCATTAGTATAAAAGATAAGAGACTTACTTTATCAATCAAAGTAATTGTAAACTATGAGCAAGTTAATCGACAACAGTAATAGCCACACATTGCCCCTTAAGAGTTGATGTCAGGTAAAAAGATCGAAAAGTGCTGATGTTCACTGTTATGTCACAGTATTTCACTATAATAATCAAGGATGAAGAAGATAACCCTTAAGTGTTGGTCAGTGTGGGGCTAGATAGCACACAGGATTTTTTTTCCCATTTATATACTTTGAAACATTTTGTGTAAATATTTTTCCCTCTTAAAAAAATAAAGGGGAAGAAACCATCAGCTGTTAGTCTATAAAGATAAAGCTATTGAAAGGTTTTTTTAAAAAGTAAGTGAATAATGTAATCCTTTCTGGTTCTAGTTCCAAGTCTATAAAATGAGCTCAGATAAGATTAGGGGTTTTTAAGCTTTTTTCTGTATCAGAGATTCTCCCTGTTAGAAGTAGTGATTGGAACCATGCTCAAAAAGTTATCATACTGTGCATACCCTTTGATCCAGCAGTGTTACTACTGGGCTTATATCCCAAAGAGATCTTAAAGGAGGGAAAGGGACCTACATGTGCAAAAATGTTTGTGGCAGCCCTTTTTGTAGTGGCAAGAAATTGGAAACTGAATGGATGCCCATCGATTGGAGAATGGCTGAATAAGTTATGGTATATGAATGTTATGGAATATTATTGTTCTATAGGAAACGGCCAGCATGATGATTTCAGAGAGCCCTGGAGAGACTTAGATGAACTGATGCTAAGTGAAATCAGCAGAACCAGGAGATCATTATACACAGCAACAAGATTATACGATGATCAATTCTGATGGGTGTGGCTTTTTCCAACAATGAGATGACTGACACCAGTTTTAATGATCTTGTGATGAAGAGAGCCATCTACACCCAGAGAGCGGACTATGGGAACTGAGTGTGGACCACAGCATAGCATTCTCACTCTTTTTGATGTTGTTCACTTGAATTTTGTTTTCTTACTCATTTCTTTCCTTTTTAATCTGTTTTTCTTGCACAATAAGAGAACTGTATGAATATGTTTACACATAAAAAAAACACTCTAAAAATTAAAAATATATATACCTTATCCTTTACATCTCAGTATCATGTACTTCTTTAGTTAAATGGACCATATGCTAAGCCTCAGAGAAATTATAAATAATTTTAAAATGAAGAAATAAAAAATAACTTCCTCCCCCCAAAAAAGTAGAGTGAAACCTACAGACCCTTCTCATATTAATACTTTCAAATTCAGAAAGCAAAATACAAAGGATTAAGAAAATTATAATAAAATACAATTGTAAAAATATTTTAAAAATAAATTCACAGACCACCATATTAAAAATTCCTGGATAAGATAACCCTTAAGTTCCTTTTTATTGGTTTATAATTCTGTCGGTCTATAATTCACTGTCCACTAGCGAAGGCAGGTGAACTTGAAGGGCAAAGTATAAAATTAACTGATCTCCCCTACTCCTTGAAGCTCTGTGTCATTCTTGAATTTGTCTAGAGCCAGGGAAGGGTTGAATTCATAATCCCTGCTGATTGAGGGGAAGAGGTTATCAATTTCAAAGAAGAGAAACAGAGCTTCTCTCTGGTCTCTGCTGGTTGTTTATATGTACTGCTGCTCCCTGCTTATCTATGGTTTTACAGACATTATGAATATAGACAAAAGACAACAGAAATAAATGCAGGACAGAAAACACTAATTGTTTGAAACTAATTCAATCCATCAAAATCAATTCAATTCTGGATTTCAGAATAAATTATTTTTCTTGATTAAAAACAATTGATTTTCATATGTAGTCATAAAGTTCCAGTAGTTTTATCTTTTATATGTAAAGATCTTAACCTAATGAAATACATGTTTGTTAAATCCCATTTTCAAATGAATATTTTAACTTCTGAGCTTTCTGTCAAATTTTGAAATGGAATTTCTATGGAACAAAATGATTAAAAGATTTTAGAGGCATTTGTGAATTCTTTTATGTAATTTTGAAAAAAATTCACCTATTACTTTTGTTTAGAGTCAGTGATGTAGAATTTGAGCCTTGGTTGGAAAACCATGTTGCAACCAAACTGTTTCCTAAATTTGATACTCTCACGTTCAGCTTCAGAAGTTGCCTAGGTAATGGTTTTTCATACTTGGATTCCCTTTACCTCCTAGAATCCTTTGTTTACCTTAAATATGTGTAAAACAAAATACACAACATTGCAAGGAAAACCAATTCTATTTTGAAATACAATTAAGCAAAACATTTATTTAAGAAAAAACCAATTTTGTAAACTTTAAATTAAGAGCCCTAGACTATATGACACTTAAAATCTTTTTTTAATTCATTTACTATTGTATATTTCCAATAGAAGCCTAAAATGAAGGAATCTTCTCTTTCTTCACAAGTATTGCATTTATGCTTAGATGTCACCTCATACTCTTTCTACAAACTAATTTGTTATTATTCATCAAATAACCATGTATTTGCTTATCTCTGTATAAATTGTATCTCCAAAGAGAATATAAGAATCTTAAAGATAATTAATATTCCTGTTTTGTTCATTTCTCCCCTCCCACCATTATATATAACTGGCACTTAATAAATGTATTTGAATTGAATTATTAGTCTAAAGGTGTTTAGTGACGATCAAGATCAATCACTAATTTTTTTAAAGCAGATGGGGTTGTTGAAATTCAGCAAGGGTTAAGTAAGTACTGATTACATAAATTTATATAATATATGATAAGTAATTTTAGAACCAGCAAAAAAATCTCTTGCTTGCCTTATAGATAAATTCACACCTGCATACACACATCCACACATCCACACACACACACACACACACCTATAAGTAAATTCAAAAGAAATGGCATGGTTAAATATAAAGTCTTCTTTATAAATTCAAAATTCACAAATCCATTGTGAGGGATAGTAGTATTTATCTCTTTGTTTTAGTGGGTTTCATATCCCAGAGTAAAAGAAAAGAAAGAAAGAAAGAAAGAAAGAAAGAAAGAAAGAAAGAAAGAAAGAAAGAAAGAAAGAAAGAAAGAAAGAAATTTGCATGAAGACACAGTTCGTAGAAATGCAGAGTTCTGTTGTACACTGCTGTTATCATTCTAGATTTAGGTTTTTGAATTCAGTCCTGAAGGCCATATTTGAAAGATATTTACAAACTGAAAAGTACCTGGAAGGTGACTGATTTAAGTTCATGTGAAGACTGACTGATGAAAATGGGAATGTTGAATCTGGAGAAGAGAACTAGGCTGGGTGGGAGACTGGGGGGGTGGAGGGTGGGGAGGAAGAAGAAAAGAGTTGGGCCTGATAATTATCTTCCAATTTTTTGAAAGTTGTTCTGTGGAAGAGGAATTAGACTTTTTCTGCATAGCCCTATAGTGCATATTTAGGGACTGTGGGTAAAAGTTATAAAAAGATAGATTGCTACTTCATCCAAGTTAAATAAAACAAAAAAATAAACTTCCCAACAATCAGTTTTATTCTCATGGAATGATATTTCTTGGGAATTTTATTCCTACAGACTATTTTTTGGTTGTATAGATTTGTGATCTATAGATAAACTGGAGGAGAAAAAGCAAATGATTTCTTACAAAGCAGAAACACTGAAGTCACTAAATAGCACAAAGAGCTCTAAAAAACAATTCTCAAAACAACAGAAATCCTTAAGAATTTTAATCTCTTTGCATATTTGGGAAGGCTGGTTAAGACTTGTGAAGTCCAATTAGGGCATCAATTATATTTTCAAACATGTTTAATGATAACCTTGTTTGTAAAATGAGTTGAACACATTAAAAAAAGTTATCTTAGGGAAAATGTTATGCTGGTTTGGGGATCAAGCTAGACTCTCATTTAAGAAAAAAGTTCCTGTAAGAAAATTATTTTGAATTCCATGAGTACCAGTCATCACCCCACCCTATTCAATTCCCACCATAAACCCTATCACACATACTCCTACAGAAAATAAAATGAAATCATCTTGGAGAGAATAACTCTGTTTGAAAAACAATTTCTTCCTGACTATTTTTGAAAGGAAAATTAGAAACTATTCAAAATATGTACAAGTATATTAAAAGAAAATGGTTAGCCAGAGGCAGGGCTTGCTTCAACAGCTTCACCCTTCTTCTTGGATAAAATGTATTTCCAATTACCAAACTCTGAAAATTCAAGACTATATGAATATTCTAAGAACATTCTCCATGTTCTACTTTAAATTTAACACTAGCCTTTTATTGGCCTATCACATATTCCAATGAAAATGAAATAGGAGAATGGCTTAATTATCTTTCAAAAAACCTTAAATGCTTTCCAAATCTCACCCACCATTAATTTCATAGACAAACATTTCATCCTCCTAGTTTTGTTTAGAAATGATTCTCAGCCTTTGATCTAATATAATTTAAGGTGTATCAAGATGAAACTTGGCAAAGTCATCTTCCAAAAAGAAGTGTTTAGTGTTTCAGTTCCTGGAGAGGCGCATCACAGACATAATACTTTGGCAAAAGTAGTTACTGTACAGCCTGTTTGACTACAGAGGAAAAAAAAGAGGCATTTTTAAAGGGGAAGGACATGGGCTAGCATAGAAATGTTACTGTAAAGGATGTTTAACTTGCCTTACCATATGGCTTTCTTGGAAGGATTCCCATGTATATTACCTACATTCTTGGCCCTTAGAGCCCTTTTTTAATCTATGACATGATTAGGTTGCCTTGAAAATGTTTGAATGGGTTTAGTATTAAAGGTAATATGACATTGCCATATCTTGACTCTAAGAAATTACTGACATTTATGATAAAAAATAGTAATGAGAATCAAAATAATTCATATCTGCATATTAGTATTGCCCATAACTACATATGCAAGTATATGCATTTTTACATATACATATATATATATATATACACATATATACAAATACATGCATATGGGTATGTGTATATGAATTATATAAATATGTGTGTATATATGTACATGTAATTGCATAATTACATAAAGTAATATATAAAGAGAGAGACACAAACAGAGAGAAAAAGACCCAGAGAAATACAGACACAGAGATAGAGGAAGGGAGAGAGAAGGAGAGACAGAAACAGAGAGACAGTGACAGAGATAAAGATGAGGAGAGACAGAGAGACACAGAGGCTGAGGGACAGAGAGAGAGGAGGAGAGAGACAGACAGAGATGGGGAGAGAAACCAATGAGCAGAATAGAGATAGACAGAGAGACAGAGATGGGGAGAGATATTCAGATATACAGAGAGACACAGAGAGAAAGAGAGAATGATGAATAGTATGACCTTGTGATCTCATCAATTATAGGAAATTCCAGGAAATTCTCTCTGCCAACTGTTTTACTGGCAACTGTTTCACTACTTATAGTCCTAAAGAGCTGCCTGCAGCATGGAGAAATTACCAGACATGCCAGGGTATAACAGGTAATAAGCTAAGAGATAGGACTTGAACCCAAATTTTCTTGGCCGAGAGCAGATTATCTGTCCTCTATTTTATACTGCCACTAACCATAAATGTTTATTAACTATATAACAAAATTAATGTATTATTCTGTAATTTGGCATCATTGGACTAATTTGTGGAAGAAATTGATGAAAAAAGTCTCAATTTTTAATATTTACATAAGTGAATCAATACTAATAAAACCGAATTTCAAGAGGCATTTAAAAAAACACTGCTATAATATGGGTTACTCCTACATTCAAATTAATCCATGATATCATTATGAAAAAAATCTGCTAATTTAGTCAGATTTGAAGCAACATTCTTAGAATTTAGAAGTACAAATTAAGGATAAACGTTAAATCTTAAAAACAACAAAAGTTCTAGGGACTGATCATCTTTTCATCCCTTTGAATTGTATGGCATTGAATGTTGACTGTAATCAATTAAATACTTGGGTGAATTTAGAGTAGTAGGAATATTTCTGCTTTTCATTGCATGATGTTGATCATAAAAGATTTACCCATGTTTAGACATCAGTTATTTCTTCCTTCTCCATCACTGCCACCCCAGTATGAAGAAAACAATAAGTAAATCTATGGAGAAAGATAGAAATGATGTTATTGCCATTACATATCTTGTTAGATAGTCTTGGGTTGATTTTTTATTTTACTTTTCATGATTTATATTCAGTCATTTAAAAAAGTTTATAATATTTAAAATACTACTGCATTTTTTTCTCAATAAATATACACAAATTGTCCCAAATGTTAATTGTACATAACTAATTCATATATTCCATGGAATATTTCATATTGACTAATTTGTAAACTATGCTCTGCACTGATCAAATCTCATCTAGAATAGATACTTTAAGAAAGATATTGATGTATAGAAAAACACCCGATAAAGATCTATCAGGAGGGTGAAGGATCTTAAGATCATGATATATATGCTCTATGGAAATGTTTTAAATAACTGCACATATATAAACTATATCAATTTTTTGCCTTCTTAAAGAGGATGGAAGAGAGAAGGGAGGAAGAGAATTTAGAACTCAAAATTAATTTTTAAAAGGGTTAAAAATTTTAATTATGGCTTTTTATTTTCAAAATATATACATATGGATAATTTTTGACATTCATCTCTACAGAACCCTGTGTTAGATTTTTTTCCTCTCCCTTCCCTTCTTCCTTACATAATACTTAGGACATTTCTTCCAAGTCAGAGTCTGTTTTTCCATATCATCACAGTCTTAAATTTATTAATTTTAATTACTTTAATTTCTTGTTTTTTCTCTTGCTCTAGCTAATATTTCTACATTTAATATTAAATAATAGATGTGACAATGGACACCCTTGCTTTATCTCTGATTGTATTGGATAAGCTTCTAACTTATTGGGATGCTTATTAGTGGTTTGAGATAAACATTATTTATCATTTTAAGGTAAATTCCATTTATTTCTATGTTCTCTAGTGTTTTTAATAGGAATAGGTGCTTTTTTTTTTCTTAAAGACTCTTTCTGAATTTATTGTCATAATCATATGATTTCTACTGCTTTTGCTATTGATATGAACAATTATGCTAATAGTTTTTCTCATATTGAACCAGGCCTGAATTCCTGGTATAAATCCCACCTGATCATAGTATATGGTTTTTGTAATATATTGCTGTAATTTACTTGCTACAATTTTATTTAAAAGTTTTACATCAATATTCATTAGACAAATTAGCCTATAATTTTCTTTCTCTGTTTTGGCTCTTCCTGATTTGGGTATATTTGCATCATAAAAGGAATTTGTTAATTAGTATTAGGGTTTTTCTTTAAATATTTAGCAGAATATACTTATAAATCATCTGGGAATATTTTTTTCTTAGGAAATTCATTAAGGGCTTGTTCAATTACTTTCCTTCTAATTCTTCTAATATGTTCTGTATTTTTAGTTGCATACCCAATTAATTGATCTGCTTTTTAATCTCTTTTCTTGATGTAAACACTTAGAGATATAAAATTTCCCCTAAGAACCACTCTGACTGCATCCCATAAACTTTGGCATGTAGTCTGATGGTAGTCATTTTCTTTAATGAAATTATCAATTGTATCTAACATATATAGGACTGCTTGCCATCTAGGGGAGGGGGTGGAGGGAGGGAGAGGAAAAATAGAAACATAAGTGAGTGCAAGGGATAATGTTGTAAAAAATTGCCCTGGCAAGGATTCTGTCAATATAAAGTTATTATTAAATAAAATAAAATAAAATAAAAAGAAATTATCAATTGTTTCTAAGATTTCTTCATCCCCCCCATATTTTTTTAAATCAGATTCTCTAATGTCCAACTAATTTTTAATCTGCTTTCCATTGTCCATTATTGAATACAATTTTTTTTGTTTATGATCTGAAAAAATGGATTCACTATTTCTACTTTTCTGTATTTGGTTGTGTAGTTTTTATGTTTTAATATAAGTAAATGCCACATACAACTGATTATTATATTCCTTTATATTATTATATTCCTTTCTATTCCCATTCAATTTTTTTTTCAGAAATCTATCATATTTAACTTTTCCAGAGTTTTATTCACCTCCTTAACTTCATTCTTATTTATTTTTTCTCAGATTTTTTTTCTAGTTTGGAAAGGAAAAAGTTGAAGTTTCCCACTACTATAATTTATTATTTATTATTTCCTTCTATAACTTATTCAACTTCTTCAAAACTTAAGATGCTATACTATTTGGTACATGTATGTTTAGTGACTTCATTGTCTATAGTAACTTTCAACAAGATGTTATTTCCTTCTTTTAGTTAAACCTATTTTTATTTTTGCTTTATCTAAGATCAGAATTGCAACCTCTTCTTTCTTCACTTCAGCTGAAGCATAATAGATTCTGCTCTAGCTTCTTTTCTTTATTCAGCATTTTATCTCTTCTTCAAATGGGCTTGTTGTAAACAACATATTGTAGGATTCTGTTTTTTAATCCATTAGGCTATCTGCTTCCATTATAGGGATGAGTTCATCTCATTCACATTTATTGTTATAATAACAAATGTGAGTTTCCTTCCATTTTTTTGCTTGTTTATACTCCCTTTCTCTTTTACTTACCCTTTCCCTCCTCACAATTGTTTTACTTCCCCAATCTACCTTCCCTTTTATCTGTGTCCTTCTCCCTTTGACTATCTTCATCCCTTTCTATTCTTCATAGAGTAAGATAGATTATAATAGCTTTTTCCATTTCTCTTTTATGTCAGATAATTTACCCTATCCAATCCCTACCCCATCCTTCTTCCAATGCAATTTTCTTTCTCTCCCCCTCCTTTATTTTGCTTTTGGAGATATCATCTAAGTTATATCCATACTTTCTATCTGCTTATATTTCTTTTAATTGTTCCTATAATAATAAAATTGTTGAGGGTTACAAATATTATCTTGCCTTACAGAAATACTAATACTTTAACATTATTGAATGTTTTATGCTTTATCTTTGTTTTTTTGTTTTTTGGGGTTTTTTAGCTTTTTACGTTTCCCTTGAGTTGTGTATTTGGAAGTCTTTTTTTTTTTTTTTAATTATTTAACTCTGGTCTTTTAATTAGAAATGCTTGAAAGTCCTCCATTTAATAAATACCCATTTTCTCCCTGAAAGATTTCATTCTATTTTTCTGGGTAGGTGACACTTGCTTATAATCCTAACTTCTTTGCCATATGGTATATCATGTTCCAAGCCCTCTGGTTCTTTAATGTGGAAGCTGCCAAATCCAGTATTATCCTAACTCCACAATATTAGAATTCTTTTTGACTACTTGCAATGCTTTCTCCTTGATGTTTGAGCCCTGTAATTTGACTATGATATTCCTGAGAATTTTCAATTTGGAATCTTTTTCAGATGTTCAGTATTCAATGGATCTTTTTAATTTCTATTTTGCCCCTACTTCTGACATTCAAGTCAGTTTTCTTTTATAATTTCATGAAAGATGTTTATCCAGGCACTTTTGATCATGGCTTTCAGGAAGTCCAATAATTCTTGTGTTTTCTCTCCTGGATCCATTTTCTAGTCACATTTTCTTCTATTTTTTTTTTAACTGTATCTTGATGTCTCATAGAGTCATTAGTTTTCACTTGTTGAATTCAAATTTTTAAGGAATTATTTTCTTCACTGAGTTTTTGTACTCCTTTTTAGCACTTTCCTGTTTAGAAAGTTATTTTCCTAAATAAATTTTTGTATATCTATTGACTATTTTTTCACAATTCTCTTGCATTACTCTCATTTCTTTCCCCAGTTTTTCTTCTACATTTCTAAATTGCTTTTATAAATCCTTTTTAAGCTCTTCCAAGAATTCTTTTTGAACCTGAGACCAAAATTACATTTTTTTGAGACTTCACATGTAACCATTTTGACACTATTGTCCTTTTCTTATTGTATGCCTTGATCCTTCCTATCACCATAGTGATTTTCTATGGTTAGGCTCTTTTATTTGTTTGATTTTGTTTTATGTTCACTTTTTTCTGCTTTTTTGTGACTTGATGTTTTTATTTGAGAGTTGGGCTCTGGTATTGCACTGTCCCAAGCTTTTGTGCTAGAGCTTTATATCTTTCTGCTGGCTTTCATTGGGCTTTAGGGCTTAGTTGCTTACTTTCTCCGGAAGACAGGCTTCCCTTTTGATTTGTATTGTGGAGTTGGCGTTTCCTTGAGTGTGGGGTTTAGCTGCTGGACTGATGGGGTTGCTGCTGGGGGTGTTACTGTAACAGAATTTTTCTGATGGTTAGCCCTAAAGAGCTCTTTGGGCCATGCTTGCTGTGGTACTGTGGAAATAGGGCCTCTCTGCTAACAGAAGTTGAAGGAGTAATTTTATTGCTGATTTGCACAAGACTAATGTCCTGCTGCTAGGTTATTATGGGAAAAGGGTGTCTCTGATGGTGGTCTCCAAGGGCAGGGTTCTCTGTTGGCCCCGGGTTTTACTATTGGTCAGGAATGGGGTCAAGGTCTGGTGCAGAGGGTGGGATTGCTCAGTTGGAACCCTGAACCCTAAGGTGCATCCCTGATGCATTGCCCTGAATTCAGAATCCTGCTCAGGCCCTTTGCTATGGAGCTGACTGCAGCTTCTTCTGTTTCTGTTGCTCTCATCCCAGAGAGACAGACCTTTCTGGCTAGCATGGTAAGCTGCTTCCCTTAACTTAATTCTTAAGTGTTTTTCTAGTTGTTTGATAGGAAATTTGGGAGGATTTCAGAGAGTTCCTTCCTCACTCCAACATTTGACACTGGATGTCCCTTTCAGTTTTAAAGCATATTTTCATTGTAATATCCTTTTGTCACAGAAGGAAGAACATTCTTCCTTAATTAGTCTCTTTTTTTCAATTCTCAAGAACATCCAGGCTCTTCTCTTCCCTTCTCCTGCCTTTTTCCCCCTCAACTGAGAAAAATTCATCTCTGCCTTCAAGGAATGTCAGAATGATTTTGTCATGCCTAAGAAAAATGTTATGAAGTTGCTTCTATATTAAGATTTCATGAACTTAATGAATAAAAATGCATAATTTTGAATTACATCTAACTGAAATTTAGCATTTTCTACAATTATGAGTGCAGGCCATAAACTATAGTAGTATGAATAGTTACCATGACTTTGCCACCAATAGAAATTACAGATATTTTCATACTACATTGCATTTATTTTACATATCTTGAAATATCATGGACTCTCAACAGTAGTTTGAAGTCAATATAGTTATTAGACCTGTTGCTAGATTACACATGATTAGTCATCTTCCCTTATTGTAAAGCACTGATTGTATAACATGAGAAATACTGATACAGGACACCCAGCATGGCGTGCCCTCATTGGAGATATGCTCTATGAGCAAAGCAGAATTGAAGTAGCCCAGAAGAAATGTGAGATGAACAAAGAGAGTCCACCCCAAATGTTCCTAAGGACGTTTGTGTCTAACCTGTGGCACTGCATTCCAAGCTCTTATTGGTTGATCAGGCCCACTAGCTTGATTCTAACAAAATGATATCATTTTGGTCCTCTTCAAGAAAGAAGCACAGCAGCCAACCAACCAACAACACATTTGCATGAAATGGTTTTGTCACCAAATGAAGTCATATTTTCTTATATTAATAACTCAAACATCTACATTAGTTTCAAATATGACCTATCCATAGTTGTTTCCTGATCAATATACATGGAAGTGGTTTTCATTCATTGATCATGTTCTGTAAAAAGTGATTAGTTCAAATAAAAATATTTTTATTTTTAATATAATTCTTAACTGGAATTATAATGAGCCATGAGGAGAAAATCATTTTAATGGAAAATAAGAAAGCTAAACATTAACTGCTGGAGTTGATTTGTACTTTTTCTTCTACAAATATAGAGCTACACATATAAAATGGGCAATTTCAAATAAATCTCTTGGTTAGGGGGAGCTAGAGGGCACAGTGGATAGAGCACCAGCCCTAGAATTGGGACAATCTGAGTTCACATGCAGTCTCAGACACTTAACACTTACTAGCTGTGTGACTTTGGTGAGTTACTTAATTACAATTGTCTATCCCACAAATAAATAAATAAACAAGAAATTAATTAATAGATAAATGAATGAATAAATAAAAAATCTAATAGTTGAAATAACTATATCACTAACAAATTGTATAAAGCATGGATTGCATACAATGTTGTAAGTTCTGTGATTAGAAAAATCTTTTGTTTTATTTTATCATCTATTTGATTATCTTTTCGTGCAGATTGCAATAGTAATATTTTCCCCACTAAAAGCAATCTAATTCAAAAAATCTTCTGGAATTCTAGTTTTTCTTGTGAAGTGGGGGGAAAATTTTTTATTGTTTTGATAACTGAATTTTAATATTGGAACTTTTTGCATTAAAAACAATACATTGAAAAGAGATCTATAGACTTCATCACACTTCCAAAGATAATCACTACACTAAAAAGATTATTAATCTCTACTTCAAATGGATACCATGAGATTTGCTTCTTACTCTACTCTCCATAACTAAGAAAACAAGGATAAAATTGGATGTTTCATTGCTGTTCTCACAATGGGGTGATATGAGATCTGTAATTCACAGATAGTGTTTAAATCTTTTTAGTTGCTGCAAAAAAATTAATATATATATGTATATATATATATATATATATATATATTATATACAGAGGGAATTATATATGTATGTACTATTTGTATTTTCAGCTTGTGGAGTTAATGTTGCTGTCAGAATTTCAATTCCTGAAATGTTTTGCTTCTCTGTGTTTAAATTGGCAACATAAATGTTGCTTTACCCACAGTTTTGCATCTAATTGCCTAGGATTTAATATTAAGCAAGAAGTAATTTCTTTAGAAAAATGTATTTGAAAATATACAGGGAATGATATCATGTAGGAGGAATTTGGAGGGAGAAAAAAAAAGGTACAAAGTAACTCCAGCAGTTAATGTTTAGCTTTCTTATTTTCCACCAAAATGATTTTCCCCTCATGGCTCATTATAATTCCAGTTAAGAATTTATTATTGATGGAAATTTGGGACATATTTCATCTTAATCTCTTAAGAAATCAAATAGCTGTTAGTGTTGACAATTCTTTTTTTTTTTTTTTTAAGTAACAATCCTTTAAAACTAAGTGTGACAAAATGAGTAAATATAAAAATAGCTTGGCAGCAAAATGCTTTAGTTTAAGCTATGAACTCTTTGCTAAAGCTTCAGGAAGATAATACTTTTGCTTGAGTTAGACACTTGCAGTAGTAGTTCAGTTACTCCTTGCTCATAAATTAAGTACCTTGGGAAGCTGCATTAGGCCTTTGGGATCCCCAGGGTTCTGTTTAATTCACTGAAGCTATAATTTACTAAATAGTGCTCTGGTGGCCTACAAGAACTAATGGAACCTCCCAAGGTGCCTTACTTAAAATTGGGAAGCACTTTGGACACAGGAGCAATCTGTTTCTTTTATCAAAAATAAGTTTAAAATTGAAAATGCATTGCTGGAAAAAACTTCTCAAAGCATCCATATTGGTGACAAAACAAAAAAAGTCATTCTCTTTTCTATTGGAATAGAAAAGATTCAATTCAACATCACTATATTTTGAAGTAAATTAATCATTCTGAAAGTTTAGAGCATTTTCTATATGATTTCCAAAAAACTTTCATACAAGTCATTTTATTTATATAGCTTATATCTATATACATATAAATAGCATGGAGTAGTTAAAAAAAAAAAAATGCACTGGAATTGAGTCCAGGAAAACCTGGGTTCAAATCCCTCTGCCAACATTTAGATTTTTTTATTTCATAAAGCCCCAATTTTATCATGAGCAAAAGGTATATAATAATATAGGTAATATTAACCTCTGTAAAATGAGTTGGAGAAGGAAATGGCAAACTACTTTAGTGTCTTTGCCAATAAATTCCCCCAATGGGGTCACAAAGAGTCAAACACCAATGAAATGACTGAACAAGAAAAATTAACCTAACAGATTTAGTGTGAGTTTCAAACTGTGATCATGCTTGAAAAGTCCTTTGTAAATTTTAAAATTACATATAAACATTTGGTATCGATATTTTTGGGAAGTCTAATTTTTAAAAATATTTTCTTCATATTGAGCAGAAACAGAAATTGGACCAGTGTGACATGGAATTATTGATTTGACTTTTTAAAAGCTTTATAAATCTTAAAGTAACTTATAAATATGATTTTTATCATTATTGTTAGTTTTTCGATAAGAAACTGTCAAATAATCTTGTGTATTTGTGAAAGAAGCCTTTCTCTCCCTTCTATCTCAATAGGAATGCCTTTCCTCTAAGAGTACTTTCAAATTAACTCTGTATGTATCTTATCTTTACTTATTTATTCAAAGTGGTTTTCTTGCATTAAAATGTGAGTTTCTCTAGGGCAAATACTGTTTTTGTCTTTGTTTGTGTCCTCACCTAATATAAGAGCATGCATTAAGTATTTAAAAAAAAAAAGTTGTTGACTTGATATAATTAATATTTCAGTATGGAGGTCAATATGACACCTACCAGAAAAAAAAAAAAATCCTATACTATAAAATATGAGTATGACTCCTTCTATGAGTGAGCTTGCCTCAAAATCTAAAATTAATGATGCTTTTTACTACTAATATCCTAAAATATTGCCCAACTAATTGTAGAGAGAGGCAAATATTTCAAAGGTAAGTATTTATAGAAAAGAATGGAAAGGAATATACAAGTATTTTTTTAGGGACCTAAACATCTATTTTGCAAGACGTCAAGAAATTGAATACCTTCTATGAAATGTCCCTCCAAAGCTAATAGTGAATGTACTATATATATTGGATTATATTGGTCTGAGTACATTCTTTATCACCTTTTCTACTTCCTAAGCCCTCTACTTTGTATTTTCCCAAGCATAGGAGAGATTGCATTATAATTAATAGGTCCTTAATGTTGACTAAATAAATTAATATGGCATCATTAATAAGCATTATTTTGTTCAGATATAGTCATGGTAATGGCTAGAACACATTCCATTTTAGCTAGTGAGATCAGGATAGAGATGACTTCAGAGCTCATCTCCTCAGCTTACTAGTTGTGTAAGTTATTGACAATAAAATACAGAGCTTCCTTCAATCTCAATCTCCCTATATAGAAAACAAAGAAAAATATCCCTTTCACTAATTTTTCAAGAAGTTGTGGGAGTAAAAACATTTGTATATTTTTACTATGTAAATATAAATTATTGCCATAGTTACCAAAAAGACAGATACAATGATCTAATCTAAATTTTATATCTGCCCCAGGGCCTAATTTGCATCCTGTAAGTGCCCAATAAATGTTTGTGGAATGAATTCTTGTTCATTCTTAGTTAAAACTCTATTTATCTTTATCTAAAAAGCCTTAGAATTCTATTACCTAAGGAAGTAACTGGAGTATACATATACAAACTATGTATAATATCAGAAGCTTGCATAACTCCTTGGAAAGCTATTTAAATACACACTATTTAATGGTATAATCAAGTTCAGTGTGTATTAACCATTTTATCTCTTCTATTACTGCAGTGTTCAGATGAAGGCTATGGAAACTTTCTCAGAATCACATTTTGTAATGCATTTAAGCATACAAAATAAAAAAGTGAGTCAAGTATATTATTACATAGCTATCGAACTATTTTAAAAATATAACTTCTGGGAGCCTAGATTAAGAATCTTTATTCTAATCCATTTTGTAAAATAATGCTTATAGAGAGTCAAAAATGCTACAGAGAAAAGTAGAGAGCGAGACAGAGAGGGAGAGGGAGAAAGGGAAGGAGAGGAAGAGGGAGAGGGAGAGGAGAGAGCAGATTAAAAAAAAAAAAAAAAAACTCATATCAGCCTTTACACTATTTTTTTCTACCGTTTCTCCACTACCACAAATTGGTTATATTGCAAAAACTTCGATAAGTACAACTAGGAAAAAATCCTAACTTTTTGTGGTATATTATAAACCCCTTTGTCAGTCTAATGAAGCTTATAAATCCCTCCCCAAGATCACTTTTATAATGCATGAAAAAATTTGGATTAAGAAAGGAAATTAGTTATATTCAAATAGTTAATCAGTTTTCTAAAGTTCACAGACACCTAGTTAAGAATACCTCATAAATGGATTTACATGTGAATTCTACCAAACATTTAAAGAACAATTAGCCCTAATGCTATGTAAACTATTTGAAAAAATAGGGAATGAAGGAGTCCTACCAAATTCCTTTTATGATACAGACATGGTACTGATACCTAAACTAGGTAGATTGAAAACAGAGAAAGAAAATTATACACCGATCTCCCTAATAAATATTGATGCTAAAATCTTAAATAAGATATTAGCAAAGAGACTACAGAAAATCATGCCCAGGATAATATGATCGCCAGGAATGCAGGGCTGGTTCAATATTAGGAAAACTATCAGTATAATTAGCCATATTAATAACAAAATTAACAAAAACTATATGATCATCTCAATAGATGCAGAAAAAGCATTTGATAAAATCCAACATCCATTCCTATTAAAAATACTTGAGAGTATAGGAATAAATGGACTTTTCCTTAAAATAATCAGCATCTATTTAAAATCATCAGTAAGCATGATATGTAATGGGGACACACTGCAACCATTCTCAATAAGATCAAGAGTGAAACAAGATTGCCCACTATCACCATTTCTATTCAATATTGTATTAGAAATGCTAGCTTTGGCAATAAGAGTTGAGAGATTAAAGGAATTAGAGTAGGTAATGAGGAAACCAAATTATCACTCTTTGTTGATGATATGATGGTATACTTAGAGAACCCCAGAGATTCTACTAAAAAGCTATTAGAAATAATCCACACCTTTAGCAAAGTTGCAGGATACAAAATAAACCCACATAAGTAATCAGCATTCTTATATATCACTAACAAAATCCAACAGTTAGAGTTACAAAGAGAAATTCCATTTAAAGTAACTACAGACAGTATAAAATATTTAGGAATTTATCTGCCAAGGGAAAATCAGAAACTATATGAGCAAAACTACAAAATAATTTCCACACAAATTAAGTCTGATCTAACCAATTGGAAAAATATTAAATGTTCTTAGATAGAGCGAGAAAATATAATAAAGATAACAATACTACCTAAACTAATCTATTTATTTAACGCTATATCAATCAGAGTCCCAAAAACTATTTTAATGACTTAGAAAAAATAACAACAAAATTCATATGGAAGAACAAAAGGTCAAGAATTTCAAGGGAATTAATGAAAAAAAAAAATCAAATGAAGGTGGCCTAGCTGTACCAGATTCAAAATTATATTATAAAGCAGCAGTTACCGAAACCATTTGGTATTGGCTAAGAAATAGACTAGTTGATCAATGGAATAGGTTAGGTTCAAAGGACAAAACAGCCAATAACTTTAATAATCTAGTGTTTGACAAACCCAAAGACCCCAGCTTTTGGGATAAGAACTCACTGTTTGACAAAAATTGCTGGGAAAATTGGAAATTATTAGTATGGCAGAAACTAGGCATTGACACATACTTAACACTGTACACCAAGAAAAGATCAAAATGGGTTCATGACCCTAGGCATAAAGAATGAGATTATAAATAAATTGCAAGAGCATAGGATAGTTTGTCTCTCAGACCTGTGGAAGAGGAAGGAATTTGTGACCAAAGAAGAACTAGAGATCATTATTGATCACAAAATAGAAAATTTCGAATATATCAAATTGAAAAGTTTTTGTACAAACAAAAGAGACAAGATTAGAAGGGAAGCAATAAACTGGGAAAACATTTTTACAATCAAAGGTTCTAATAAGGCCTCATTTCCAAAATATTTAGAGAATTGACTCTAATTTATAAGAAATCAAGCCATTCTCCAATTGATAAATGCTCAAAGGATATGAACAGACAATTCCCAGATGAAAAAATTGAAACTATTTCTAACCATATGAAAAGATGCTCCAAGTCATTATTAATCAGAGAAATACAAATTAAGACAACTCTGAGATACCACTACACACCTGTCAGATTGGCTAGAATGACAGGGAAAGATAATATGCAGTGTTGAAGGGGATGAGGGAAAACAGGGACACTGATACATTGTTGGTGGAATTGTGAATACATCCAGCCATTCTGGAGAGCAATTTGGAACTATGCTCAAAAAGTTATCAAACTGTGCATACCCTTTGATCCAGCAGTGTTACTACTGGGCTTATATCCCAAAGAGATTTTTAAAAAAGGAAAGAGACTTGTATGTGCAAGAATGTTTGTGGCAGACCTCTTTATAGTAGCCAGATACTGGAAACTGAGTGGATGCCTAACAATTGGAGAATGGCTGAATAAATTGTGGTATATGAATATTATGGAATATTATTATTCTGTAAGAAATGACCAGCAGGATGAATACAGAGATGACTGGCAAGACTTAAATGAACTGATGCTAAGTGAAATGAGCAGGACCAGGAGATCATTATATACCTCAACAACAATACTATATGATGATCAATTCTGATGGACTTGGCCATCTTCAACAATGAGATGAACCAAATCACTTCCAATAGAGCAGTAATGAATTGAATCAGCTACACCCAGAGAAAGAACTCTGGAAGATGACTATGAACCACTACATAGAATTCCCAATCTCTCTATTTTTGTCTGCCTGCATTTTTTATTTCCTTCACAGGCTAATTGTACACTATTTCAAAGTTGTACAGCAAAATAACTGTTTAGACATGTATACATATATTGTATTTAATTTAGACTTTAACATATTTAATATGTATTGGTCAACCTGCCATCTGGGGGAGGGGGTGAGAAGGAGGGGAAAAATTGGAGCAAAAGGTTTTGCAATTGTCAATGCTGAAAAATTACCCATGCATATATCTTGTAAATAAAAAGCTATAATAAAAAAAAAATACCTCATAAAGACAATGTATATTTAGATAATCATATTTATCCAAAAAGCATTAAACATCAATATCACAGATATGCATATAGATAGATAAAAAGGACAAAAAACATCTTGATTCTCTATATCATTAATTTCCAAAAATTAATATGTCTCAAAGATGTTTTTTGACTGCTGTATCTTTAATTTTTTTTTCCTGAAAGGTGATAGGAATTCTCACTGTTCTAGCTAGCTTAAAAGTACAAACCTAACTGACTTGTCTAGGCAATAGAGTTCTGGGGCTGTGGATCCATATAAAACATGTATTAAAAAATAATAATACATTCAACACACAAAAATTTATTGAACACCTTTTGGTTGCAAAGTCTGTTACTAAGTCCTAGGGCAGAAATAAGTGTTTGATTGGATATTTTATCTGTCCTATAAAAATGAGAACAGCAACTCTTATTTTTCTTTTTTCCTTTTCTTTAAATGTTATTTTTATTTTAAGTTGCACATTCTCTCCCTCCTTCTATCTGTTCCCCAACCAATTAATAAGACAAGAACTACAATACATACAAAGGCATGTAAAACATTTCAATTAAACCATATTTGATGTGGCAGGAAGGAAACAAGAAAACTAAAGGGAAAAAATGCTTCAATCTGGACACTGATTACAATAGTTTTCTCTATCAAGAAAGATAACATTGATTGAAATTAAATATTTCCCAAGTAATTATCTTTACAATATCACATTCTATGTACATTATTCTGTTTCTACTTACATAGCTTGACATCAGTTCATAAGTTTTCCCAAGTTTTTTTCTGAAACTATTCCCTAACTTATTAATTCTAGCTCAATATTTATTTATTTATTATTTTTATTTATTATAGCTTATTAGTGTTTCATTACATTAATATATCATAACTTGTTCAGTGATTCTTCAATTGATAAGTATTCTTTTCATTTTACTTCTTTGCCATTAAAAGTAGAGCTACTATAAATAACATGTGTGTGTGTATGTCCTTTTTTTTAAAAAAAATCATCTCCCTGGAGAATGGAACTAGTAGCCATATTACTAGAATTAAGTTTATGCACAGTTTTATTGCTCTTTGAACATTGGTTCCAAACTGTTTTCCAGAACTGTTCACAAGTTCACAGTTTGACCATTAGTGCATTAAAGTACCTATTTTCCCCTTTCTCCTTCAAAATTTGTCATTTTCCTTTATTATCATTTTATCCAATCTTATGGATACAAGGTAATACCTCAGAAATGTTCATTTGCATTTCTCCAGAGGGGGCAAGTGAAGGTGTTGGATTAGAGGCAATCCCATTGAACTCCCTCAACATTCCCTCCAACCAACTTTAAAATAATGTCAACAATTTACTTTTGGATGAAAAGAGTGATCTAAAAGTCAAAGAAAGACATTTTTCTAGCCCAAAAAAATCTTTGGAGCATGTGAACAAGTTGGTGAACAAGAGGAGCTTGTGACACTGAATGAAAGCCAATCCCTAATCCATACACACAACAGAAGTAGCAGCAGTCTGAGCTACATCAGGAATTTCGCAAGCTTTCAGCTCAGAAAAAGTAAAGTAGTTGGACAAATGATTAGAATGAGATTGCAGGGAACTCTGCAATTTCATTGAGTATAGCTAACACTAACTGGCAATTCTATTGTCCATATGCAGTCCTGAGTCATTGTTCCAGATTGGAAAGAAGCACTAGAAGGTGGCTCACAAAGAACTAAGCATCCAAATTACAGTTTCAAGGCAGAGAAAGAGTTGAAGCTTGTAAAGGAACCAAGGAAAATGTAGAAGTAGAGTGGAAAGCAGGAGTGCAATAACCTCACTCTTCCCTGCATCAGTGCCCAACTTTAATATAAATGATCATTTATTTTTGTATATTGTTCACCTAATTTATTTCATTGACCAATCATTCTAATTCTTATTTGGTATCAAATCATTCTGATGATTACCATTTTGAAATACATTTAGAGTTCTAGTACTGCTACGGCCCCTTCCTTCATATCTATATTTCATTGATTTCCTTGATAATCTTGAACTTTTTTCCTCCAGATTAATTTTGTTAATATGTTTCTAGATGTACAACATAATTCTTTGGTAGTATGACTGGTATAATATTGAATAAGTAAATTCATTTAATAGTATTGTCCTTTTTATTATATCAGCCTACCCTTGAACAATGAACATTTCTTCAGTTACTTAGCTCTCTATTTTTATAGAGAATATTTTATAATAAGGCTCACGTAGTTCCTGTGTGTTTTAAAAGGAAGGTTTACAAGTATTTTATGATATCTGCAATTATTCTGAATGGAATCTGTTTTTCTTTCTCTTTCTGCTGGGTTTTATTGATAACATACAGAAATGATAATGATTCCTGTGGGTTAATTTTATACTCTGCTAACTTGATAAAATTGTTCATTGTTTTGACTGGTTTTTAAGTTCATTCTTTATCTATATCATTTTATATAGTTTTGTTTCCTTGTTGGCTAAACCTTATTTTTTGTTTATATTTCTTATTACTATAGATAATATTTTAGCACAAAATTAAATAATAATGGTGATAATAGCTATCCTTGTTTTTTTAGAAAGACTTAGAGTTTAGTCTATTACATATATGTTAGTTTTTGTTTTTAGATTGATACTTCTTGTCATTAAAAAAAAAAAAAAAACAACAACTTCTCCATTCATTCCTATTCTTTCTAGTATTGTTAATAGGAATGGGTATTGCATTTTATATTTTTTAAAAAATGTCCTTATCTATTTAAATCATTAAGTGATTTTTGTTGCTTTTGTTATTGATGTGGTCAATTAAGGTGAGAGAAATTAATATTATACTATTATATTAGTAATTAATTGTTAGTTTGTGATCTACCTTTCCCCCTCTATTCCTGTTGAGACCCAATTTTGAAAAGGTTCAGTCTCTGAAGGGCAGGGCTGAGTGACATTATTCCTTCTCCCCAAGGTCCATACTCCTTGGATAGGACTCCACCCAATTGGGAGACCTAATTTCTGTTTAGAGAATAAAAAGAATCCTGAGTGGGTGTGACTTTGTCTGGGTGAGGAGCCCTCTGTCCTAGATTCAGTCCATTAGAGTTTAGGGCAAACTAGCTCATGTTCTTAGAAGGGGAATCTGAAGACTTTTAGTCCACTTCTCACAAAGTTAGCTTTTACTTGTCAAGCAAGAAAGTTCCCTTTCAAAAGGAATTGAAGGCATTTTGGAGTGTCCTTTGGTGTTTTTTGGTTATTAAGAGTAATTACCAATTATCAATTTATTGATTATTAGCTAGCTTAATTAATAGAGTATTCATTTCTTTAAAACTCTATGTCAGAGGAGTTTATTCATTACAATGCTTAGACTTCTCCTTATATTGAACCAGGTCTACATTCCTGGCATAAATTCAAACTGGTCATAATGTGTAATCATTGTAATATATTGTTCTCCATGCTAATATTTCATGTACTTTTTAATCAAAATTCATTAGGGAAATTGGCCTATGTGCTCCCCAGTTTAAATCAAAACTATATTTATGTCCTGGAAGGAATTTAACAGGACTCCTTCTTTACCTAATTGTTTTCCCAGTAAATTGCTTAATATTGGAATCAATTCTTTAAATATTTGATTGAACTGGCTTGTACATCTGTTCCTGTCACCACCCCCACCACAATTATACCTTGTTCATTTTGTTCCCTCTTAAAGAGTGTTGGGTAAATATTTTATTTTATTTTCTGGTCATATGAGCAATTGACAATTTTTAAAACTATTCATTTCTTTTAGATTTTTAGCTTTATTAGAATAAATTTGGGCAAAATAGCTTCTAATCATGTTAATTTAACCTACATTAGCTATATTTTCATTTTTGTACAGGTAACTTGGTTTTCTTTTTTTTTAGAATCAAATTAGCTACTTGTTTTGCTATTTTTCTTGGGTTTTTTTGTTTGGTTGGTTTCAAAGAAGTAGCTTTAGTTTTATTAGCCCAATGTTTTGTTTTTGTTTTGCTTTTTTACTTTTGATTTTTTAATTTTTTTCAATTTTAAGATTTTTATTTTTATTTTTGATTTGTTTTTCTTTTTTTTTTTTTTAGTTGCATGCCCAATTTGTTGATCTACTCCTCTCTTTTATTGATGTAAATGTTTAGAGACAAAAATTTCTCTTAAATATAGCTTTGACTATTCCACTAAATTTTGGTATGTTGTATAATTGTTGTTCTTATCTTTAGTGCAATTTATTTCTATGGTTTGTTGTTTGATCTATTGCATGCTAAGATTATTTAATTTTATTTAGTTTTCCATCTAAGTTTCCAAGGCCCTTTATTGAATACAATTTTATTACATAATGGTCTGAAAAAAATGGATGTAATGTTTTTTGTTTTTCTGGAATCTCTTTCTGACCAGGTGTTCATTCTGTTTACCATCATTAGACACTGGGCACTCCTGGTGCTACTACTGCCTCCAGTATTCAAAAGCCCATACCATTTTAGTCATACTCTTAGATAGCTCTCCTGTACTATACAGAGCTAGAAAAATCATTCATTCTGACATTAGTTATCCCATTCAGATTTTTTTTTTAAGTTTTGGAGGCAGTATTGGAAGAACTAGGCAAAACTATACATTTCTCTCACCCTAACCCTCAATAATACCTCTTAATATTTACAAAATGCATTCCTCTTAGCTATGAAGTGAAATAGGTAGTAAAAGTATCTCCAAATAGTGCCTTCTTCCTTGCTTTCCTAAAGGAAACGTCTGCAGAGATCAATATTCAACCTAAAAATAGAAATTCAAATTCAGCATTTGCTTTCTCTCTCTCTCTCTCTCTCTCTCTCTCTCTCTCTCTCTCTCTCTCTCTCTCTCTCTCTCTCTTTCTCTCTCTCTCTCTCTCTCTCTGTTTCTCTCATTTTTCTTCTGTCTCTCTGTCTCTGTCCCTGTCTCTCTCTTTGTCTTTCTCTCTCTCTCTGTCTCTGTCTCTCTTTGTCTCTCTCTCTATATGTGTGTGTGTGTGTGTGTTCACAGATCCTCTTCTAACCTGTCTCCCCATATGCAAAATTAAATAATAATTTTATTGCATAGCTCATTGCACAATTGTGAGGGGGCGGGATCAAAGCCTAATATAGTTGAATTGAAATGAGCAATTTTGCACTACTTATAATCATTGGTTTTTCACTTAGGACTGATATCTTAAATAGGATTAAAGGATCACACATGTAGAGCTGGAAAGGATTTTAAAAGTCATCTGGTCAAACCTCTTCATTTTAAAGATGAGGAAACTCAGACCTAGAGAGTTTATTCATTCCTCCACCTCTTGTTGAAGAGTTCTGCTTCTCAGAAATCCCTTAAAATAGAAAGCTGACAATTATTTTTTGTATAGATTCAATTGCCTCCCAACTTTGTAGTTGAAAATAAAGAAAACATGGCACCTAAAATAACTGTAGGAGCTTTTCTCAATTGGTAAAACCCAGAGGCCATTGATGGTTAATTATTAACTCTATAACCTTACAAGTTGCCTTCTGTTGGAGTACAGGGTGGGGTATTAAAGGTAGTAGAGAATTTTTTTTTAAATTTTATCTGAAAAAGTTCTTTCATCCTCAACCATTAAATTGTATTGTTCAAAGATGATGTTTTGCAGGATAGATTGACTGTGGAGACAAAGTACAGACTAGGCATACAGAATTTATTTGCTGCAACCTTGCATTCTTGTAATGTTTCTGTGGGTGCCTTTCAGAGTAAAGTGGAAACAAAAACAGGAAAGTGACTTACTCCATGATAAATGAATGTGCCTAAAAACATGAGACAGTAATACCAGCCAGAATAACTGATTCAGTCTTGTCAAAAACAACATGAAAGAAAATAGAAAAGAGTTTTGTACCAATGCCAACTTAATCAAAGGCTTCAGTCTCTGTAAGCAATAAAAGTTGATAGAAAAAAATGAGTGTACTCTGCTGATTTTTCCCCCTGACTGGTATGAGATAAGAGTTTGGTATGAAATATGAATTTTGTAAATATATAACATACAGTTAGTCAAATTTGCTCTGAACTGGATGTTGCTTTTTAATGCTTCCATGGTTCAGATTACATTTGTAATCTACAGAAACTATAAAAGATGAATGAAAGACACAGTTCTTAATGAAGATATAAAATACCATGGCTATTATAAAGGTAGAGATGGATTTGTAATATTTAATGGCTTATTAAATTACTGGGAAAATTACTGGTTTTCCTTATGATAGGTAGTAAATGTATACATCTTAGAGAAGAAGTAGAAGTTAATCCTCCACTTTTCTCTCTCAAAATAAATATCCATTGAAATTCAAGTGAAATTTTACAAAAGAAAATTAACTATTAAAAAAATCCACTGGATTTAGCCCTGATACCTGAATGAAATGTTCTCTGCTTCATCTTTGCTTTGCACTGTTTATCATTTTCTTTCTTTCAAAGTAATCTTAAAATAATTACTAAACTTATAAATCATATTTGTCTCAAGGACAGAGAATCATAAAACAAAATATAAAAGGTACATGACAATACTGTTTGTCACAATCACTAAAGAATCTTTTTATGTGAAATTGGAAATGTCCAATAGAAATTAACTTACTTTTCTTATGATTAGATAATAATAACATTTACATTCTAATCATCACATTTTCAAGGAAAATGTCTAACATATTTGTTTCATTAATTAATTTATGTGGGCTGTTACTCTGCAAAGGTAGGCCATGAGGCAATAGACTGTCAGTCCAACATCTTACCAATTCGGTTAACTCTTCCAAAACATTTGCTCTAAAAACTCTTATTACCTAGTATTACTTCCCAAATAGGAGAAGCATTAAATAAAGATCTTGGCATAATGTTCTATGTATTATGTTATGTAACATTATTTTTTTATTATATTACATTATGTTTTGTTATCTTATATTATGTTACATCATATATTTATTTCATTACATTGTACTGTATCATATATCAGATCATATTATTTCATATAATATATCATATTATAAAGTTTTGCTATGTTATTTTAGGTATGGTATGGCATAGTATAGCATTGTATATATGCTATGTAATACTGTGATGTGATATGAAAAGATATGGTATGGTATACCTGATATCGTCTGTCATGCCATGCTATATTGCATTATGTTATATATTATATCATATCATATGTTATGTTATACTTTACATAAATCTTACATTGAAGTTTACAATATGTTACTTTCTTCAGCCCAAATTTTAGCATATGCAATGTGTCATGCATAGACTGAATTGATAGGATGGATATTGAGTGAAAAAAGAGATGATACAGTTAAAAGTCACTAAGGATTTTTCTTTATTTCCTGATATAAACTAATATGCTCTCATAGTCATGAATTATGATTGTAAATTTTATATATCCCAGAAAACTTCCTAGGAGATCATAAAGTACTAATCAACTAAGCATAACTATCAAATTGGCAGATAATATATTTTTCTATTACAGTGATCACATTTCACTTATGCTTTGTTATTTGGGTTTAATGGAAAGAGGAAAATAGATGACAGCCTGTGTAGCTCCACTCCTATATTTAGATAGTAACATTACATTTAAAACCTCCAGGATGAGAAAAGTTGTTGGTTGATTTTGGGGTTTTTTTGTTTGTTTGTTTTTTTCAAGGAACTCATTCCATTCCCCACAAAATCATTGTGTCGGGAGTTGTTATGCACTATCTGCAATCACCCAAGCCTCTCAGGGAGCTTCTAGTGTTAATACTTTATTTAAATTCCATGAATAAACAATTTAGCAAAATAAATGTGTGTGACATGGCCACCTACCACCAAGAGACTCCTGTGTTTGTTGGCCTCAGTCCCAGATTATTGTTTGGGGAAATCAGATTGGTAGTAAAAATTGCTGTTACATGAATGGTAATGGTTGAATTTGTTTAGAGCCTAATCCATCAAGATAAAGGGCTAGCACAGTACCTTATTCTTAGTAGGTTATCTATAAATATGTGTTGAATGAGTGAATGAATGAATGAATGAATGAACTTGATTATCAAATATGGATTGCCTGATTTGAAAATAAAATCAGGATGGAATGAGTCTTTTATCCTTTCTGTAGCCACATATGAATTGTTTCATTAAGAGGGAACTAGACAGAATATTTTCTTTAAACAAATAAAGAAAAAAAGATACTAAAGGGAAAGAAGTTTCATATTCCCAAAGCTTCACATTTATATGAGGAAATAGAGAAAGTACAATAAGAAGTAACAATAGTTAATAAGGCTCAAAAATAAGAGAATGTAAAGGAAAAATAGAAAATAGTGTTTTCCTAAAAATAGAGAGACTAAAGAATAACTGAAAACCCTGTTATTTTGTTAACTCTTATATTCTGTTGAGAGTGCCCATATCCTTTCATTTGCCCAGTATATCATTCATCCTTGATTTGTCATATTCTTTCTATATCCATGTTTAATCAGTTGCCTAGTCTTGTCAGCACTCTCATAACCTCCATAACACTTCTTATAATTGTCCCCTTCTCCTTATTCATATAATTACCATTTTAGTTGTAGCTATCAGTACTTCTCTCCAGAATTTTGCAAGTTTCCTAATTTTCCATTCTTGATTCTATACCAAAAGTAGTTTCTAAATGTAGACATAAATCTGACTATGTGACACCTCTTATCAAGAAATTTCAATGACTTCATGTTACCTTTTGGATAAAATTAAAATTCCTTTGCTTATAATTTAAAGATCTTTACAAACTGGCCCCAACATATCTTTCCAGGTTTATTGCACATTGTCCCACTTCCTATCATTTATGATTCTATCATCATGGTCTAATGAATATTCACCACACACCACGCTCCATCTCCCATCTTCATGTTTAGCACTGGCTTTCCTTTAAGCCTGAATAACTTTCACTCTCACTTTCACCTCTGAAAATCCCTCTCATTATATGATAGCTCATATATCATCTAGATAGGACCTTTTATGATTCACACCCACCTCCCTATACTAAAGCTATTTTTCTGTCAAAAAAATATACTGAATGGTTTGTATATATTCTTTACACAAACACACTTAAATGTACATATGTATATATAGATGATGACTCTGTGATGAATTATATGTGTATATTTGTACATACACAAATATATATGTCTATGTACATATGTGTGTAAAGAATATATACAAAACCAATTCAGTATTTTTGAGAGAGAGAGAGAGATAGTTTTAGTATTAGGAGATGGGTATAAATCAGAAAAGGACTTAGGAAGAAATAAGTGCATGTATATATGTACTTATGTATGTATGCACATATGCACACACCAAATAAAATAAGAATGTAAACCCCTAAATGTTTTAATTTTTTATTTTGTAGCTCTGGCATCTTGAACAATGATAGGAACATTTCATTAATGTTTGACATTAATCCTTAGAAAGCTGTGTGGATCATTAAGTGTTTAAATGAACTGCCCAAGCTCACTCAGCCAGTGAATTTCAGGGGCAGAACTGAAATATAGGTATTGCTGAATTGAAGACTGGCTTTCCATCCATTATGGCACATTTTCTTTCATGACAAATCTATTGGATGAAGATCACTTTCATGATTATAAATTGAACAGAATCAGCATGGAGTGCTGCAATTTATTTCAAGTCAAAGTCCTGTTCTGCTATGAACTATCTGCTTGACCTTAAAAGTCATTTTCATTATTTGGGCTTCAGATAACTGAGAATTTTAAACCACATGATCTCCAAGGTGTTGTCTAGCTCTAAATGCTCTGTCATTAGCAATTTTTTACTTTAGATTTTGCATCTCTTTTCACTTTTGAACCCAAAGTCATCTTAATCTTCATATTTTGCAATAGCCCATTAAAATGGAGAAAATTCCCTATTAATAATGAAGGCATTGTAGCTATCTGGTTGATATATAGAACAGTTCACAATTGTTATCTATTTAACAGAAAAATTTACAACTTTAATAGTCATTTTGGGTGAGATCCAAGGATTAAGAATTTTGTGTAGTTTTCTGCTATTTGTATCATGATTTATACAAGTTGATTCACAAGAGCTATTTGAAACAATTTTGAGTTACCTGCCACTATGTTCAGTGATTCTTAAAAAATGTTTTAGATCAGTAGAGGGTTGATAATTCAGGGATAAGCAATAAACATAATTAATTAATGAACAATTAAAGCAAACTAAAGCAAAGTTTCAAAAAGGAGTTAAATTATGAAATAGTATCTTTACCACTTATCATAAAGTTGTTTTTTTTCCAACTTGAATCCTTTACTTAGGATTCATTAAAATGTGTCTTTGGTATTCAAATTAGAATATGTCCCAACTCAATTTCTAAAATATCAAGTCTAAAAACTACTTATTTAATGTTACACATAGCACTGGCCATTTAGAATATCTTGGGTTTATTTTTTTTTAAATGAAAGATATAAAGATTATGTCATCCTGGTAAATTGCCCAGATTACACTCTTAGTAATGTATTCACAGCTACCTTGATTTCCCAGAAACTCTAATCAAATGTGGTAGCTGTTCATTTCTTACATTAAGTAGTTGTACCGTTTCATTCTCATTAAATAAACTATCACATTTTGTCTCAATAGTTCCAGAATAATGTTTCTCAATTATTGCAGCAGAATGGATGAATATTGAATATCTTGGAATTTTTTTTGTTTTGTTTTAGATAGATAAATAGATTTACATACACATACACACATATATATCTATATCTACATATGAAATATTTGATGAATCTATGATCTCAATAGAGTAGATTCTTTAATGGAGTAGATAATAATCTATCCATGCTCCTCTATCCTGTGTCACTCTTTCCTACTCTTATATAAATTCTGTAATGGATCCTATCCTTACTCTACATATTGACATTATATGGATGATAATAAACTATGTAAGCTCTCTCTGTGTTATCTATAAACCAGTATCTGACACAAGATTGGTGCTTAAAAAATAATTACTAATCTGAGTTGATTATACCTACATGAATGACTTATCTGTAAGGACATGTTGAAACCAGTCCAAACTGAATTTCAAAAGTCAATTTTTCAAGTTTTAATTTTAGTATTTACATCTCAGAAAATCAAGATTTGATTTTTTTTTTATTTTATATTTTGTTGATTATCTAGACTAAGAAAGTTATGGATACAATATTAATGATACTCAACTAAGCTTTAAAGTGTGTCATCCATGCATTTCCCCCCACAAAATCAGCTGTTAAACATTTACCAGAATATCACTTCTTAGAAGAGCATATTTTTGCATGGTTTTCCCTTTATATCCACAACTTCCATCCTACTCCCTTTTTTTGTTCAGTATTGTTTCAATTGCTATTCCTTGATAAAAGTATTAAATAGCTGTAAGGAAACTATATCATAAAATCTATTGTATCAAATTATAAAATGTTTATCCAGAATCATATAAAAATGCAAATAGTATATTGAATTAATTTGTTGAGCAAGAAAAATAAATACTATAAATCTTCTTCCACCAGAATTTTGAATTAAATTGAATTGAAATAAAAGTAATCTTTAAAGTATAATATACCAAAGTTAAATATCTGACAGAAAATCAATTAGTAGCATAGGAACTTATTCTGGGAGGAGAGAAAGTAGAAAATAAATTTGTGAAATATGCAGCAATAAATCTCAAAAAAATGAACAAAATAAAAATTAGGGAAGAATCCAAGAATTGTCAAATATAATCTATAGTCAGTTCAATATCTATGGCATTTGATTTGCAGACTATGAAGTGTGCCATTCTTTCTTCCTACAATTTTAGTGTGGAATGTTGTACAGATTAAAACTATCTTGATTTGTGGTAAATCTTTCTGACTGTTCAATGTAATATTTTGAACATGCACATGGCTTTACAATTAAATCAATGTAGTCTGGAAGTTTGACTAATTTCAAAATATTCTGGAATGAAAGTTATTTTTAAGCTGAATAGTAGTTGAAATGAGTGTTGATTGAGAGCCTTTGGATTTGATTCAAATGAGGGATCAAAAATGTGGATTTTCAACTTGCCCTCTTCTTTCTATTCAATTGGAATGGCATTTCCAGCCAAACAGTTTCCAGAGAAATGGTAGATATTCCTGCATATAATCAAATAAATCAACTGTGTATTTTTCTTTCTTTCTTAGAAGTACATTTGGGGTTTATAGGAAACAAAAGAGTGAACTATATAAGGTATCTGCCATTTAAATAAGATATATAGTTTCAACCTTTCATACATATCATATGTAGAACTATTTCCCCCTTTTTTTTCTATATGATTGTTAGAACAGTTCCTCACTTTCAGAAAGACTTGAGATGTGAATGTGATTTGTAATTAACTTGCAGAAAGGTGCAAGGTCTCATTTCAATAGCTGAGGTCTTTTCCCAGACAGCCCAGAAAGAGTGAAGATAAAATAACCTATTCTTAGTACTAAGATTTTTGATTCTCAATGATTTCAGTATATTCTTGACAGAAATGTTTTTTCTTCTTTATAATGAATTAATTTTTTTCTTATTTTATGAATATAATAATGTATATCTAGATCTGAAAGGGATCTAAGAGGACATCTGCTCAAAACCTTTCATTTTACAGATGAGGAACCATCATGATATAGAGGGATTAAGTAACTTGCCCAGTAAAACACAGGTAGTAAATAAAAGAATTAACCTTTGAACTCAGGTCCTCTGACTTTAAAAGGGAATGTCAAAAATAGAACTCATAGTAACACAATTTATCATACATTGCTTCCTACAATCTAACAGATTAATTCTATTAAACATAGAAAAGGCTGATGCAGAAACATGTATGTTATTGGACAACTAATAGAAATAAGTCCATATTATTTTAAATTGCAAATATACATAATGATCCTTTGGGATCTGAATACAGGAAACTTGCCTCTCAAAATCATCTTTGTCAAAAGAGACAAGTTTGAGATCCAACTCTGGTGGAATACATGGGAGCCACCTGACAGTAGCTGTTGGAGATCCAACCCAGACCTGCAGAATGGATCTCCTCTTGTGAGAGGATGATACAAGGAGATTGAGAGGCAGTTACTATTCTCTGACCTCTCTGACTCAGAGGCCATTGCATTGTCTGACCTCTCTCCTGTTCCCTCTACCTCCAATTTATCTCATTTCCAGTCCACAGCACCTGTGTCAGCAAATGTGCTTTGCAACACCTTCAGATGTTATGATCCACAGCTATGGAGGCTCTTGGAGAATTGACCTGTCCCTTAACACAACTCTAAAGCTTCCTAGATATGTGACCAAGAATAATCATATATTTCTTCAATTTCATCATCTTTAAAATAGAACAATATTTTTGTTACTAGCCTTATAGAGTAGTCACAAGGAAAATACTATGTGAATGTCAGTTACCCTTAAAGTACTTTAGGATAATAAAAATGATTATAGGGATTAGAGTCAAGAGTGACCTAATGGGCAATGGAGAGATGCATTGTGGGAATTGACTCATGGAAACAGAATAAAATCACTTTACCTTGATTCCCTGGGCGGGTTTCTCCCAGAGGAGAGTTTCAAGAAGAGTTTCTCAAGTGTTCCCCTCAAAGTCAGAGGACAACTTTAGGGTTCCCCCCATCAATTTGACCATCTTTCTCATACCAAATATTTCTAACGGCTATGGGGTCACAAATTATATGTCCTTTGAAGAGGAGGGATTCCAGAGGGATTCTAATAACATTTGATTTGTTAATCAATTAGTAAGAAGTTAGCAAATTTGGGGTACAAGTTCTGATGTCATTAAAATATAGGTAAAAAAGATATGAATTTCCATATCACCTATCTTACTAATAGGGAGAATCAACACAGTGAGCAGGAATACAGGCATTAGTCTAAACATAGAATTCTTTTACTGTCTGATTAGATCTTGATCTGAGTAAATGTTTAAGAGAGATTGCCCAAAGTGGTTGAAATTTGGATGAGGAAGTTAAAAAGGGGGAAAATCTTTCCCTTAATACAATTATTAATTATTAACTATGAGAGAAATATCCATTCCTGACATAAATAGCTTTAAAATTTTTGGATAACTATTTTAAACAATGTAATGATGAAGAATTGCATAACAGTATTATAAAGGTATTATAAATATAAGAAATATTTGTATATAGATTTGTATGTATACACACATATACATTTATGCATTACCATAACAGAAAGTAAGGTAATCACTTAGCCAAAGCAAAGAATAACTGATGAAAATCCCTTGTACTTTAACAATATTCATGCAAGGTCAAAAGAATGTGAAGAAAATTCCTGCCATGGTGAACTAACCTCTCCTTCCTTCAAATACCTTTACACATGCACACACACACACACACACACACACACACACACACAGATGTACATTCCCTCATGGAGGATTTATAATAAGATATGAACAAAGTTTCCCCAAGATGAGAGGGCAGGGATGTTTTTTAATCTTCCTATATGCATTGATTGGGGGAGTATACATACATATATATTTACATAAATGTATATATGTACATACATGTATAAATGTATGTGTGGATGGACAGATAGATGGATACATGGATGAAATCAATATGATCACAGAATCTTTGTAATATTGAAGTACAATTTATGGTAATAATAGTAGTAGTACTGATAGTAGTGATGGTGATAGTAATAGTAGTAATGGTGGTTGCATGGTGGTGATAGTAGTAGTTGTGGTATTAGTAGGATTAGCAGTGCTAACTTATTGTCTCCTCTTTTTCCTTCTTCTATTCCTAATACTACTTTTATGGCTGCTATTACTCTCATAGAATTATTGTAAGACAATCACTATGTAAATATGAGTAATTATAATATTTAGGGACAGATATAGTTATTACAAAAGGCAGCAATTATAATACTAGAAACAATGAGTGGATATATGACATGCATGTTAGTTTTTACTGAGATACTAGAAATCATAATTGATCAGATGTTTTTTGATACAGGTCTAGGACTTATTGGATGATGATGAAGAAGAAGGTGGAAGAGGAGGAAGAGGAGGAGGAGAATGACGACAAGGATGAGAAGGATGACAAGAAGGAGAACAAGAACAAGAAGAACAAGAATAAAAAAGAAGAACAAGAACAGGAAGAACAACAAGAAGAGAAGTACAACAAGAACAAGAAAAATAAGAAGAAAAAGAAAAAAGGTTAGTGATGTTACATGTCATTTTCAAGAAAAGTAACATAGCAAGATGACATCATAATTAGAGTGTTATTTCCAAAAATATGCCAATTGGTGTCTTAATTCGTGAAAATATGTCTTGGAAATTCAACCATGCCAATACCCTATGTTAATTTGTTACTGAAAAATGGAAAAGATCATTAGAACCATTTTACGAAGAAAGACAAAGAAAATACAGACAGTTCTAATTTTTTATTCATTATATTGCCAATTCAAGATCCAACTGAAGTCATGACAAGGATGGAACAAAATAATAAACAGAGTAAGTAAAAACATAAATTTAACTAGGCTCTATATGAAATAAGAAGACAAAAAGTGAGATTTGGGTGCAAGTCCTCCTTTGTACAATTTCCTTGGAAGAAATATCCATGATAATCCCTGAACATGAAATATAGAATTGGAAAAAAATAGATAAAAAAATATCATTTCTATGATTCATACAGATAATCATCTTTACTTTGTAATCTCCTTGAAGTTATCCCAAAATGCCTGTTCATGAAATAAAGACTCAGTTGAAATGAACTGAAATTGAAATTAAAGTCAAATTCAGAATTGTTACCCAAAAAAGGTCAGCATTTTAGAAATATGCAAGAACTTAGCTAGTTTAAATTATAATTAAAGATCCTTACAATATGTCTGACACATTATTATCCATGCTTAATGACCACTAATGAATGAAAGCCTATTAATCTTCCAGGAAAGAAAATATACAGATTCAGCTCCTTCAACCAATCCAAAGATATGGCAAAATATGAAGTGTCATCATCCTGGATGGTTTTATCCAGATTCTCTCTAGTTTATTAATGGCCTTCATTAAAATGTATAAGTCAGAACCAAGTGGAATTATACAGATGTAGTCTGATTGGGATACTACATAGTTGTTTCATCCTGCACGTGTGGCCTTTTGAATATAGCCTAACATAGTTAATTTTCTTAGTGTCCATATCACATTCTTGAGTACAGAAAAACACCAAACTCTTTTCCATAATAAATACCTCTCTTGTAATACATAGCTTCTTATATTTATAGTGTTCTTTTTTTTAAGCTATGTAAAATATTATTCCTATCTCCATTGAATCTCATTTTATTAGATTCATCCCAATAGTCTAAACACTCAAACTATTTTTAATCCTGATTCTGTCATATAATTGGGTTATTTATCCATTCTTGTTTTTCTTATTTGCAAATTTGTAAGCATGCTTTTTGTGACTTTTAAGTCATTGATATATATGATTCCTGTAAACCAACAAAAAAAGAACCTTTTGATAAAATGAGATTAGTATGTAAAACACTTTTGTTTATATTTAGTACTATACAAATATCAATTTTTTTATTTTGTTATTATTATGATTATTATTATTCTTGTCATAAGTATTATAATATATCTCTTGAAAAGTACACTGGTTAGAGAACAGATCTATATAACTACATTTGTGAAAGGATAAATCTGCTTAAGGAAGTTACTGATAAACACTGGAAAATGTTCAAAGGCTATAACAAACAAATCAGATTTAATTAAGGTTAAGGATGCTTTGACTTTTGACATTGTAACTCATGATCTGCAAAAGAGATTGTATGGTCTTTAAATGCTATTGTAAGCTAACTTCCTTCTTTACATTACAGTTGGACCAGGTGAAATAATAGCACTCACTGTGGATGTGGGGGTAAATAGAAGACAGTGACCCAGACAACCCTGTTTCTGTCTAGTTTTCTTGATTGTTAAAATAAAAAGTGGCATTTAAGAATATCTATAAAACAGATCATGCTTTCCTTAAAACAAGAAGCCATGTTATTTTTTAGTAGCAAAAAAAAAAGTCTATTTAAATTTAGAAAATTAAATTCGTTTCCATTGTGAATCAGAATAAACTTGACATTCATTTAAATATATATATTCACAAACACACGTGCGGGCACACACACACACACATATAAAATGATAATCTCCAAAACATCCATGGGTTCATTGTACTTTGATCTGTTAAAAAAAAAAAAAAAAAAAAAAAAAAAAAGTAAAAATGTACTCTACCCCTCAGAAGTTTAGAACTAGAGCCAAAAAAATAACCATTAAAAGAATAACTTCCACCAGCATAGCACTTCATATTTTTCAGAGCGCATTCACATACAAGAGACTGCCTTTGAATCTGTGGTTCATGGTTTCAAAAATTTATAGGCTCTTTGCCAATGCACACTCTTTTCTCAATGAGATTGTTTTTACAGGATTGGTTGCAAAGGTGAGGAAGGGGGGGAATGGATAATGTGCGTGAATTTTATGTCCTGCTGAGAAGGGAGCAGCTAGTCAGAAATAGTAAAGGAGGGCCTTGAAAGCTCCCTTGCTCAAAAATTAAACCCCTCAGGAATTCCACCAATTAGAGGCTCATTTTGGGTTAGCAAACCCCACTTTAAAAATGCAAATACTCTCTGGTGTCCTCAGCTGCTAAAGTTGCCCGTGGTGGTAGTGGATGCTGTCCAGCTGCCAGTAGACTTAGAAAATGGTAGAGTCTCACACTATCAGGCATGAAATCATGCAGTCAATGCTAGAGCTAAATACAACAACTTGAGTCTTTTTTTTTTTTAATTCAAATTTGTACTTTGTTTCTTATGGAAATATCAGCATCTGTGGTGATCCTTTTCTTCTCAAAAAGCAGCCAGGTGATAAAAGTTCAGAACTTTTATTATATCCAATATAGCCCGGTTAGCTTAGAGGCCTATCTCTCTGCTTGGTTCCAAGAGCTCTCTCCGAATGTCACCAAATCCAAAGGTCTGGTCCTTCAGCCTCTGCCTCTGCTTTCTTCAGCCTCCAGCCAGCTCCAGTCTTCATGTCATTCCGCTGAAATCTCGACTTGTAGCGTCTTCACTCTCTCTCCAGCCTCTTCGACTGGCCCATTGGCCTATTTATGCTCCTTCCAGAGAGAGGGATTATGGGTAGTTCTACTTAGTACCTTGTTTCAGGTTCTGCCCAAAACATCTTTTTGTAAGATTAGATCAACTCTAACTACTTAGCAGTTAGTAAGGATTCCAACATCTCCCCCTTTCTTTTGTTTTAAAACATAGGGGGTTTCTGAGGGGGTACACATAAATCCATCAATATGGGCCAGAACTTTGTAACAGATATACATGGTATACATAAATCCATCAATATGGGAAGCATTATACATAATTTACATGAGCACATAGCAATATAACACAGGCTAGTGGTAATGTAACAAATAACATAAATCAACATGAAAATTTAACTACTGCAAAAGTCTCATCAACAATCTTTCATCTCAAGAAATCCAATGATTCTTGCAATTGCTTAAAATACATAAGCACATAGTAATATAACACAGGCTAGTAGTAATGTAACAACATAAATCGACCTGAAAATTTACAAATGTCCATAAGTCCTAGAAATAGTCCATAAGGAATCCATTGTCCATTAGTTCATGCGCCAGGAATCTAATAATTCCTGTAAGCTCTGAAGTACTGCAAAAGTCTCATCAACAATTTTTCATCTCAGGGAACCCAATGATTTCTGAAGATTTTAAGAATCCTTTTGACAGTCTCATTGTCAGCCATCTGATTCTTTCTTCATCTGTGGAAATATAAGCAGATCCTCTTCCCCAAGCAGTTAATCTAATTCCCTTCTATTTACCAAGTTTGGGATTTCTCCTCATCATCTGGTAATTACATTGGAGTTGTTTGCATTGGATATTGTCTTGTTGTCTTAAAAGGCCTGTATTCTTCCCAACTGTAATCCTGATTGCTTTTCTGTTGGTTGATGACATCAGAGTTCTGAATTTCTAAAGTCTCTCTGGGTGTAACCTCAGCTGCTATCATGCCCCACTTGTCCTTTGATTGATACTTTGGAGCTGGGCCTTGCCTCTCATTCTTCTGGGTCAATATACATTTAGAAGCCCAGTGAAAGCCTTGGTTACATTTTGGACATGGGGTTTTGGGTTTTCTCTCACCCTGTCTTCTCACTTTATCTCCATTTCTACATTGGGCTCTTAGATGTCCAATTTTTCCGCACTGAAAACATCGACGAGTTTCTCTATAATTCCTTTGCCAAGAAGGACCTTGTCTTTCCATGTTCATCATAGTCTGGGTATAATAAGCATTTGTGCCCACTGTGGCACAGCATCTAATGATCTCCTCTAAAGAAGCATTTTTGTCTAGCCCCCATATAATTCTCTTGCAAACCTCATTGGCATTTTCCTTAGCCAAATGTCTAGTCATTATTTCTGTGGCTGCATTATTTCCAATGGTTCTTATTACAGCTGTTTGTAAACGTCCCACAAAATCTGCAAAAGGTTCATTGGGACCTTGCTCTATTTTTGTGAAAGCATTATTTCCATCTTTCTGTCCAGGGAGAGAATTCCAAGCTTTTATTGCAGCCTTAGAAATTTGCTCATACACTGTTATGGGATAATAAATCTGTTCTGAGCTCTCTGCATACTGACCTTCACCAGCTAGTTGGTCAAAAGCAACTTGTACAATAGCTCCTGTTTGCCTATTGCGTTGGGCTTGAATCCTACATAATTCATGAAACTCCGAAAGCCACAATAAATTTTGTCCCGGTTCTAGACAAGTTTTTGTTATGGATTTCCAGTCATTCGGGGTTAGGATTTCATAAGACAAATTATCCAGTAACATCTTCACATAAGATGATGTAGCCCCATAAAGAGTGCAACCCTTTTTCAAATCTTTAATTTTTTCCAAATTAAAAGGAGTGTATTTTCTCTCTTTTTGACCTGAGGAGTTGAGCTCTTCAATCACAGAATATGTATTTATAAAATCAGATATATCTTCTCCTTCATTTTTTGCTTTAATTAATGCTTTTTCTAATCTTGTCAAATTCTGCTTTACAGGAGAAGCTGACTGTGTTTCTGTCTCTCTCCCTCCCCCTTGTTCTACCCATGAAGGGTTAATTGCGGGGGGAGGGTCATGAGATGTGGAATCACCTAATTCCTCCTGCTGTGAAGTATCATACTCAGAATTGTAATTAACTCCATTCTCATCTGATTCGTCCTCCTTTTCACCTAGTAAAGTTGACACTTCCTCCTGTACTTTCCTTTTCATCATTCTATCACTTAAATAACTTCTTATAGCCAATTGTATTACATTATATGTATTAATTATTGAGTTAGGCCCATTTTTATCATAGAATTGACAAAGATCCTCTCCAACCAATTTCCATTCATTTAGATCTAATTCCTTATCAAGAGAGAAACAAGGACATATGTCCTTTACAGTTTGTAAAAGTTCAGTGATTTGCTGTAAACTTATAATTAAACCTTGGCTTTCCATAATTTTGACAATGCTCTCTAAACATTTTCCTTGAACAGAAACAGGCTGTTTTCTAAATATCTGTCCCATCTTAGCTGAAATTCTACTTTAACTCTTTTAGCAAAATTTCTTTGTTGCACTCACCCTAATTTCTGGGTTGAAGTTTTTTCCACTGGATCAGGATCAGAGGCTTTTCCACTTGAATCAGGATCGGAGCTTTTCCACTGAAATCCACTGAGGGGTCTGTTTGCCCCACGTTCAGGGCGCCAAAATGTGGTGATCCTTTTCTTCTCAAAAAGCAGCCAGGTGATAAAAGTTCAGAACTTTTATTATATCCAATATAGCCCGGTTAGCTTAGAGGCCTATCTCTCTGCTTGGTTCCAAGAGCTCTCTCCGAATGTCACCAAATCCAAAGGTCTGGTCCTTCAGCCTCTGCCTCTGCTTTCTTCAGCCTCCAGCCAGCTCCAGTCTTCATGTCATTCCGCTGAAATCTCGACTTGTAGCGTCTTCACTCTCTCTCCAGCCTCTTCGACTGGCCCATTGGCCTATTTATGCTCCTTCCAGAGAGAGGGATTATGGGTAGTTCTACTTAGTACCTTGTTTCAGGTTCTGCCCAAAACATCTTTTTGTAAGATTAGATCAACTCTAACTACTTAGCAGTTAGTAAGGATTCCAACAAGCATCCTGACCCTAGATAAGTCTCTTTGTTTATAATTTGTACTCTGCTCTTGGTTTTTCCTAGATTGGAACTGCTTTTGCTTTTTGCTTTTGTTTTCTTTCTCCATATTCTGTATCAATGTTACACATTCCAGAATGTGCATACTTCTATTCCTGGACCATGTTTGATTTGACTTTGTATCCTGATAAGGATGCTTCAGTCTGTAACATGGAATTGATTTAAGTTCATCAGCTATCAGACCACCTTAGAGTTAGTAGTAGTCATCGTAACATTTTGAATATTACTTTAATAAAGAAATCAGATAAATACCAATTTGCTCTGAGAAACTGACAGTTGTTCTGATTGGAATAGAATGGGGAAGAATAATTTTAGGGCATTGGACACTTGGAAGAAAGGATGAAAGCAGGATGTTTTTTATCTTTGTTCCTATTGTTTTAAATAATATCTGGAACATTGTGGATGGTAAAGTTATGAATGTTTCCTTATTTTTATTGTGGTAGGATTTGAGAATCAGAATTCAACTTTAAGCTACCTGGTATCTGAGTAGCAGAATAGAAGTAAAATAAATAGAAGGGCTGAGAAATGAAATGAAAGGGCACCAGAAATTCTGTCTGTATGGCTGGTGACAATTAGAATTTTGTAATCTCCTGCATTTAGGTACTATTAGTTTGAAAATCAACTACCAACTTAGTATAATCTACACTGTCTAGGATACTTAAGCTTTCCCAAGACTTAATCAACAAAGAATCTCCAAATTGGAATGGACCTTAGAATTATACCAATTTCTATATAAATGAAAGGATCATTTCTATAATATCCTCAACCTATAATCATTCAAACTCTGTTCAAACTCTAAGTTCATGAGACATTTCATTCAATTTTTTGCATATAACTAATTGTTTTATTAATCATTACATTGTTTAAAATAGTTATCCAAAAATTTTAAAGCTATTTATGTCAGGAATGAATATTTCTCTCATAATTAATAATTAATAATTGTATTAAGGGAAAGATTTTCCCCCTTTTTAACTTCCTCATCCAAATTTCAACCACTTTGGGCAATCTCTCTTAAACATTTACTCAGATCAAGATCTAATCAGACAGTAAAAGAAATTCTAAGTTTAGACTAATGCCTGTATTCCTGCTCACTGTGTTGATTCTCCCTATTAGTAAGATAGGTGATATGGAAATTCATATCTTTTTTACCTATATTTTAATGACATCAGAACTTGTACCCCAAATTTGCTAACTTCTTACTAATTGATTAACAAATCAAATGTTATTAGAATCCCTCTGGAATACCTCCTCTTCAAAGGACATATAATTTGTGACCCCATAGCCGTTAGAAATATTTGGTATGAGAAAGATGGTCAAATTGATGGGGGGAACCCTAAAGTTGTCCTCTGACTTTGAGGGGAACACTTGAGAAACTCTTCTTGAAACTCTCCTCTGGGAGAAACCCGCCCAGGGAATCAAGGTAAAGTGATTTTATTCTGTTATCTTGGTGAGACTAATTGAATCTAGGACTTCTACCTACTTAGCTCAAACGTAAGTGGTCTCATTTAGCTGGAGATCTAGATTTCTATCAATTCCTGTTGAACTGAAAACTGGCTCTGGAGCACTCCCAGTAAGTGGTCTCATCTAGGCTGGGGGCAGTGACAGCATTGAGGGAATGTCATTCCATTGAAACTTCTGTCTCAGATTTTCTTATTAAAATGCCAATTTTAAACTCATTTCTTTGGACAAGATCTGCAAAGACTCTGCTCTGCTTCTAGGATCCTGCCCACTAAGAAGGCATTCCTCTCCCATTTCCCTAATAGGACCTGGCAGAGGCTCAAAGCAGGACCACACCAAACTAAGAGACCTCTCCTTGGCATGGCTGTCTGCGAGAACCCCCTGCCTGCTGAGAAGACATTATTTTCTCAGTGTTAACCCCTCTTTATCTCTCTGCCAGGATTCCTGTGCTAGACCTTTACTTCTCTATTGGGACCTTGCCATTGAGGAAGTCAGCTTCCTAGCAAAAGTTGACTTCTCAGTGCCAATAAACTTCTTTTTGCCAGTCTAACTTTTCGGCTTCATAAATTCTTTTAAGAAGGACCAGCACCAACCAGAAAGGGTTCCCACAACTCTCTGCCCTGCACCAAACCTCATCAAAATGACCATCCTTTTATTAATAACCTTTAGACATTTGTGTTTCTTGACCTTTTTTAATCATCACAATATTGAACAAAAATCTGAAAATCTTTAATTTCCACTCATGAGTCCTAATTTTGGTCTTGATGTTTATACACAATAAGTTTTTTTATGTTGATAACATTCTCACGTATTGGAAAATGATCATGTTGTTCCCAAAAGTCTTCTTTTCTCCAAGTATTCCTTCACTCATTTTTGATTTGATATGTTTATTTTATATTTCTTAACTTACTGGTAATGTGCTTCTGACTGCTTAAAACACGTATTTCCTAAAATCCTTCTAAGGTTTGTCATTCAGAAACATGTAAAACATTCCAGTTGTGGTCTGGCCAATGCAAAAGAACTATTCCCTTAATTAATCTAGGAAAACTATATTTCCCCCCAAAAAGCCAAAATTCTACAATTAATATAGTAAAACTATATTTCTTCCAAAACAACCAAAATTCTACCAAACTTACCCATTTCTAAAGAGGTACCACATTCTTCCAGTTTCCCTAATTAAAACCTGTATCATTGTCACTTTATCTTACCTCCCCTCATATACCCACAATTGCCAAAGTTATGTCTGTGAAACCACAACATATTATCACTTCCTTCTACTAATTTTGCCATCATCTTTGCTCAGACTTTCTCCACCTTGGCTTCTAATCTCACTTTCCCAGCCTCAAGTATCTCCCCATTGCAATTAATCCTTCATGTTGCTGCCAAGGAAATTTTCTCTAATTGCAGATATACCATCTTACTCCTATATTCAATAAATTATCATATCTTTCTATTGCTTGTTGCATAATATATCAAATCCCATTTACTTTTAAGATTCTTTACAACTTGACCTGATCCTATCTTTTCTAGCCTCAATATACATTCTAAAAATGTATATTGTATATCAAATACAAAATATGTGTATTTGGCCTCTCTTCATTTTTTTTGCATGATACATTTACTCTCTCATGTCTATGTCTTTGATCTAAATAACCTGAAGCCTGAATTGAATTCTCTCCTCACCATCATCTCAGAGAATTAGTAACTTCTTTTAAGATACAACTCAAAAGCCATCTTTTAAATGAAGCCTTTCTTGATCCTAGAACTACAAATACCCTCCCTCCCTAAATGCCTTATATTTAAGTGCTTGAAATTCCTTGAATTTGTTCTTTTTTATATTTATGTAAATATACGTAAATCTATGTATAGATATTGTCTCCAAAAATGGAATATAAACTTCTTGAGAATAAGTCTTTCTTCCTTCCTTCTTTCCTTCCCTCCCTCTCTTTCCCTCCTTCCTTTCTTTTCCTTCCTCCTTCCCTCCCTCCTTTTATCCTTCTCTCTCTCCCTCCTTCCTTTTATCTTTTCCTCCCTCCCTCCTTTTATCTTTCCCTCCCTCCCTCCCTCCCACTTCTATTCCTCCCTCCCTCCCGTCTCCCCTCCCTCTCATCTTTCTTCCCTCCCTCCTTCCTTCCTCCCTCCCTTACTTTCTTCCTTTCTCCCACCTTCCCTCCTTTTCTCCCTGCCTCTCTCCCTCCCTCTCTTTCTCCCTGCCTCCCTCACTCACTTCTTTCTTCCCTCCTTCACTTCCTCCCTTCCTCCCTCCCTCCCTTTCTCCCTTTCCTTCTCTCCTTCCCTCCCTCCCTCCCTTCCTTTCTATTTCTTTTTCTTTCTTTCTATTTTTATACTTCAGTTCCTAGTATAGTGCCCGATACATTAAAAAATTAATATGCCTGGGATCTTTCATTGACAGGAAACTCCTAGGTGAGAAAAATCTCTTTTCAAATTAGAGTAGAACATTCTCACAACTGACTCTTAGAAAATTATAAAAAGCCTTGACCTGCTATACTATATTGCCAGGCACATAATAGTTCTAATAAATACTTGATGGTGGATTGATATTATTTCTAATATTTCAATTTATTGATATTAATATTTCTATTAATTCAACTTCACATTCAATTATATGTTTCAATAGCTGCATCACTTTTGCAGATTAGTATTTTGTTTAGGTTGAGAATAATTAAAATCCTTAGTTCTCTCTTATGTAAAAATAATTCTAACTTAAATTGAGAACTTACCTTTTATATATAAGATATGGTGTGTGTATAAACATGTGTATATACGTGTGTGTGTGTGTGTATGATTTTTTTTTTTGGCTACCCTTCTAGTTTATGTAGATTCTTTTAAGATACTAATTTTTTTCATTCAACTCATTTGTCATCCCTCCTATTTTTGTGTTACCTGTAAATCTGAAAGGCATGAAGTATTTTGTCATTGTCTAGAAAAACTTACATAAAATTTCTTTATAAAAATGAGGCACTATAGCAGAGCCCTGAGATGGACTAAGTAACAATGATTCATTAATCAACCCACCTTAAACAACAAACATTTATTAAGCACTTATTGTGTGCCATCTAGTATGCTAGGTTCCAGGGATTTAAGTACATAGCACTTGTCCTAAGAAATGTATATTCTAGAGTTTGGTGGTAATACTACTTGAGATATTAGCTCACTCAATTGTGATAAATTCTAGTCCAAATTTTTCTTTTTTGTAGTAACTTTATTTTTAATACACATTGCTTTATAAATCATATTGTAAGAGAAAAACCAGAGCAAAAGGGAAAAATCATAAAGCCCACATTTCTCAATCTTGTCCAGAAGAATATGATGAGAAATGTTCAGTATTAAATATCTTGTTGTAATCAAAATATTCTATCTATGGCAGCCTACTCATCTCACAATATGATAATTCTGCCAAAAATGATTTTCCATTTGACATTAATTTTTGTTTCTCAAAAAGCCCATATAGTGACTCATTGCGATAACTGCTTCCTTTCCCAGGTGCTCATAAACCATCTATTTAATGACTCATTTTGGAAATTTTCTGCAGATTGACATTAAGCTTACCCATAATTTCTAGAATATATCCATTTTGAAAATCAGGATATTTTCCAGTCCTCTATTTTTGAATATGATTCCATTCAAAATTATTTTTTAAAATAAGTTTTTGTTGACTTCTTTCATCATAATAGTTTTTCTGGGGGTGGGGGTGGGGGTGGGGGGAGGACCAAACAACAAGCTCATGCTCCTGCATCAAAGGTCACATACAGAAAGAAAGTAGTTCAATATTATTTCTTAAAGATCACTTATCATTATCATATTTCTTTCAGTTTACTGGTAGATAGATGTATAGAAATACATAGCATATGTATATATTGTATTACTTATATGTTACATTTATGTACATATTTATGTGTAAAGGTGTATAACAGATTATATTATATACATTACACAGATTGTTTACATGTTTTCATGTTGTGAATAAAGCAGCCAGGTGGTGAGGTTTATAATGTATTACACATATAGCCAGGAAGACCTGAAGTTAAATCCAGCCCCACATACTTATTTTGTGATTCTATATAAATCTCTGTGTTAATATAAGTTAAGTGAGTAAATCTGCCTGAGTTTCCTTATCTGTAGAATGATCTGCTAACAGCATCTACTTCCTGGGATTGTTATAAGAAAAAAATGAGATATTTTTAAAGTGCATTGCAAAACTCACAAAGCTATATAAATGTAATGATGATGCTGCTGCTGCTGATGATGATGATTGATGTGTGATGTAATGGTATATTGTTTGGTATTATCCTTTACTACTTTTAGATTGTGAGCTCTTTCAGAGCAGAAGCTTTGCTATTGTTGTTTTTCTTTCTTCTATCCCTTTCTTTATAGCTACAGCACTAAGCACTACATCTAGTATAGAGTAATTTTTAAAAAATTTTACCTTAGTGAGGTGATTCAGGTCAATTCCAATAGACTTGTGATGGAGAACCATCTGTATCCAGAGATAATATGGATCACAACATATTATTTTCACCTTTTTTATTGTTGTTTGCTTAATTTTTTCTCTTTTTTTTTCTTTTTAATCTGATTTTTCTTGTGCAGCATGATAAATGTGGAAATATGCATAGAAGCATTGTACATCTTTAACATATATTGGATTACTTCCTGTCTAGAAGAGGGGATGGGGGAAAAAGAGAATGGGGGAAGAGAGGGAAAAAAAATAGGAACACGAGGTTTTGCAAGGGTAATGTTGAAAACTATTTTTGCATGTATCTTGAAAATAAAAAGCTATTATTTTTTAAGTTCTAAATTTCAGGAAGAAAATAAAATAAAAGCCTGTTGACTTGATAAGTTTTATAAAATACATCCAGGGTTGAAGATTTTTTGAAGTGGATAAATGTTTTCTTACCATCTTTTCTCCTCTAACATCAAATCAAAGGTAAAAGATTCTTTAGAGATCATCTGGTCAAATCCATACCTGCATAGAAATTCTTTCTTTAATATCCAAACAAGTGGTCACACATTCAGTTCTTGAAGATTTCATGCGAGATGGAATTTATTGATTCTTGAGGAATAATTCCATTCAACTTTTTGGTATTCCTATTAAGAAATTTGATTTCTTTTTCTTTAAATTTATTTTGAGTTTGCATTCCTTAAGCTTTTGAGATGGACCCAGACAAAGAGATTTTTTTTTTTTATTTTATTGCTTGTCCAAGAAAACCACACAGCAAAGTATGAGTTTTTTGGAGATGTAATTTTCAACGAAAAAATTTTGCCTAAGAAATCAAAGTCAGTGAGTAGATTGTAGACACCATCTAATGAAAGAATAATTCAATGACTAGGAAAATTCTCATCCACCAATATTCTAAGAAATAGCACCAAAGGAGGAAAGAAATATAAGTCAGATAAGTCTTTTGTCTATATTAAATGCTGAGAAGCAATCCTATGCCTGACCAAGTGGTCTGGGGACTGGAAAGAATATGACTGAACAATTAAAGGCTCTCTTTTGGAGTCAAGGCCAATGGAGGAATTTTTCCATTTCCTCCACCACATACAATTTTTTTCTGGGTAATGTCAGCACTCTTCAGAGACATTAATTGCCTGCTGCTAAAATAAACAATCAGTGTAAACCCATTAGAAGAATAGCAGAAGGTGGGGAGTAGGTCCATTGCTAATTTGTACAGAGGGGCCATGATGCCAAAACATGTTAGATGTGGAATTTTATGATTCCTCTAATTAAATAAAAGGTAGATACTTCTATACCATTAAGAAGGTTGATCAAAATTATGTGACACTTAGCCTGTTTCTAGTAAAGTAGGCTACTTAAAGCATCTCAAAACCAGCAATTTGCCTATTTAATCATGTTTCTTATTGCCAAAGGAGATTTGCCCAGTTAAGCTAGACTACTTTGGGACATATTTCTGACTGAGCCCTCTGACTCTTTCTTATTCTTTCTTAATTTCAGAATCACCCAGTGTTGTGATATGGGAGCCACTTGTCAGTGACTGCTGGAGGTCTAACTCAGATCTGTAGAATGGATCTCTTCATGTGAGAGGATGATGATGATACAAGGAGACTGAGAGGCAGTTGTGTTGTTTGACCTCCCTCCTCTTTCCTCTTGCCTCCAAATTATTTCATTCCCAATCACAAGGAACATCTGTGTCAAAGGCTGCTTTGCAACTCCTTCAAGTGTTATGATCCACAACTTTGAAGCTCTCAGAGAACTGACCTGCCCCTTCACTTAGGCATGGTCCTTAACCCAGGCCTTGAAATACTTATACAAGAAGAAACAGCTCCAGCCCCCTCAACTGTCAAGTCTCCTTTTCTCTGTAGTCATTCAGATAACTCCTTTCCAGAAATGGTTTGGAGGAACAAACAAGATGTTGCATTGCTGGGAATTGTTTTAGTTTTAGTTATCATTAAATAACAATGATGAATATGTATTTACCTAGAAGGAATGAGTCCCACTAGCTGACAGTGTCAATACAGAGTATCTGCAAAAAAAAAAAAAAAAAATTAAAAAATAAAAAGGTGAAAAATAGGCTTTATTCAATTCCTATGAAAGAAGATAGCAGAAGACTGTAGAGCAGCACTTTCTCAATGCAATTCTTAAGGAGGATGTTCTGGTTGGCAATTTGAAAAAATTCTGTGCTATAATGCTAATACTTCTGTGGCTATTCATTTTCATTAAGAATTTCTTACATTAGAGAATGGAACACTTAGTTCACAGACCCTAATACAGTATTAAAAAAAAAAAAAAAAAAAAAAAGCTGTGTCAGAAGTGTCACCTGTGTTACAGTCCTGATGTTACTGGTCCTGCTCTTGCTCATTATCACTGCAAATATTTGGTGTCTCCGCCACATAGACCAGGCACCCAAAACTCAGTGCCTCTGAAGTGAACAAGAATGTTAGATATCTGATATTTTGTTTTCTTTTCTTCCATATCTGTTAACAATTGAAGAGGGCCATTTGTGGAGGGTGGAGAAGAGGGTGAGAAAAGCTTGAATTTATTTTTAGTTTTATATTTTCCCTTTGAAGTTTCAGACTCCCCAAATTCTAGAGATAAGGTCAATCATTAGACCAATTAGGCTAATAAAGGCTACATATACTATATATATTGAGGGCTAACAAAGACCAAAAGGCTAATAAATAATTGGGCTAATAAATGAATAAAAGTCTTCCAGAGAAACTCTTTAAGACCTTGCCAACAAGGCGTGGAGAATATCAACAGATCAGTACCTTCCAAAGTCTGCCCCTATTATCACTAGATAGATTATACTAGTTCTTTTATTAAGTAGAAATTTTATTTAGTTAGGCTTCTAAGGGTCAAGTTACTTAACAATTAATGCAATTTTCTAGTGTCCTCCAATGATGTTGACATGATTGCCTATTCACTAGGGCATAAAAGACTATCCATTGACAGTTAAAACCCTTCTTGAGATAGTAATGAGGAATTAAGACAATTCTGAGATACCACTACACACCTGTCAGACTGGCTAGAATGACAGGGAAAGATAATGCAGAATGTTGGAGGGGATGTGGGAAAACAGGTACACTGATACATTGTTGATGGAATTGTGAACACATCCAGCCATTCTGGAAAGCAATTTGCTCAAAAAGTTATCAAACTGTGCATACCCTTTGATCCAGCAGTGTTTCTACTGGGTTTATACCCCAAAGAGATCATAAAGAATGTTTGTGGCAGCCTTCTTTGTAGTGGCCAGAAACTGGAAACTGAGTAGATGTCCATCAATTGGAGAATGGTTGAGTAAATTGTGGTATATGAATATTATGGAATATTATTGTTCGGTAAGAAATGACCAACAGGATGATTTCAGAAAGGCCTGGAGAGACTTACATGAACTGATGCTGAGTGAAATGAGCAGAGCCAGGAGATCATTATATACTTCAACAACAATACTATATGATGATCAATTCTGAAGGACCTGGCCATCTTCAGCAATGAGATGACTAAGAACCATTACATTGAATTCCCAATCCCTATATTTTTGCCTGCCTGCATTTTGGATTTCCTTCACAGACTAATTGTACAATATTTCAGAGTCCGATTCTTTTTGTACGGCAAAATAACGGTTTGGTCATGTATACTTATTGTGTATCTAATTTATACTTTAATATATTTAACATCTACTGGTCACCCTGCCATCTAGGGGAGGGGGTGGGGGGAAGGAGGAGAAAAATTGGAACAAAAGGTTTGGCAATTGTCAATGTTGTAAAATTACCCATATATATAACTTGTAAATAAAAAAAGCTTTTTTAAAAAAGAGAGAGAGATTATTGAGGGCAGGTTTTGTGAGAGAATTCAAAGTCTCAGTCTGCAAGTGAGGTTTGGCAAAATGGGTTTATTTTCACTTAGCAGCTCTCTCAGTGGGCCATTTCCTGATTAGGATGATAGCAAAGTTTGGGATACAGAGCCTTGATTTTTATTTAGCCTTCTATGGTTTGGGGTTAGGGAGTGATTAGGGGCTAATTTCCAAATCAGTAAGAGTGGTGATTGTTTCCCAGACCAAAGTGATTCCCAGATCAATTGGAGGTTGGAATTTCCCATGGGAACCAGGTAGGAAGGTGGGGAAGGGTTGAGATTCTGGTGGAAATCATTTTTAGGAATTTCCCCAGGCCAGGTAGCCCACCCTCCATAAAGATCAGGGGGACAGAATCCTATTACATCAATAGGATATCTCAAAGCTATGTATTACTCTAGCCTTCAGTCAAGATATACTTCCCTACTGACATACATTTCAAATGAAAATGAAGACAATTGAATCTATTCTAATTAAAAGCTTTATCTTTGCTATGCATCTTATCTATGCTATTGCTCCTTTGTTTGGCTGCTAGTGATTGTATAATTTCATTCCAACACTGGCCTTAAACTACTAGGATACTAAGGTAAGAAGGGGTTAGTACCTAAGATTAGGCTGTGTCTGAGTATTTATAAAAGGTTAAATGGTTAAGTGGTGGAGGTAGAAATGGAAAAAATAGCAACTGAATGGTTATATGAAGTAAAGAAGGGTTTAGAATAAAGGGAAGGGGGAACTGAGGTTCTGAACTTAGGTGACTGAAAAAAAAAAAAGATGATGATTTGTGGAGATAAGGGAATTTTAGTAGAAAGATGAGTTTGGGAAAGATTAAGTTTTTGACAAGTTGAGTTTGAGATGTCTCCAGGATATTTAGTTTGAAATATTGATAAAACAGTTGGTGATAAAAGACTGAAACTCAAGGAAGAAACTGGAGTTCTGTGAAATGTTTGCCTAGAAATGATAATTGAACCTATGGGAGCTAATAAAGTCACCAAGAAGAAAGAGAATGCAGAGAAAAAAGAAAAGAAAGACCAGGACAGAATGACCAAAGATAGAGAATATGATATTAATGAGAAGTTAGCAAAGGAAACTGAAAAGAACTGGTCAGATAAGTAGAAGGAGAACCAGGAAAGAGTAGTCATAAAAAACATTATGAAAGAGACTGCACAGGACATGAGGCAAGTCAGCAGTATTAAATGAAGAAAAGAAATTGATACAAATGAGGACTGAGAAAAGATCATTGGATTTGTCAGTTAAAATATAATTGTTATGTGAAGAGAATAGCAAATAGAGCAAAATTTATATTGATGTGGTCAAAAGCCATGCAGAAAAGGATAAGTAGAAGTGGAAGTAGAAGAAAAAGAGTGAGAGGAAAAGAGTAATCAACAAATATAGACAGATAGTTAAAGGAATTTCACTGGTGTTGGGGTGGGGAGGGGAGATAGTGATGAGGTTTAGCTCCCTTCAATTCCCGTTCAGGGAGCCAAAAATGATCAGATTCGGTGCAGGGCAGGGAATTGTGGAAACCCCCTTCTGGTCAGCAACCGAAAAGTTTAACTGGCAAAAACAGGTTATTATTAGAACTGAGAAGTCACCTTTTGCAGGCTGACTTCCTTAGTGGTGAGGTCCCCATAGAGAAGTAAAGATCTAGCAGAGAAATCCTGACAGAGAGGAGTCTTGTTAGGGAAATAGATGAGAGAGATAAAGAGGAAGTAAAGCTTAACAAGAAATTGTCTTTTCAGTGGGCAGAGGGTCACAGCTATGCCAAGAAGAGAGAGGTCCCTTGGCATGATTCCTGCTTTTAGATCCTCTGCAAGGAATTGAGCTGAAGACTGTTATATGGGTAGCTTTTGGTGGGGGCTGGGAGCAGTTTGAGTTGGAATCAGAATAGAGTCTTCCAATTGAATGAATGTCCCTGGACTAATCTCCAACTCTATAGAGTTGGATAGAAATCTTGTATCTCCAGTTTGGGCTAAGGAAAGGGAGGAGGAGGGAGAGGGGGAGAAGAGGAAAGGGGGAAGGAGAGAGAAGGGGAGGAGGAGGGGGAGGAGGAGGAGTGAGTTTTGGGGCTTTCCTGGTCAATAGGAGGGTGACAGAGGGGAAAAGAGGAAGAAGAGAAATTTAGAATGGTGACTGAAATAGAGGATAAAGTACAGTGAAGACTTATGTTTTGTTCTGATTTTTGTTTGTTTTTGAGGGGAAAAATTTGTAGGTGCTTAAAGATGGCAGGGAAGGAATAGAGAGTGGATATGGACTGAAAGGTTAAGGAGGCAATCTGCTGGAGAAATTAGGATAGATTGGGATCAAGGCCACACATAAATGGTTTGTCCACAGAGAACAGTTCTAACTAAATCAAACTCATTGAGAAAATGTTTAGTAGCACAGAGCTAAGGATAGACTTCTGGTGCACTCAAGTAAATCTTTTTGCTTCTCATCAATTCACTAATGATTACTCTTGTTTCTAGCCATTTAATCATCTTTGAATCCACTTAAATATATTGTAATATAGCAAACACTCCATATTATCCAAAAATATTCAATAAGAGAGATTTTGTCAAATATCCTTGCTAATCTTGGTATTTACTTAATGTCTTATTTTTCCTTTGTATACCTTAACATATATGTGTGTGTACATATATAAGCACATATATAATTATCATATACATTATATATATGTGTATGTATATATATATATCTGTGTGTGCAAATATGTAATCACCAATGAGAATAAATATTCCTAGATTGCAAAGAATGACATTATTTTTGTAAACTTACAGCTATAAAAGTACTAAGGTTTAGAGGGCTGCATGCATCAATAAGTGAAAATTGAGTGTAAACAATAGGGGCACTATGGGACCTTTGACAAATGGGAAACACATCCTATGAACCACAATATCCATCACCCATTGCAAGATAAAAACAAAAATTTAGAGTTCAAAGTAACATTGAATGATATTTCACCCAGCCCTCTTATTTTGAAAGATGAGAAAACTAAGAACCAGAGAAGTAAAATGTTTTGCTCACAGTAATTAGTTTAAGGAAGATTTGAATCATATCTTCATGACTCTGTTTAATGCTCTTTACAATATACCACATTGCCTCAATTGTTGCACCAACACTATTCTTAAGAAATTGACTATCTAAAAGGGAAAAAAAAACATGATCGTAAATAATTATGGTGCAAGGTAAAGTGTGATAAATATAATTCTAAGAAGTGACAGACAGATGCTTTTCGGACAATAAATTGAAGGGAGAAGGCTTCGCCAAAGAAGTATCAGTAGAACTGAATCTTAAAATAAAAGAGAGCAATAATGACTGCACAGTTTAGCTAGTTATATGATTTAATGAAAAGAGTAGTGGAGGATAAATTTAGAAAGGTAAATGAGGATCAGTTCTAAAAGGTAGACTTTGGCATTGTCAATCATTCTCCTCTTTTCAATTCTCTCTTTTGTTCTAGTTTCTCATAATACTACAATCTTTTCATTCTCTTTTTATCTGTCTCACCACTCCTTCTCAGTTTCTTTTGCTGGTTCATATCCAGATCATATTCACCACTGACATCCCATAGTTCTCTGTCCTAGACCCTCTTTTCTTCTCCCTATATATATTCATTAACTTGGTGATCTCAACAGCTCCCACAGATTTTGTGATCCTTTTATTGTTGATAATCCTCAGACCTGTTTATATAGCCCTAAACTCTCTGATGACTTTCAGGCTTACCTTTCTGTTTATTATTATTAAGAATTGGATGTTCTATAGTCATCTTAAACTCACCATATCCAATTTAAAATCCATTATCTTCTTATCATCACCAGGCTGCTAACTCTGATGGACACTATCTCATTTAGTCTTCTTTTTCCTCTAACTGGAAGGCTGGAACTCCTCTTTTCTTTACAAAGGACAAAAAATGCACTCTCAATTCCTCCACTTTGCATCTGTTGCTCTGCCTGTTTTCAACTCTACAGAGCATTCTGTGTATTTTGCTGGTATCTTGTTCCTCCCCAAAAAATCCCTTCCTACCATCTTTTGTGTGTTTTTGTCTCCTTTGTTGTATTGTAAAATACTTGAGAGCAGAGACTATCTTTCCTTTTATTAATTGTATCCTCAGCACTTAGAACAGTTCCTGGCAGATAATAAGCACCCTAATAAATGTTTATTAGGTTTGAATGGATTTCTCCTAAAACCTTTCCATCTTCTTAACTTCACTAGTACTGTCAAGAATATTTTCATTCTCCCAGTTTACAGTCTAGATGTCACCTTTTATTCCTCATTTTTTTTGTCCCAAGTCTAATCTGTTGCCAAAACCTGTCAGTTTTACTTTTTTTGACCCATATGCCCCTTTCTCCCTTCCGGTATTTCATATTGAACTCAAGTTGATACTCCTGACACAAGATTATTTCTATGCTAGTCCATTATCTATTTAACCATCAAACTGATGTCTATAAAATGCCCTTCTGATGTCACTCCGCCCCCTGTATAATAACTCCACTGGGTTCTTATTTCCTTGATTATCAAATAAAAAATCATCTATTTGTCATTTAAAGCCCTTCATACCTAGCAACCCTCCCCCTAAACATACCCCTTTCCAGTCTTTTTATGACTTGTTACTTACTTTGCTATCCAATGATATTTATCTAGTTGTTATTCTTTGAACAAGACACTGAATGTCTTGACTCTGGGTATTTTCTTTTCTTTCCCTCTCTCCTTCTTCTTCTTCATTTATTTTAATATACTGTTCTTTTTAAACTTTGAGTTCCAAATCTTCTTTCTCCCTCCAACAGTCTTACCCACCTATTAAGAAGGCAAACAATATATTAATTATATATGTGAAATCATGCCAAACATATTTTATATTAATTGTATTTCAAAAAAGGGAAGAAAAATAAAATGAGAAAATTATATTTCACTTTACATTCAAAGTTCACCAGTTTTCTCTTTCTGGAGATGGATAGCATTTTTTCATCATGAATACTTTGGATTAGCCAAGTTTTTTATAGCTGATCATCATAACAAAATGGATGTTCCTGTGGTGCACAATAATTCCCTTGTTCTTCTCACTTCACTTTGAATCAGTTCATATAGGTCATGTCATGTTTTGTTTTGTTTTGTTTTTTCCTAAAATCATCCTCTTCTTCATTAATCATGACATCATATTATTCCATCACAAACTTTTTAATCCATTTTTCAATTGATGAGAGAGAGAGAGAGAGATCCTTTTCCTTTTCCTTTGATCTCTTTGGGATATAGACTTAGTAGAGTTGCGGACTTTTATAACACTTTGCATCCATTTCCAAATCATTCTCCAGAATGACTGAACCAGTTCACTACTCTAACAACAATTCATTATGGCAACTATTTTCACTCATCCTCTCTAGGCTTTGTCATTTTCTGATAAATGTGAGGAGATATCCCACAGTTTTTTAATTACCTTTCTTTAATCAATAATGAATTAGATCCTTTTGACTAATTTTTTTTATTTCTTCTGAAAACTTCCCATTTATATTCTTTGGCCATTTATTAATGAGGGAATGTCTCTTTTTTTACAAATTTAACTCAGTTCTATATTCAGTACATATTTGAGAAATGAGGACTTTATTAGAAAAACTTACACAAATCTTTTTTTAAATACTAATTTATTGTCTCAACAAAATATAGATTCTATTACACCCCATTATTTTAAATCTTTGTGTATATTTCTGTTTCAAATGTTTCTTTTACAAACAACATGTTTTGGGATTATGATTTCTAATCTATTCTGCTATTCACTTCATGTTATGGATAAATTTATCCCATTCCCATTCACAGTTATGATTACCAAATGTGTTTTTTCCTTCATCACAGTTTCTTCTGTTTCTTCTTCTACTTTTAAAAGTAATTTTACTTCTAACCACTGACTTCCTTAATCAAACCTCTGTTTCATCATTCCCTCCCAAATTTATCTTATCTTCTTAACCTCTTATTTTTCTATTAGGTAAGTTACAACTGACAGTGTGTGTGTGTGTGTGTGTGTGTGTGTGTGTGTGTGTGTGTACACTCCCTTTTTAAACCAATTCTGATGAATCTGGTTCCACTTCAGGCTTTTTCATGCTGCTCTTTTCAGAGGTAGTTCTGGTGTTCTCTAAGTTTTCAGTGCTTACAAAGCTGTATGATTCAGGGAGAGGTTCTATTTGTCTGTTCTTTGGTTCTTACCCAGAAAGAGCCCCATATCCCCTACAAGCTTTAGCCCACTCTGTGCCTTAGAACTATGAAAAGCACCCTTGACTCTTTGATCCCTTAACACCTACTTCCCCCCAACCAGCTCCTCTTTAGTTCAAACCATGAGCCAGAATAGCATATAATCCATAGAGTTGCAAATCAGTGCCAATTATAAGCAGTACTAGCAAAAGATGCCCTGTAATCTCATTTGTACCAGTTATCCACCCTCTTACTATCTTTTGTCTGAGAGCTCCAGCCACTCCTGTTACAGTCACTGTTGCTGTTGATGTGTGTGAACTCCAGACAAATCTCTACTCAGTGACACTAGTTCTCCCATCGACCTTTTAAATTTTCTTAGCCCTGAAAAAGATTTCACTCTGATCTTCTGTTGGTTCTGCAGCTCCAAAATTTGATTTAGGATGTTATTTTAAGGGAATGTTGAGAGAGTACAACTGGTTACCTGTTATACTCCACCTTACTCTGGGCATTTTCACTGGATATATATAACTCATGTCTGGAATGTTTCTCCTCCTCATTTCTGCCTCCTGACTTCCCTCACTTCTGTCAAGTTCTAATATCCAACCTTTTACAGGAAGATTTTCTTCATATATACTCAATTATAGTATCCTCTTACTGTTGAATATTTCTGAGTTATCCTGTTTACCACATTTTATTCATAGATAGTTGTTTTCATAATGTATCCTTCATTAGATTGTGCTTTTTGAGAGCAGAGACACTTTTATCTCTTCTTCTTTTCTTCTTCTTCTTTTTTTTTTTTTTTGTATCCCCAGTGCTTAACATAGGATCTATCACATGGTAGGTGTTTAATAAATACCTGGCTAAGGAATTTAGACTTTAGATTTGGGGCTTTGAGAAGCCAAAAAACATTTCTGAGCACAAGAGAGATGAGGTCAAAAATATAAATATAGGAAGATTAATCTTTATGGTTTGGAGAAAAAGAAATTTGAGAAAAGAAGAACTGTTAGATAGCTACTTCAGTGGTCTAGGAACGGAAATAAATGAGCTTGGGCAGGATAGTGTTCATTTTAGTCATAGAGAAAAGTACAGAAACCAAAATGGGAAGGTTTAAAATGATAATACACATAATGGGGGATCAAGGTAGAATTTAAGTACTTGAATGCTTCTCTTGTGAGATGTACCTGGCCTCTTGAAAGCAAAACAATTTGGAACTTTGGTTCTTCAATATGGAAGTAAGAGAGATAAGTTCTAAAATGAGAAATAAACTGCAGAAGTGAGATGTTATTTCAGAAGAAGAAATGCCAATTGACCCAGAATCCTAGTTAATCAACATTGAAGTCTTTCCTGCTTTCTCTCTGTTCTATTCCTGTGAAAGCCTTAAGATCTCAGAAGGCAGAAATGTCATTACTTTATTCAGTCTACCTTTTAATGTGAAAACTATTCAATTTGTTTGAAAATTTGGGGAAAAAAATATAGGCTATGAAAATAGTCATTTTCCCTTTGTTATCTATCAATCTTACAAAAGACATACATTTTCCTTCCCCAAAAAACAATCAGAATTCTCTTCATTGTAACCTTTGCTGTTAACAACTGACTTCGGCTTTATTGAGTAAAAGTAGAGGGGGAAAAAATAGGAAGAGGTGGGGTTCCAACTTTCTGCCAGGAGAAATAAATCAGAATTCTGTTTCCCCTACTTCTTCAGCAGCCCTGTTTACATGTAACCTGAGGGACTTTCATATGTATGATCTTTTAATTCTAAGAACATTTAGGATGTGAAGAAAAAAAAAGGTATTATATTTATTTGAAATAAGAAAACAGAAGCAGGGAAAATTCAGAACTGTACAAGTACTTCTATTTAATCATTGGCTAAACCAGGATCATATAAAAGAAGAATTTTCATTCCTAATTCATTTCAGTTTTCACTATATAGTGCTTCTACTAATATGTTATAACTATGACTTTTGATTTTTTCTGAAATGTCACAATATCAAGAAAATTCAGGACTTTTTCACAAAACTTAGTAAAGAGAATATCCTTTTTTAGATTTTGTGCTGCAATTTCCAGTTTGGAAAATATATGGCTATCATAAATATAGACCATATATAAAAGACACATTAAATTCTCCAGATATCAAATAAACCCATAAATTAAATAATTTACATTTTCAAATCGTTTGATTAATATGCATATATAAGTAGCTTGGACCTAAAACAGTGAAACTATCAAGATTCACATAAAGAAAATTTGCCAGAAAAAAATGGAAATTGAGGGAAAGCCCTTCACTTGGGGAGTTGATCAATAAACTGCGGGGTGTGTGTTAATAATGGAATATTATTGTTCTGTAAGAAAAGACGTCCAGGATGCTATCAAGAAAAAAAAAAAAAAAACAACAACTAACAAACCTGGAAAGTCTTACATGAACTCAAGCAAAGTGGAATGTACCATATACAAAGTATTAGCAATGTTCAGGGATGACCAATTGTAACTCACTTTGCTATTCTCAGTAGTACTATCATGCATGACTACTCTGAAGGCTTTATGATGAAAAATCCTATCCATACCCAGAGAAGGAACTGATTGTGTCCGAATACAGATTGAGACATTCTCTCTCTCTTTTTTCTTAAACTTAATTTTTTTGAGGATTTTTATTTACATTAGAGTGGGGAGATCTATGTTGTTGTTGTTTTTTCCCACAACTTGACTTTTAGGAAATTTCTTAATTTAATAATAATAAACTTAATAGTTTATTAATTGTGAGCAATAATAATAACCTAGAACTCAAAAATTTTAAAAACAAATATGAAAAAAATTATTTTAAATGTAATTGGGGGAAAATATTAAATAAATAAAAATTTTCTAAAAAGAAAATTTGTCAGTTCGCTTCTAGTTATTTGTATTTTTTTTTTTAAATAAGAGGTGGAAATAGAATTTTAAGAAATATAACTTTTTTTGAAGGAAATAGAAGTAGGATTTTAAGAAGACACATTTGATGTATGCTTGGTTTCTAATCAACAAGAGGATGAACATTTTTAGAGTATGTTTACATTTTAGTCAAAAACTCTTTTTTGCTCACTATCTAATATCATATGAATTACCTAAGTGGTAGAATAGCTAGAGCACTATGCTTGAGTCAGGAAGATCTGAATTCAGATCCAACCTGAGACATTCACTAGCTATGTCACTCAGTAAATCACAACCTCTATTTATACCAGTTTTTTCATATATAAAATGGGAATGATAATTACACCTCCTTTCCAGTGTTGCTGTAAGGATGAAATGATATAATGTTTTAAAGTGTTTGAAAAATCATAGACATAGATGTTAGCTCTTATAACAATTTGTTTTGAGAAGACTATAAACAACTATATTTATGGATCCTTCTGATTGCTAAAAACATTGCATTTCATTGATCTCTCTTTACTGGGCACTAAGTCAATATTGATTTTGGGGTACACTTTGGCTTGGTATATAGTACCTAAAACTAAATACTCAGGCGTTAGTAAAAGTTCTGCTATATGTAGCTATCAATTCTGTTTGCCAAGAGTGTAATGAACTGTGGTAAAAAGTTATCAGAAGACCTCAATACTATAAAGTCAGCAAATTTTGCATGATTCACTGACTAAAGGAAACCTTAAAAATCAAGCAGATAATTTGGTCCCTGATAATAAATTTTAGGTAAATAGAACAGCCAAAAAATTTGTAAGGTATTCAATGCAATGCATGTGCCAGAAGCATCAAATATGTGTGTATAAACACTTATAAATATAAATATAAATATATATATATATATATATGTGTGTGTGTGTGTGTGTGTATATATGTGTGTGTATACATATATATGTACATATGTATGTGTGAATGTATATAAAAATATACATACACACACACACATATACAAACACAAACACATCCCAATTTCCCTAGAAATCCAAATGAAATTAAACCTCTGAATAGAGTCTGATGGAATTAAACCACTTTCCAACTCAAAAAAGGTCAGTCTCACTCGGGGATAAAGGGTATTCAGCCCAGCTCAGATAGAATCCAGAAAAGCCAGAGAGAGGGTCTTAATCACAGCAGATCAACAATTGAGACTCTCTGTTCTGGCTCAGTAGCAAAGCAGACCATTGAAGCAGCCTTCAGTCCCAGTGCCAAAAGCAAATTGTCCCCAAGACTCCCATGCTCAAAGTCAAGGCTCAGGGCAGCACAAGAAGTCTGGGACAGCACTCCTGCACCCCAAAATCAGAGCTCAACTTTAAAAGTCACAAATTAGGAAAAAAAGAATGAGGGGGTAGGGAGGGAGGAACAAAGGGAGAAAAGAAAATCAGCAAGAAACAGAAGAAAAGAACCTTAATCATAGAAAGCTACTATGGGAACAGAGAAGAACAAAATAACAACTCAGATGAGTACAAAATGCCACGTGGGAAATCTCAAAGGGAGATATGAATTGGTCACAAGCTTAAAGAGGCTTCCTTGAAGCACTCATAAAGGATTTTAAAAGATGAGAGAGATAAAAGAAAAATTGGGAAAAGAAACAAGAGGTATGAAAAATTCAACAGCTTAGAAAAGGAAGTACAAAAATCGACTGAAGAAAACAATTCCTTCAAAAAGTACAAGTAACTAAATACAATTAAAAAAATAGATTAATGAATGAATGAATGAAGCCACTGAAGAAAAAAGGGGGAAAAAAGGAAATGTAGAATTAGTCAGATGAAAAAAAGATATACAAAAGCTAACCAAAGAAAATCACACATTAGAAACTAGAACTGGGCAAATGGAAGCTAATAACTCTATGAGACATCAGAAATCAGTCAAACAAACTAAAAAGAATATTTTTAAAATGGAAGAAAATGTAAAAAAACCTCATTAGAAAAACAGCTGACCTGGAAAATAAATCCAGGAGAGACAGTTTAAATATTATTGGTCTACCTGAAAACCTTGACCAAAAAAACCTTGACCAAGGAAAACTGCTCTGATTTACTAGAATCGGAGGACAAAATAGTCATTGAAAGAATCCATCTTTCACCTCTAGAAAGGGATCTGACAAGGAAAACCCCAAGAAATATTGTTGCAAAATACCAAAATTATAATCTGAAGGAAAGAATTTTGCAAGCTGCCAGGAAAATAAAATAAAACAAACAAAGATGATTCAAGTGTCAAGGAACAACAATCCAGATTACCCAGGATCTGGCAGCTTCTGCAATAAAGTATCAGAGGACCTGGAATAGCATATTCTGAGAGGCAAAGGACCTGGAACTACAGCCAAGGTAATTGATCAGGGAGACAGCATCATTTTTCAGGGGAGGAGATGAAGCTTCAATGAAGAAAAGGACTTTGAATCATTTCTATTGGAAAAAAAATAGAACTAAATAGAATTTTAATATTTAAACATAGAACTCAAGAGACACATAGAAAAATCAGCTATGATTGATTGGATTTCATTATTAATAACAAAGTCAAGTTTCCTTCCCTCTATCAGATGGCTCCAAAAAACTTGTTTTTATTGAGGTATTATCCACTTATTGGTATATTGTGAATGAAACCGAACAGATTTGATTGCTTCTGATGATATGAGACATGAGCAATTTCTCTAAAAAATGAGAGGGGAAATGGCAAAGAAGAAAATTTGTGTGTCCTGTACTGAGAAGTTCCCCATGCAAGAAGATAGATGGAGTCACATGAGAACTTCATGCAAAGGATCTTAATATCATCAATGAAAGTGATTGTCATCCATGGTGACAGAGATTCATTAATGATTATAAGATCCACACCATCACATATTTTCCCAGCACAGAAGGTGTGGATTGCCACATCTCACTGGGACATTTTTTGTTAGACCTTTCTATCAATACAGTTATATTTTCCAAGGGATTCTCTTCTTTTCATACTTGATAAGTGAAGTTCCTGGGTTTAAGACATTTATTAATACAGCTACACCTTCTAAATACACAGATAAAATTTTACTTAGGGAAATTTAGCTCTTAGCTTTTAGTGCTCTAGTCAACCAGAAAATGGAGAGCAAGAGATATATTCACTAAATGCTTATTTGAAGATTTTGTCTCTGGACTCTCAAAATGATCATGCCTAGATTAAGTTAAACATCTACAATGCTTTTTTATGCTATGGCTTGGTCCATAGCATAATGATTATTAAAATGCTGATAAGAAAATCTAAGAAAATATCAATGTGAGATGAAGAACATTTATCACCTTATTTATGGCAGAGCCTTGGAGTTGTAAAGAACTTCAGGTACCATTCACATATCTGGACAGGAATAATTTTTTGCCACAATTTTTCTATTGTACTTAGATTCTTGCAGTTACATATCTCCTTCAAAGCTACCTTATTCTATTTTGGGGCAGTTATAATTATTTAAAAACAGTTCAGAATTAGCCTAAATGAGGCTGGTTATATTATAAGATATCCTACATTGGTTGACAACCTCATCAATGACCAGTCCTCATAGCCTGTCTAATCTGCTAATGAGTAATTTTCTCATTAAAATTCTCAGTGTTTCTAAGCAATCAGTGGTATGCTGTTTCCTCTAACAATATTATTTTATGATTTTTTTTCTTATAAATTATTAGTGATGCACAGTTTTTCATCAATCAATTCTGAGCTCTCATCCCACCTAATAAATTAATTGGAGACATTTATTTTCCTCTAAAGTAAATAAATAGATACACACACACACGTGTGTGTGTGTGTATCTATCTATATGTGTGTATATCTCTCTATATGTGTGTGTGTATATATATTTGTACATATATACACACACACATACACACACACACACACACACATATATATATATACATGTATGTATGTATATACGCATATACAATGTTTGTAGCAGCCCTCTTTGTAGTGGCCAGAAACTGGAAGTTCCGTGGATGCCCATCAATTGGAGAATGGCTGAATAAATTGTGGTATATGAATGTTATGGAATATTATTGTTCTGTAAGGAATGACCAGCAGGAGGATTTCAGAAAGGCCTGGAGAGACTTACACCAACTGATGCTGAGTGAAATGAGCAGGACCAGGAAATCATTATATACTTCAATAACAATACTATATGATGATCAATTTTGATGGACGTGGCTCTCTTCAACAATGAGAGGAACCAAATCAGTTCATTTGTTCAATAATGAATAGAACCAGCTACACCCAGTGAAAGAACTCTGGGAAATGAGTGTGAACCACTACATAGCATTTCCAATCCCTCTGTTTTTGTCCACCTGCATTTTTGATTTCCTGTACACTATTTCAAAGTCTGATTCTTTTTGTGCAGCAAAATAACTATATGCATATATATTGTATTTAACATATACTTTAGCATATTTAACATGTATTGGTCAACCTGCCATCTGGGGGTGAGGGTGAGGGGAAGGAGGAGAAAAATTGGAACAAAAGGTTTTGCAATTGTCAGTGCTGAAAAATTACGCATGCATATATCTTGTAAATAAAAAGCTATAATAAAAAAAATAAAAATCTATACATATATATGTGTGTATGTATGTGCATTCATATACAAGTATACATATGTAGATGTGTTTATCCATGTATAATATATGTACATTGCACAATGCATATTTGTGTCTATGTATATCTATATGTATGTGGATATATACATGTGTGCATGTATGTATTACCTCTAAGGAATGATCCTTGCATTATTTTACTTAATACAAAAGTAAGTAGAAATTGCATGGATTTTAATATTACAAACAATAACAACAACAACAACAAAAAGATCTGGATATTTAAATGACTCTACTATAATATTCCTTAACCTATTTTCCTCACTTTATGCAAGAGGAAAATCCTCTGGAGGATCTGAAGTCTTATTTAAAATCATTTATTTTCCATGAGTTTGCCTTAGATTTTATTATAGGTACAAGTTATATTGACTTAGTACCCAAAATACTCTCTGGTTTTATTTTAGGCACCTTTATAATGTTCATTAACTCTTTTTTCCAGACCCCTAGGGAACTCTTCAATACCCTAAAGTACTAAACACTATGCACATGTGGGTGTTTAAAAAATAGTATTTGATGATAATGATGATGATTTCCGGAGGCTGAGGGTTATTCAGCTCAGGAATGTTGCAGTGGGAGGCTTTGGAATTGGCCTCCTTGGACATTTTTAAAAGTAGGACAAATGATCATCTGTTTTGAACAGTTTAAGTGCAGTCTTGTCTAAGGTGGGGAAAGGACTAGAAGACATCAAGGTTCCTTTTAATCTCTGCTTCTATTGAGTGGATGATTTATCCTGTAGAGACCCAAGGCCTAACAACCATCTTCAAACATTTGAAGAAAAGGATTGTCTATAGAAGATGATGACCAGCTGCTCCCTATCTCCACTGATTACAGAAGAGGAAATGGATTTAAGCTTCCACATGAGGGATTAAGGGTTTGAAGGGAGAAAGAATTTTCTGACACTAAGACTGAGCCAACACTTGAATTGCAAAAAGCCCAGATAATCAACTCAGATTTGCATATCTCAAGTAGAAAACCTAGGAAAGTGTTAAACATAGGAATGCATTACTGAGAAGACTCTAAAGATAATTGGCTTTCTTAGGCAGACAGGTTAACTGACTAATTTTTACCTTCTTCAAATGTGTGTCACCTGAAGAATGTCACTTAATAATCCCTTCTAAACTTATGCAATATTAAGATTGCATTATGAATATCATTCAATGAATCTATGATCACCTGCCTAACCACATTTTTTAGCCAACTTATATTGACCACAGTTTTTTGTTTTTTAATGGAATGACATTCCAAGAATTCCTGTGGTAAAAAAAGAAAAATCACCAATCAACTTTCTGGTTATCAGGGTTTGTAAACTATATACAATATAATATATGTTATATTACATATAAACTATAAACAAGGTTACTCCTTGGATGACAGAAATATCTTCTAGCTTGTTAGAACCTTCTATGTCTTATATTCCATTGCTTGATCTTTTTTGCTCCTGAAACCTCCTCCTTACCATAATGAGTATCCAGAATAAGACTCTGAGTCTTAATCTGAATCTGAATCTGAGTCCTCTGATTAAGGAGAATAAAAATGATAATTATCATGATTGATAGCAACTGGGTATAGTGGAAAGAGGGCTAGTCTTGGTGGCAAGAAGATCTGATACACATTGTATGGGGGACCTCTCAATATCCCCATTCAATTTTTTTGAACAAATTACAGAAAGGGTGCTGATTTATATGAGTAGAGAGATTTATTTAATAGGAACTTCCTATCCTAAAAAAATTACAAGTCTTAAAAAATTTTTACTATTCATGATGGCTCTTCTTCGAGTATTCATTTTTGCATTGAAGTGGCATTGAATTCACATGATTTTTAATATAAATTTAATTACATAAATGACAAATTTATATAATATAAATTTATAAATTTAAATTTAAAAAAGTATTCATTATTAAACCACACTTTTATCATATTGGATAGTAAGTATACTTTATATAGTCACCCTCCTTGTCCAAGTCTAGCCTTCTTCATCACCTACAGATTTTCAATTATCTTAAAATAGTCAACTTCTCAGATCACTGAAGAATATGTATCTTTATTTCTTGTATAAATTTCTTAACTTTTGTGGCTTATGGGATACAGAAGTTTAAGTTACAATTTTAAAATTCTACATAGAAATTCCCATAATTCCAGAACAATTCTGCTTCAAAGTATAAAATGAATGATATGAGTCCATCATTTTTTTATCAGCCTACTGAAAATTCAAAACAAAGCAAATTTTTTAAAAAGGCCCTTCTCTGTCCTCAATATTTTGAAGGTGTGATTTTTCATAACATGATAAAGATGGCTAGAGCTTATATATTCACTTGAATTTTTTTTTTTCAAATAATGGATCTAGAGGACAGCTTGATGGCACAGTGGATAGAGCCCAGGAGTCAGGAACACCTAAATTCAAATATGACCTCAGATACCTAACACTTCCCACCTGTGTGATCCTGGGCAAGTCACTTAGTCCTGATTGCTTCACAAAATTTTAAAAAAAGACAAATAATGAATTTAAGATAGCCCCAAATGAAAAGATTAGTTTTTCCCATGATTTTCCCCAAAATTTCCCCAAAATAGCCGGAGTTGGCTATTTTAAGATAATTGAAAATCTGTAGATGATGAAGAAGGCTAGACTTGGAAAAGGAGGGTGACCATATAAAGTATACTTACTATCCAATATGATAAAAGTGTGGTTTAATAATGAATAATTTTTATTTAAATTTATAAATTTATATTAATTATATAAATTTGTCATTTATGTAATTAAATTTATATTAAAAATCATGTGAATTCAATGCCAATTCAATGCAAAAATGAATACTTGAAGAAGAGCCATCATGAATAGTAATTTTTTTTTAAGACTTGTAACCCCACTTTCCCATTTGTCTTTATATTAGGTTACTCCATCATACCTGTTGATAGTCTCTTAAATATCCTATTTTCTCAGCTTCTCAGACTACTTAGCTTCCATGACCCCCAGAGAAGGCAACAGAGAACTATGGAATATTAGTCTCAGTGAGGACATAGAAGAGGATAATGGTTCCAAAGAACAGAGTTAGAAAATATGAGCCATAAAGAAGGATAGGAAGAGAGAAAATTATATTAAAATTTTGGAGTTCATGAACATAGAATTATAATACTTGTGGATGATGGTTGGATCAAAGATATGAGAGGGGTAAATGAAAAGAATGCAGACTCTGAAGTCAGGGAAATTTTCTTTGAGTTCAAGAATGGCTTTAGACACTTATTAATGTATATGATCCTGGGAATCACTTAATTCTGTTTACCTCAGTTTCTCCATGTGTAAAAGGAGTTGGAAAAGGAAATGGCAAGCATTACAGAATTTTTGCGAAGAAAACCTCAAATATGGTCATGAAGAATCAGACATAACTGAAAAACACCTCAAAAACAACTCTCAATGGAAATGATCATATCCTTAATCCTACTATCATTCACACGTATTACAATTCTATGTCCATGAAGTCTAAAATTTTAATATAATCTTTTTTCTCATAGTTCTCTATGCCTTATGATTTCTGCCTCTGTTCTTTGGACACATTACCTTCTTTTATGTGTTCATTGCTAATAATTTCCCACATACCCTTAAGTTGTTTTGTCCCCCATCCCCCAGTAATCACCTATACAGTAACTACATTCTCCTGCCTACCCTACAAGGAAAATGACCCATTAATGGCCAAATTTAACTATACAATCTTCTCATTTCTTGCCAAACCTCAAACCTGAATTATTTCCAAAATGCACTACCTTTGTTCCTAGATACATGCTGGTGAGTAGAGATACTTTGATATCAAAGGATATCAAAAAACTACACAGCCTGAGTCCACTATAAATTATTTTTATTTAATTCACTTGGACCCTCACTGTAGCAAAGACTTCTACTGCTTTCTAATCAAATCACTGTCCCACACTCCCCAAATCTCCTGCAGACCTGTCACCCCTCCTCCCCTCTTGGTCAATAACATTAAAATAAAAATAAATAAATAAATGAAGGCCATTGCCAGAGAGAACTCTCTTTATCCCTCTTCATCTCACATCACTCAGATCTATTTCTCCATTATATCACTCACTTGGATCTCAAATGAAGAAGTAGTCTATACATGTATCCTTGATCACACATCTTTCAATTATACAAAGTGTATTATCCCCACCTATCATCCTCATTTTCTTCTCAAATCTACTAATGCCTACTGACATTGCAATGTCTTCCTTAGCCTTAAAAAAAAAAAAATCATCACTTGATTCTATCAACTTTACCAGTTGTGTATTTATGTGTGTGTGTGTGTGTGTACACACACATATCTATGTATATATATACATATGCATACATATGTGTGTGTATAAAACTTTGTGTTTAATCATCTTTAGGATGTTGTCTATACTTGTTACTTCTACTTCTTTTCTACTTCCTCTCTTCTAAATCCTTTGCATTCTGGTTTTTGATCTGACCTCATCATTTAAGATAAATTATTCTCTCTAAAGTTATCAATGATTTCATAATTGCCAAATCTAAAGATTCTTTCCAGTATATTTCTATGTATAACCCCACCCAAATCATTAGATGTGGTAGGAAATTTAGATAGAATACTCACTATCCATATCACTACTTTCAGATTACCAATCTGTCATCATTGCATTACTCTCCTGTGAGATTCCTTCAATATCACTTTATTACTCAATCAAAAGTTTGATAGCTATTATTTGTGAAATTTCACAACTCCTCATAACTGCTTCCGCTTCCCTCCCTTCCTTCAAGTCCCAGTTAAAATCTGATTTGTCTTCTACAAATTGATCTTCTACAAGTTGGTTTTCTACAAGAAGACCTTGATAAATCTTAATGCTATTGCCTTCCCTCTATTAATCATCTCAATTTATACTGTATATATTTTGTTTCTTTTTAATTGTTTGCAATCCCACCACCCACCTTCATTAGAATATAAGCTTCTTAAAGCAGGGACTGTATTTTTTCTTTCTTTATATCCCAGCATTTAGAACAGTGCCCAGTATAAAGAAAGGTGTTTAATAATATATATATTTTTTATCTATTGACTCCCCCTTTATCAATGAATTTAAGTATTGGATCTTTCTCTGCACTTTAGCTCTAAACCTCATAATAGTGTACTTTTACACATATATTTAAGTTCCCTCTAAGACTAGTTTCTTAATCTTTTCACTTTCCATGACCTACTGCTCTATTCCATCTCAACTTGATACAAAAATAACTATGCTCTTAATCCAGCTATAATCCAAATGTGTTCTACTCCCATATTTATGAACTCTGAAATTCCTTTATCAAATCACAATTTTTGCCATTCTCTTTCCCTCTATCTTACAATGCCTAACTTGTTCTACTTCATTACTATGATTTCTAATTTCTTCATACCTCAGTTTTTTATAGACTTTTTTTACATTATCTTTTCCCCTTCATGAACTAGTTCAATTGAATATACTATTCTCTTCTCTAGATTAGCTTGCCGCTTTTTCCTATTACTCGTTTTGTCCTTTCAACTCCAATTTTGGATGGCTTTCACCATTCACTGACTTTGTTCCAATTCATATATCACTAAATATAGCTGAAAAAAGATCACAAAATCATATTGATTGAGTTCACTACAAATCAGGTTACATGGTCCCCCCTGGACTCTCCTTACAGCAAAGCAATTCTCTCACATCTTCCTAATTGACTCATTTATACCATTCAGCCTAGCAACTATTGTCTTCTAAATGTTTTCATCCCTCTTCCAATCTCCAGTGACACTCCTTTCCCCATCCACTGAACTTAAGATATCCTCTGTTATACTTCACCAAAAATATCCTCCCAAAAAGTATTTTGATGTGAAATCATTCTCCAAGAGCTCTCTCTACGTATTTTTTTCTCATCTCATAACACTTAGCTGCCATCCTGACTATCTCTTCCTTTATCTTTGTTCCAAATAGAGTAGTGGTCCTGTTTTTGCCATGATAAACTTCTCTACGTAAACCTTTAATCCCACTTCATCCTACCACTCCAGTACATTGCTAGTACAACTCCTCATAACTGCTTCCTCTTCCCTCCCTTCCTTCAAGTCCCAGCTGAAATCTGATTGTCTTCTACAAATTGATCTTCTACAATTATCCTCAGTCTTTCTCTAATTGTCATTCTCTTACTATCTGCTAACTGCTTCCTCCTACCTAAAAACACTCTCCATGTCTCTCCACCATCCTAAAAAAGTATCAAAGAAAAAACTTCACTTGATCTGACCACCCCATCAGCTATCATCTCTATCTTTTCCATTTCATGTTTAACCTCCTTCAGAAAAACATCTTTAATTAATTGGTGCTTCCTCTTACACTTTTCTAAACTTTTTATGATGTTTTCTGACTCATCATTTGCTAAAAACTACTTCTTTTGGTTTATTGATGATTTGCTAAATTACTCTGTCTAGTAGCCTTTATTTTTAATAATTTTTCTAAATCATAAGTTTTAGAATTTCACCTCATTATCTCCCACCTACTTCGATAAAATCCCATGGCTCCCTATTAGCTCTACAGGATCAAATACAGGAAAGATCTCTTTCTTTGTAATTTAATGTTTTTTTTATACATAAAATTGTTTCTTTCTACCTTTCTAGGCTTCTTTCAGTTCATTCTACTCTATAAACTTTTATCTAACTATACAATTATGTTTTTAGATACATCACTACATCTCTTGTCTCCATTCCATTACGCTGGATCTCTGTGGTGTCTGGGATCCTCTGTTTTCTCACTTCCCCCTTTGAATTTTTCTGGTATTCTTTAAGCTCCTTTTCTTTTCTTTTTTTTAATAACTTTTTTATTGACAGAACCCATGCCAGGGTAATTTTTTACAGCATTATCCCTTGCACTCACTTCTGTTCCGATTTTTCCCCTCCCTCCCTCCACTCCCTCCCCCAGATGGCAAGCAGTCCTTTACATGTTGAATAGGTTACAGTATATCCTAGATACAATATATGTGTGCAGAACCGAACAGTTCTCTTGTTGCACAGGGAGAATTGGATTCAGAAGGTAAAAATAACCCGGGAAGAAAAACAAAAATGCAAACAGTTTATATTCATTTCCCAGTGTCCTCTCTTTGGGTGTAGCTGCTTCTGTCCATTTAAGATCCTTTTCTTGAGGTATGAGATGTATCTTAGTTGTTGTTTGTCTTTCATTCTTGAAAAGGACCATGCCATCAAGGAGGGGATGCCATGATATGCAAGTGAATTGGATTTATGTGAGGAAGGCCTATGTAAGGCCACTTGCCTCACTTTTCCTTCCAGAGTCATTGGGGTACAGTGACAAGATATAGACCAACATTTCCTGGATGCAGTGGAAGACCTTGGGCTTCAACAGATTTTAGTTTGACTGAGGCTACATTTATTCAGTGATTTAAACTAGGTAGCAATTGAGATGAAGAATCTTCTATTTTATCTACTCCAAAAAAATTTAAATGAATGAATGAATAAATGGATGTGGGAGGGGAAGATCTTCAGACTTTCTGACCAAGGCAGAAGTGTTCACTATTTACATTCAATTTAGGTCAATCAAGACCCAAACAATGACCAAATGGGGGTTGGCTTAGAACCTATTGGTGGTATCACCTCTGAAAGAATTTAGGATGCAAGCTGTCTCCAAATTAAGCAAAACATTTATTAAGAATCATGCACAAGGATGATTTCAGAAAGGCCTGGAGAAACTTACATGAACTGATGCTGAGTGAAATGAGCAGGACCAGGAGGTCATTATATACTTCAACAACAATACTATATGATCAATTCTGATGGACCTGGCCCTCTTCAACAATGAGATGAACCAATCAGTTCCAATGGAGCAGTAATGCACTGAACCAGCTACACCCAGCAAAAGAACTCTGGGAGATGACTAAGAACCATTACATAGAATTCCCAATCCCTATATTTTTGTCTGCCTGCATTTTTGATTTCTTTCACAGGCTAATTGAACACTATTTCAAAGTCCAACTATTTTTGTACAGCAAAATAACTGTTTGGACATGTATACATATATTGTATTTAACTTATACTTTAACATATTTAACATGTATTGGTCTACCTGCCATCTGGGGGAAGGGGTGATGTAATGGGCTGAGGCTTGAGTTGATGCACTGAGGTCCCAAACACATGAGGCTAAATAGTAATTGGACCATACTCTATTAATATATAAGCTTGGAGAAAGAATGGCCCCCGCCACTCTTTGTGCAAGTCCTGATGTGTTGTATAGGAAATGACGATTCTGGGGGGTGGAGGCAGGGGAGTGAAAAAGGAAGGGGAGGAGAGACTTCTTGCTTTTGCCATTGCAATGACCTTTTTTTTTTTCTGTTTGTTTCTCTTCTTCTTTTTGCTTTTTGCTGAGGCAGTTGGGGTTAAGTGACTTGCCCATGGTCACACAACTAAGAATTGTTAAGTCTCTGAGGCTGGATTTGAACTCAGATCCTCCTGACTTCAGGGCTGGTGTTCTACCCACTGAGCCATCTCCTCCTACTATTAACTAACTGGGTGGGGGGAAGGAAGGAAAAAGTTGGAACAAAAGGATTTGCAACTGTCAATGCTGAAAAATTACCTGTGTATATATCTTGTAAATAAAAAACTATAATAAAAAAATAATAATCATGCACAGAGTGGGCAATGAAATTAGCAGATTTAAAGTTTGCAGCTCAACAAAGCAAGACATATATATTTATGGAATTTGATTATGTCACAAGGAGGTTACAGGAGGATTTTGCTAATGTGGGAAGGTCTTAAAATCTTAATGAAACTACATATGTAGTTATCCAGAATGCATACAGAAAAACCCATTGGGTAGGGGTAGTTTAACTTTGTCATAAATGAACCCAAAGGATAGCAAAGAAAGGTGCCATGTTTGGGGAAAGATTTATTTAAGTTTGTGGTACAATACCCTGTTTTACATTCAATTGGTGCTTCTTTCTTATTGGCATGTGACATAGCTAGTATGTTTTATGTGGTTACAGGGCATGCTAGTCTATTTGTCAAGAAATGATTAAGGAATTCTGTGGAATTTGGGCTGAGGACAGGTTTGGCTGAGGGCAGGTTTGGACTGAGGACAATGGTCAGGCTAGAGATCAAAAGTCAGAATCCCATTATTTTAAGCCCTTTCTTTTTTTTGTAGGAGATCTTCCCTAATCTCCCTAGCTGCTAGGATTTGCCCTCTCCCCTCCATCTTCTTACATTAACATGTAAACTATGTTTGTCTTTATTTGAATTCCCAATAACTTAGTATCTAGCACATCATAAATTTTTAAGATATGATTGTTGTCTGATTTACAAGGTTTAATTTTTTTCTTCATTGAAATAGCAGCTAAGAAGGTACTAGTATTCTCACTGTTCTTCCCACTTTAAGAAACATATATTACACAACTGAGGAATCAATAGCAATCCCTTCAAATTCCAGGTATGATTGAAGGTCTTTGTTTGATTCATGAATGGTTTGTTAGTTATTGGCATTGCTTTTTCTTTTCTACTGTCCTGTCCTTTGTGCTTTTGTGGGACTAATATTGTTTCACTATATAACTTTCTACAATCCAAACTTGGTGGTTTCCTAAAGAATACCATTGTGGCATATTTGATGCTCCATAGAAATAGAAGAGGGGCATTGTATGAGTTCTTATTGACTAAAACACCGTTGAACCTACAATGATGAATATTTTAATAAGTGGAAAATGGACATCTTGAAATTCATAGATTGTTGAAAGAAGATCAAAGGGTGTTTGAGAAATAAGGTGAAATTGTGAGGGTATGCAGAAAGTCACTTTGGAGCTGCAAAATTATGAGGAAGCAGGTCCCCAAATTCTAAGAATAGCAACTTTATGGAATCCCAAGAGTGAATTTGTTTTCTTCCCTTATGTAGATTCAGAACTCAGTTATTTTTGTGTATTCATTGGTCTATTCTAATATGTAAAACTTATCTGATTTATGTTTCATGTTTTCTTCTTATTTTGTTAAAGAGGAATGCCAACTGTCTGTTATTGTTGGTTATACTGCCTGTATTTGGTAGGAATAAGTTAGCATGAGCAAATCAAATGTTTGCTGCCCTTCCCCTTTTAGAACTAAGGAAAGTGCCTTTTATTCTGAATCTCTAAGACATCATCATTCCCATATATTATAGGAGGAATGACAGATAAATACTATTCTAGAACAATGTTCATCTTAGAGTTAGGAGAGTGAGGGAGTGATTGCCCACTCATGTAGAACACATTGAAACCTATACTGAAAAAAAAAATGTAGTTCTCAAATGACAGAACTAATTAAAGGCAGGAAAAAAAGAAGCTTTCATCTAATCAAGGAAAGACATTTTGTGCCAGCCTAGATTCAGCAGAAGTACATATGAATGACTATTACTTGTCATATTACAAAATGGAACCATATCAAAATGACCCCTCATTTTATTCTGCCAAAGAATTTATATACAAATGTAGGTACCATTATTACCCCTAATTTAGGGACATAGAAATTGAGGCTGAGGGGTTAAATGAACTTAATCAGAGTTATATAGCTATTAAGAGTTCAGGCAATAGTCAAGCTTATATTTTCCTCATGCCTAGTCTGGTATCCTATCATGTATACCTGACATTTATTACAACTTTAGACATTTTTTATGAAAAAGTTGTTATAGAATTAATATATTTAAAATGTCAGAGTAAATTAAAGAGTTATATTTCCAATTGCTTCACTTTATTTTGTAATTGTCAAATTAAAGAAGTAATCAGAAAGCTACTAATTACTTTTATACTATAAATTTTACCAGCTTTTGAAATAAGTATATATTATTATGAAAAGGACTATTTCAAAATCACAAGAACTATGTGCTATGACATTTTTAAAGCACCTATTTGAAAGAATGAAACTATCAAACTAATGAATACTCAAGAAAAGTTGATGCCTGTGTTAACTACTGACTATAACATAGTATCAATTATATAACCTAATCACAAAAGAAAATATTATAGGCCATTGATTATTTTTCATTTTAATTTATATTATTATAACAATAACATACAAACTCAAAGACCAAGTTATATTAATTATAACTTGGTCTTTGAGTTTTTATTTTAAAAAGTATTGGATGTGAAAATGTAAAAATTTCAAACGAATCTTTGCATTGAAATTTATGATGGTAATAAGAATGAATTTAAATATATTTGTTGTCTTTCTCAGTTAAATATAATTACCACTGAATCTTAATAGTAAGACCATGCTCACAAACCACTATTATATGCTGGTGAATTTATAGAAATGTAGTATTTTGGGAAAGATGCTGAAGCTGTGATTGAGCCCTCATAAGCCAAGAACTAAATACAGTATGGCATCCCAATGTTTTTTGATCTCAGGATAGTGGGATCTGAAAAAAATATATATTTTATAGTGGAGAGTCTACAGAGTAAAATTTAAAAGATTATTTTAATTGAGTTTGGATATTAACATGATCTCTTGGGTAGATAATGCATACAATTTCTTAACATAAACAAATAAATGAATGAATAATTATTTGTGTATTTTATATTATTTTAATTTATACACTTAAGCACCATACATATTTAATTGCAAATAAACTATTTCTACACTAGAATGTCAGTTTTACAATACTTAAAACTATTTTTTATGAAGTAACTTCAATCTCAGTACTGAATATGCCATACAAAACAGTATATGTAGAAGGGCAAAACATTGGTAAATGCTACATAAAATCATGGATAAAAACTTATTTGACTGATTAACAGTGACCTACATTCAAAAGAATTTGGAATAAAATAAACATCTTTTAAAGTAACCCATGAAAATGATTAATTATAAATTAAATCATATTTTTGAAAATATATTTAAAAACTTAAAAATTCACAGATTTTTCTAACATGAAATAATAACACATAAACATACATGTGCATCTGCAAATGTGCACATCTTATTTGTTCTTAGTATTCAGCCAGAAGATTGCAGGACAATAGAATCAAAGCTAAAAGGTACTTTAAAATACGTTAGGTAAAACACTTTCATTTTATATAGGAGGAAAATGAAGCCTTTTTTTTCTTTTTAAATTTCATGTGTCTTAGACAAAATGTGATATAAATAATCAATCAATCATTAGCATTTATTAAATGCCACCTATGTGAAAAGAACTGTGCTATTTGCTGAGATAACTGGCAAAATAAAATGATTTCTATATTTAAAAGACTGCATTTTATTAGAAGTAAAAAAATGTACAGATGATATTATACATATAAATTAGATATATATTCATAGATACATAGATAAACATATATATGTACATAAATACAAAACAAAGGGAATTTGGGGAAGGCACTAACAAATGGAAAACTCAGAAAAGGACTCGTGTTGAAATTAGTATTTGTTTGATCTGAGTTCTGGCATAGACACAAAAAACAGTTGAAGAACCAAGAAAGGACATTAGAGGAATGGGAAATGGAATCCCACACATGAGCAACAGTAGGAAAACCAATTTAACTAGATCATAGAGTATGTGAAGTGATGTAATGTATAATAAGACATGAAAGATAGGTTGGGAGCAGGTGGTAAAGGACATTAAAAGGCAAACAGAAAATTTGTATTTGATACTTGTGATAATAGGAAGGAACATGAGTGTGTTGATAGGAGAAGTGATAAGATCAGAACTGTGTTCTGGGAAAATCATTTTGGCATCTGTGTGGAAGATGGATTACAGTGGGAAAAAGTTAAGAATGGAGACTAACTTGGAGTCTATTCAAATCTTCAAGGTAAGAGATGTTAAGGACCTGAACTAAAATGGTAAGTAGGTGAGTTCACTTAAGTGGGCAGATGTATTTGTAAGAGAAAATGTAGAGATAGAAAAGATAAAATTTTGCTATTGATTAGATCTATATATAATATGAGGTAGAACTTAGAAGTTAAGGATGACATTGAGGTCATAGTTTTAGATAATTTAAAGAATAGTGATATCATTTGACAGAAATAGGGAAGTATTATTGTTTAGGTTTTTCAGACACGTTCAACTCTTTGTAACCTCTTTTGGAGAGGTTTCTTGGTGAAGAGGTTGTTTTCCATTTCCTTCTCCAGCTTATTTTACAAATGAGGAAGCTGAAGCAAACAAAGTAAAGTGATGTGCTTAGAATCACACAGTCAGTGTTTGAGGTCAGATTTGAACTCAAGAAGATGAATCTTCCTACTTCCAGACTTATTTCTCTATCATGAGTGGTGAATTTTGAGGTGAATTTGGTTTTGGGAACAGATTTAAGTACTAGATTATAGTAATTCTCTTGTGATCCCCACTGTGCCAATGTATCAGTTTTATCTTCTTCCCCTAAAACAAGTCTGGTCTCCAAAAATTAGGGCCATGTAATTGTCAATGCATTGTCTTTTCCAAATATATATATAATCACATATAATCACAAGTTTAGAGGCAACTAGGTAGAATAGGAAAGCTACGTGACATAGCGGAGAGAGATTTAGTCCTGGAGTTAGAAAGATTCACCTTCCTTAATTCAAATCTGCCTTAGATATTTACTAGCCCTGTGCCCCTGGGTAAGTCATTTCATCCTATTTGCCTCAATTTCCTTATCTGTAAAATGATCTGGAAAAGGAAAAGAAAACCTTAAATGGGTCACAGAGAGAAAGACATTTCTGAAAATGGACTTGAAGTCAGAAGTGTGAAAACTATATGTATAATTAAAATTTCATTTCACACATAGTCTATAACCATAACTTTAACAAAATTTAAACCAACACATCCCAAATATGTTTGTAATTTTTAAAAAAAAATTATTTGTTCATCTGGGGGAAAGAGGGGAAAAGTTGGAACAAAAGGTTTTGCAACTGTCAATGCTGAAAAAATACCCATGCATATATCTTGTAAATAAAAAGCTATAATATAAAAAATATATATTTGTTCCAAGATTATTCTATGTATAGAAGTAAAATTGTAGGTCTTTAATTTTTAGGACTTTCTTTTTCTCTCCTAATTGAAGTATAGATCTTTTCCCCCCACAACTCAAGAATCTTATCTATTCTAAAAGTCAATTATGTGGAAGTTGCACTAATAGATTGGAAGAGATGAGTGGTAAATTGTTTTATCACTTCTCAGTGGCAGAAGTGATATTGGTAAAAAAAAAAAAAAAATTAATGGTTGGTTATAACAAGATGTCAGACAATTTTGAAATAACTCAGGTAATAAGAATGCTATGATATTCAGATGTCTATAGTAACTTTAAATCATTGCCTTTTTACATTGCTTTTCAACATGTCTTGATAATTCAAACAAACATGTTCTATACTCAAAATTAAAATGGATGGTTTTGAAATGTTAATATATACATGAGGTTATAAAATTTATCTTTCATAGACAAAATTTAGTGAATGAGTTTTATTGATAGGAATAAATTTGTATTGCATATATTTATGGATGTTAATTTACAATTAATATATGTTTGAAAAAATATAAATATGCTGATTGTAAAATTACTCCATCCATCACATGAATTCTGACAGTTTTATCATAAAAATAGCTATCTCCTCCTAAGTTTTACACATACACACTCATACACATACACACATATACATATACACACACACTCACACAGAGTACTTAATTAGTATTAAAGTATTTTAAGATATTTATAGATGACCTTCAAGTCAAAAAACTGTTTTTTTCTCTATTTCTTGAGAACTAAAAAAAAAGACAGATATATTAAATAGATATTCCAATTAGTCTCTGTCATGTGTATCCATTTGCTTGACACACAAATTCCAAGAGCCAACTAGTACAAAAGCAAAAGACAAACAAGAACATAATAACATGATTATTCCTATTTCAAAGGTTAGACACAATTTCTCCAAAACTCTGCTGCTTACTACTTAGTTGAAAACTATTCTAATTTATGTCAGATTTGGAAACCTATTGTACAACAGTCTTTGAGTCTTATATATTTGTATGCTTTCTAACTTAGAAAGTAATTGGTTTTATTTTACATAACAGGACAAAATTCCAAAATTCACAAACATTTAGTGAAATAGTAAATGATACTTGAATAATAAAGATAAGCATTTGCAAATTTTACCTCCACATTATCTTTTCTCTTCTCTACCTATTTATACAGGGTGTCTCAAATGTCCATGAAGTTTTTAACTCTTGTAAATTAAAACTGTACTAAGACATTTGGGACACTCTATACATGTCACATATGTCCTTGATGATGACTTATGGGTTTATTCATACATATGGGCTATTGTTGGCAGCAACCTTTTTATGCCCACAACAAATTTTTTCATTGTCCTTTGGGTCACCTACAATTTCTGATTCTTCTGAGATCATGGTGCTATTCCATGATTCATAACCAGATAGGCTCACTGAGAGAATACTGATGTTTTCAATATGTGAGATGACTAAAAAAGAAGGAGACAGGCTAGTCATAGCAAGACGGAGAGACAACAGATGGATAAGTCACATGTTGCACTGGAATACATGGAATGCTGAAACAAGCAAACAAATAAATAAACATAAGAGGATGTTCTCTAGCTCTTTGAATAAAACCTCTTTGGAGATCATATGAAAATCATGAAGTACACAGGATAGGAAGGTCTGAATGAATTGTGATCTACCTTAGTTTATACAATGTGAGATTAGGGATCCTTAGAAGTATTGAAACATTTGCAGGGTTTCCCCAAAATCTTGATAGAGTCTTAAGCTTACTGTTTTAAAATCTAACTTTATTGGCTTAAAACTCTCCCAGCATTTTGGAGACACTGTATTTATCCATAACAGCTTTGGGGTTGATCATACATCATTCATGTTTTCTTATGTGTCACCAGTGAGCAAGTGTTAGTATTGGGATTTTTTAAAAAATTCATTACTTTATCTTACTCTCCACAGAAAACAGATTAAAATCTATATAGGATATAAAGTTTCTTTCAGTTTTCCCAATGTCATGCATGATTTTTACATTTATCCTAAAATCATTGGTCATACCTCTATTTGTGTATATCGCTCTCTAGACTGACTTTCAGGATTTAGGTAGAAGAAAATTAGAGGTAACCTCCAGATGTTCTACTTGTTGTCAGATGATATATAGCATCTTATTGTGTTTTCCTTTCAAATTAAATAAAAAGCCACAATAAAAATGATATATATATATATATATAAAAGAGATCTAAAGTATCATCACTATACATTTTCTATCTAATCTAGAAAAAAAGAGGATATTTAATGGATTTTTTTTAGTTTTTTAAAATATTTATTGTTATAGTTTTTGTTGTTATTCAGTCTTTCAGTTGTGTCTGATAACTTTATGATCCTCTTTGGCATTTTCTTGGCAAAGATATTGTAATAGTAGGCAATTTCCTTCTCCAGTTTATTTTGTAGGTGAGGAAACTTAAGCAAACAGGGTTAAGTAACTTGTTCAGAGTCTCATGATTAGTAAATATCTGAGACCATATTAGAACTCAAGAAGATGAATCTTCTCCAGTCCTAATACTCTATTATGCCACCTCACTGACAATTTAAAGTATTTTTAAAATATTATGAATTCAAAGTATTGCTTTATTTTAAAATACTTCTATTTAATATTTAATAAAATTTTGATGATGTGGCTATAAATTATTCATTATATTCCAGAGGCAAATTTAAGTCTGATCTATTTCTGTCTGTGGCACTATTACTCATCCTGTTTAACCAGGTTTACAACCTTGAAATTATCTTTGACCCTTTCCTTTTCCTTGATTCTCATGTCCAGTTAGTTACTGTGTTATAACAATTCCACCTCCACACCACTTCCCACAACCATCCTTTCCTCTTAAACCACACTGTCACCACTGTAATGCAATCACACATTACTTCCACCTGAATTACTGTAATAACTTCCTTATAAGTTCCTCTGACTCTCTTGTTTTCTTCATTACATCTATATTCCATTGTGATGTGAAAATAATCTTTCTTCTATAAAGATCTAATTATACCACTTCTCTGTTCTTAAAATCTGTTGCCTAGAATAAAAATTCCTTTTTTCTAGTAGTTTAAGAATACTCTGGAATTTTAAGAATATTCAAAATCTCAAGCTACCTTAGATTTGCAGCTGTCCTATAACATTTTTCTGTGAGCTAACTATGCTCCAGTGTAAATGTAGTCATAGAATGTGTGATACAGTCTCTTCCTTCTATGACTATTTCAAAATATTCTCCATGTCTTGGAAATCCCTCTCCATTTTTCTTTGTCTGCTAAATTGCTAACTATTCTTTAAAATTTAATTCAAATAACATCTCCTGCGTGAAATCTTCTCTGGTGCCCCGGATGGTAATGACTTTCCCATTTGGATCTCACATTGAACTTGATTACATATAATTTATGTAATAGAGTAGAATAGTTGCCTTTATTTTTCTTAAACCCCTACTAGACCAGGAATTCCAGTAGAATAGCAATTATGTTATCCAACTTTTATTGTGTCTACCAATAAGCACATTGTACATGCATAAGAGTATAAAAATGCATGTACATTACTATAGATATAGATATGTATGTATGTGTCTTCATCAATGTACCAGTGTCTATGCTTCTGTTGATTTTGAATTACGCATTTGAAAATTAGGTTATTAATGTTTTATGTTAGCAAATATTTTTAAATATGATGGATTGAGAAAAATGAAGGAAAGCAGACAAGAGGTACAAAAGAAAGAAAGAATACATTGAGCTTTATATACTGATAAAATATCCAGATTAAGATATCCCATAGGGATTTAAAGATATAGATCTAGAGAGACATGAAGGAATAAAAATGAAAATGTAGAGTTGGGCACCATATATGCATACAGTGAATGGAATCAAAGCCATGAGTAAATGAGATTGTAAAAGAACTCAATGTAAAGGGGGTATACAAAAGGATCAAAACATTGAGCAATATTCAACTAAAGAACCTTTTCCCCTGTAACAGGAAATTAAAAAAAAGGAGGAAATAATTTTGCTGGAAACTTTTGAAGAATAAAGGAAGGAAGTTGAAGCTCCTGTTAAATAGTCTCTGCCTTTTCAATGAATTATCTATAACTATGGATAGGGTAGAAATTAGCAGGAAAAAGAAAATGTTGGGAACAGTTTCTATGATGTGTTGTATGTGTGTATGAATTTAATGGCATGAGAGGTCCCAAAAAGGAACTTGCTTATCAATACAGACCTTCTCTTCAATTTATAGAGTTTAAAGCTCAATTTAGAGCTTAAAGAACAACTTGTGCTCTAGGAGATTAAGTGATTTTCCTAGAGACACATAGCCAGTATAGTAAGACATTGAAACTTGAATCAAGATCAATAGATAAGGTACTAGATTTGGAATGAGGATAACTCTAATTTATGCATCACCTCATTTGCAAGTTATATAACCCTAGATATGTTATTTAACCTTTCTATTACTTAGTTGTCTCATTTGCAAAAGCTGAAAAACACCTATGTGGTCCCTTCCAGCTCTGAACCTCTGATCCATATGATATGATTTAAATGCTTGATTCTGAATCAAATCTCTCTCCATCTTTCTCCCCTTTAATCTTTGTACTTTTAAAAGTAGTTAGTTATATAAATGAGAACAAAAGTAGAAATGAATGATATAAATTGTCAGTTAAACAGCTCTTGTATTCCCTGACATCTCTATTGGATAAATTCATTTGTTCAACTAACAGAATTAATTTTGAGGATATATCCATAATGTTTTGACAAGGCTGTGGCCAAAAAAAAGAAAAAAGGGAAAAAAAAAGAAATTTACATGATAATTTTGTGGTATATTTGAAAGTATTATCAAGGTATGCCTAATAGATTTGGTTTCACATATAACATTTTTATTGTAGTATGTTATAGAGAATCTTGTTCCACAAATTAAAAATAATTTTTTAAAAGAAAGACTATTGGCTTACTTTGCATAGTCACATTTGTCTCTCTTTCTATAATTATATGACATCTAAATATGATGGAAAAGTGTCTCTTTTCTTTTCTTCTCTCCAGCCAACAATAACAAAAAAATATTTTCAAGAAAAAAATGGAATTTTAGAAACAAACTGAAAAATCTACTATTATATGAAAAAAATCAATTAACTATTTTTTAAACCATACTTTATCATTAAGGTCATCAAAGAATTAATCAAACATTACTGTTATTTTACTATATTTGTGTAGATACACAAAAGATGTTGCATGTTGATACAAATCAAACCTTTTTGCTTAAGTTTATTCTTAGTAAAAAAAAAAAAATAGGAAAATAATCATTGTTGTGCTGATTTAGAATCACTATGTACCCAGCCCAAGATTTTATCTTTCAGAATTACATAAAAATTGCTTGTAAGACAGTGACATCTTTAGTGAGCAGCTGGATTTTGCTCCCATTAAGAATACTTGTCTGCTTTGGAACCAATATCTATTTTAAGAAGTTTTTTTTTTTTTTTTTCAGTTTCACCTTTTACATTATTTGATCTTTTTTGCTCCTTGTCACAGCCTGTGCTCAGTAGCTTTGACATCAGGCTCTGTCACTATTGCTCATACTTTGATTCTATCTCCTCCCTTCAGGAATATCTGTAGTTATTTCAAGTCTTTAACTTCAACATTTTGAGTCCCTAGTTTCTGTGGTTTGACTTTGTTCTTTTTTCATTGCTCTCATTCTTCCTTTATATGAAACAAGTTATCAAGTTCTCTTTATTTTTATTGTCACCACTCTAATTATCACAAGATATCTGACTCTCATTGTTACCTCCCTGGATAAGCCACTGCAATGTGAAGTTTTGTTGACATGCCACACCAAACCTTCTCTTGCACATGTTTTCAAATACTGGTCATCCAGTCTCACTAATTAGTTGCAAATATCATTATTTCCCCTATTATTTCCTTTAGAATCTATATAATCATTAAAATGAACCTTGTCATCACAGATCTGCTTCTTTTTGATTTACACATATTATTAGTTGTTCACTTTGTTTTGCAAAGCCCTATTTTTCATGACCCTATTAAGGGTTTTCTTGACAAGGATACTAGTTTGGTTTGCCATTTCCTGCTCCAATTCATTTTAAAAATGAGAAATTAACACAAATAGGGCTAAGTGATTTGCTCAGTCTCATATAGCTAGTCTGAAGCTGTATTTGAACTGATAAAGATAAGTCTTACTAACTCCAGGACTGGCACTCTTTTTTTTCTACCACTTAGTTGCCCCATATTAACATTAATGGTTATTGTATGACCTCTAGAACTGTCTTCTTTTTTTTTTTTTCAAAAAAGCCCCCTATGCCCTTAAGTTTTAATCAGAAATTGACTTTACTCTGAGGATACACATGCTCAATGACCTTTTCTATTAAAAGCTATTCCTCACATTTATATACTAAGAGGATAAGGAGAAAGACTAATTATGAATAGACTTCCTCCTCTTCACTCTCACTTCCAAACCAATGTTCTCATCTTTCATTGCACTTTTACATTACCCTCTTCCATCTTTTCCATTTTCCAACTTCCTTACAATTCTAACTTTCTCAATGATTTTAATTTCCTGATTCATAGACCTTTTCTCTGCCTTATTCCTTCTCATCTCTTTAAGAAACTTGAAAATCTGAGTTTTCAGACAATCTGACCACACAACTCTCGAAATCTCCCCAGTTCCAAAACCTTAGCCATGTCATGGACAGACCTTAGAATTTAGCGTCACTAGGATTTAAATTACTTACAAAATATGTAGCTTATAAATAATCTTATCAGATCACAGATTCTATCTTAACCAAGGGAGGAAAATCCCCAACAACAACAAACTGAGAAGCTTCTACAAAAGGCAAACAATGTTATTGATAGAGAAGATGCTAGTGAGCCTGAAAGCACCAAATCAATGGTGAATCAATGTTTACTATGTTTGCAGTGATTATATATGGAGAACTATCTGTTTTTATATCTGTTTTCCTATTTGCCCATTCCCACAAATTTTATATGTATGCCAGGAAATAGTGCAGTATGAAGTAATTATTTTAATATCATTTCTGCATTAATATATACTTATATCAATAGCCTATTTATCCTTACTCTGTTTACTTTATCCTTAACACAAGTCATTCTCAGGAATTATTGTTTCGTTTATTTATTCATTGATTCATTCATTTATATTTTGCTGAAGCAATTGGGGTTAAAAGACTTGCCCAGGGTTATAGCTAGGAAGTGTTAAGTGTCTGAGACCAGATTTGAACACAGGTCCTCCTGACTTCAGGTCTGGTACTCTAGCTATTGTACCACCTAGCTGCCCCAATTCCTTTATTTTTTAAAGTAAAATTATTCCCATATAAATTAATAATCCAATTACACCAGGCAATGACAGCTCTAGAGGTCGTAAGAGAATGACCATTAATGTTAGCATGGGACAACTAGATAATACATACATTTTCTGGCTTCAGACAAATAGATTCATACTTTGGAAGTACTGGATGGGATACTATAGTCTGAATCAATTATAAGTAGGCAAGCATATAATTTAAATCATCATGTTTATGACTTAGAGCAATAAGAGACTTTGAGACTATATGATCTTTACTTCTCTATGGAAAAATAAGCTAAGGCCTAGAACACTTCAGTGATGTCCCCAAAGTCAAATAAGCAATAATTGTCAGAGCAAGTATAGGTACTCATTCCTGTGAGTTCAAATCCAAAGAGTTTTCCAATACTGCTTACTCCTACTGTGGAATCAAAATTTCATACTGAGAATTAGTTGTTTTAACCCAGACTAAGGAATATCAAGTACTAATTAATCTCAGTGTATTTTTTTTAAAGTTGCAAACATGAAATTGGTTGTATCTAACTTAATCAAATTGAAAATTTGAAATAGTACTTCTTTGAAAAAGAATAGAGGAAAGTAACTTTTAAAACAACCTTATTTAATTCATTTTCTATTATAATCATAATGGAAATGCCAAGATGAAAAAATGGTTACAGACACTATATATCTGCAATATTTGGGCAATATCTTTCTCTATGTAAAAAAAAAAAATCTAGGAGATAAAGAATCAGGAAGAATCAGGAAAATCTGAGTTCAAATTCTAACCTCTGAAATATACTGTTTACACAGATAGGATGACAAGTCATAATGGCATGCCATATTTGGGGAAGTCTTCTAAACTCTTAGAACTCCAGGAAACTCAAATAATTTATAAAGGAGGTACAAATCTGAGTTCTTAAGGGGTTTTAGCTTTCCATAGGAAATCCAATTTGATTTCCAATAAAATCACAGCTTTGTCTATTCTTTTTAAGATTACAAGAAAAGTTATGGTTATATGTCTGACAACTTACTTCTTGTTAATATATTCATTCATGGTCATTGATTTTGTTTTAAAAAGTTATTTAAAAAAAACAAGTTGGGTTAAACTGAATAAAATAACAAAATTCAAATCTAAGAATAATATTATTTAGCATATGTCTGATTAAAAAGATCAATAAATTCAACAATAGATTATGCCCTACATGTAAATAAACTGAAATATTTAAAATATGAAATTTGTCTGAAATTCGAGCATTACAAACCCCAGATTTTATTTTCCTGTTATGTGTTTATAATTTAACATACAGGTTAACAATGAAAAGTAACTTTTAAGTAACTATAGCCACATAATCGGAAGAGTCAAACGGTTAGATGTCACTTTATTGTCTAAGGCAGACTAGAGCTGAATAACAAAACACATGGAAATCATCTCCATCAAATGATAGGACATAAAAGGTGTCCTTGGATTGTGCGACATGATGCAATGAAACAGGAAATCAAGGCCCTTATTTCTAATGCAGGTTTCTCTTATTAAAGAAATGTTTTCCAAGTTAAACAAGTTCATTAAAGGTCAATTGAATGGCATCTTTAGGGAATTAAGCTATTACCATATATAAAATGCTATTAGTGATCTATACTATATATGCATAAGTAAATAGAGCCAGAGTTACATGTGTAATTATAGGGCTCATCTGATAGCACAAGGAAATGAAACTAACATTTCAGCTTTTATTTCTACATTTTGAAAAGGCATTAACATTAGAAGACACAATTGTCAATAGTGGTATCTCTCTAGATTGTATTTATTTCACAGTGGGACTTGACTGAGACCTACTGTTCACCAATCAAAGAAAACCAAAGTTATTGGGGTTTAAAGCCTAGTCCTTAAGAAAGATAATTAGCAAAGTTTCAGGATTTAAAATTCACATTCTTTTGGACATTACTAAAAAGACTTCTTTTTTTTCTTTCTTTCCTTTCCTTTCTTTTTTTTTCTCTTTTCTTCCGTTCTTTTCCTTTCCTTTTCCTTTCCTGCCCCTCATTACTAATTGGATGGTTCTTAAATCAAGCTGAGATTTGTTAAAGATTCTAGCTTAAAAACACCAACTCTCCCACAGCATCCAGTACCATCACTAGTGGTCCTGCTCTATATCCTGCCATTGGATGCAGATGACTCTGAAGGAGAAAGTGAGGCAAGTGATTTTGCATTGCCCTTCCTCACTTAAATCCAATTCACTTGCATATCATGGCATCATCTACCTGACATCATGGTCCTCTTTGAGAAGGAAGGACAAACAAGAAAAACAAGAAGAGATTTCATAGTGAAACTAAGAGAACTTAGTTCTTTTCAAAAACATGTAACATTTATAGCTAATAAACTTTATTGATTTTACTACATAAATGATAAAAGAAAAAATAACTAGCATGATTAGCATGCATTATAAATAGCTAGAAGAGCTAAGTTTATGTCTCTTCCATGTTCTTCCAAACTCCTAAGACTGAAACTAAATATCTAACAAGAGGAGAGGTTCTTAATCATGACAGACATTATTATGATGGTCATAGTGTCTTGAACTGCTGTTATTAAATTGGTATATGCCATAAACTGGGATGAGAGCTATAGACCCAAAAAAAGACTTTAAAAGCAGACTGATTTTAAGAAAGTATTATGGAGGAAGCAGTATGCAAATAAGTATATTAATGTAAGATGAATGCAGAGTAGATGGAGTTAACCTAAAGGTATTAACATCTGAGGCTCTACAGAAGGGGAGGACAAGGCCTATTTTATAAGGTGACATTTACACTGAGCAATTAAGAAAATTAAAAAAAAAAAACAAAGAAAAAGGGTTGTGAAAGAAGAAAAATTCAGGCTTTAAGGCTAATCAGTAAAAAGACAGGGAGAAAGGATGTTATTATTCTTACTCTCTACACAGTCAACTTTCTTACACTATTTCTTCTTCTTTATTGATCATCAGTCAAACTAAGTAGAATGCACCATTTTTTCAAGTATGTAATGATCACAAGCATGAGCAACAAAGTAGTAGAAATATTTATTTTTAAAATTGCTTCATGATACTATGAATTACTGCATTTCAATCACAGAAATATTCTTTGAATATAGTTAGATACATACTTTAGAAACAGGATTGAAAAGTATGTAGTCACTAAGCCAGGTAACTTCTCACCTAGCTAGCTAGAAATGAGAGCAGATATTAAATGATGAGATCCCTTAATTAGAAAAAGTGAGACAAAACAAGAAAATGCAAAGAAGTATATAAAATTCAACAAATGTTTATTTAATACCAATTATGCATAAAAGATTGCGCTAGGCACTGGGAATACAACACTAAACATGACATTGTGTCCGAATTTGAGAAACTTATATTTTACTGGGAGGTTCACATAAAAGCCATTTAAGTATAATACAAAGTACAGAGTGATGGGGGCAAAGATACAAAACCTTCTTGGAAAATTTCAAGAGAGAGAACACTTTCAGCTGGAAGGATCAGGCTGAATGACTCAGAAATGGTGGTACAAAAGTTGAACTTTAAGCAAGAATAAATATTCTGAGAGGAAAATATCCGAAAGAGGTGCATTCCAGATATATGGGTCAACCACATATGGTGTAGCTTCTTGAGTTCAGACAATAGCTAGCCACTCTCATTGGCTAGAAGATAGAGTTGTAAGTGAAGTAAAGTGAAATAATTCTGGAAAAAAAGAAGAAGAGGAAATGGATGTTGAGGAAAGCTAGTCAGGATGAACGTCTGAAATAAGTTAGAAGTTCAGATAAGGAAGTGATCTTTAATTTTTAGTTTTTGCTTAGGTTATTAAGCACTTGTTTCTAAAGTACATTAGATTACTTTGCTTAAAAGCTTGCTACCTTTTATTTCTCTCCTCTTTCCTTTGCATCCTCCTTTGCCACTTTAAACAATGTGTAACTATAGAGAATATTCAAAATTAGAACAAGATAAAACAATAAGCACTGAGAGCCAATCAGAAAATTTTGAATTAGAAAAACTCTTTTCAAGACAGTTTTGAAGCAAAGGGTGAGAAAAATATTTTAAGCATAACTGTATCCTCATTTGATCCATATTAGAGGAGAACAGCTGGAAACTATTCTCCATAAAAGGGAAGAAAAAAAAAAAACCTGCAGCCCTTCACAAAATTGAAGACCATTAAATCACCCCTATCTCCCCCCTTTCCAAGAAAAGTAACATCAGTTTCTTTAGCCTCTCTTCAAAGACCCTATTATTCTATCTATTAATCATTTCCACTATTATATCCAATAAGTAAACTGAAATTTATTCTCCACTCTTTAGCATACTTTTTTCTACCCAGACACCCTTACCATGGTCTTACAGATGATAAAGATATAACTGCTTTAGTTAACTAAAGTGGCTGTAGGAACTGAAACAGTTAATACAAATATGATATTTTTAAGTAGATTACCCAATGAGTACATTAGTAATGAGAAACTCATGTATTAGAAATCCAGTAGTATCTTCTTCAATAACAATGAATTAATCCAAAAAATGCAGAGACAGAGAAGGGGCCATAGTGTGGATGGAAGCGACAAATCAATAATTTTGTGAATTCAAAAGATTTGAGGTCAGTGTAATGCAGGAGAAACTGAGGCAAGATGGAGATTAGAGAGTTTTTAATAATTTATTTACAAAGGGAGAGATTGTATTGGGGGCATGTTGCCCCCAGGACTGATGCCCAAAGCATTCAGCTGCTAATATGTGCTTCCTATGAAGTATATATACACACCTGGCTCCAAGCCACCGGGGGTACAAGGCAGAGGCAGAGTCAGAGCACTGAGAGCAGGAACAGTCTACCAATCCGGTTCTGATGGGAAAAGGAAAGGGGAAGGGGGAGGTAGGGGGCCACCGGACTTTCTGATAAGTAGGAAAGGTCTGGGGTCATGATGTCTAAGATAGAAGGTCTTTCTCCTTATCTAGATCATGATGATTAGGAGGGGGGAATGTTGCAACCAGGCAGAACAATTCCGGGAAATTGAGGTAGAATAATTAGGGAAACTGAGGTAGAATAATCAAAAGAAACTGTGGCACAACAGTCAGGAGGATTAGACATAGTAGACTCATTTAAGTCAGTCCAACTCAAAAAAAAAAAAATTAGGAAATTCCCAAGTGAAGATAAATTCTTGATATAGATAGATATAGAGATTCTGCAGTTTATCAGTTCTTTCTTTGAAGATGGATAGCATCTTCCTTCATAACTCCTTTGTAGTTGATTTGATTGTTTATAATGCTCATAATCATTTAGTCATTCACAGTTAATCTTTGAATAATATTACTGTTACTGTATACAATGTTCTCTTAGTTTTGCTATAAATATTTTAGAATATATAGGTTATTTTCATTTTTCTCTGGTCACCTTAGGAAACATACGTAAATGGGGGTATTGCTGGATCAAACAGTATGCACAGTTCTAGAATTCTTTGGGCATAATTCCAGATTGCTCTCCAAAATGGTTGGATCAGTTTACAATTCTACCAAGAATGTGTTAGTGTGTTGATTTTTCCATATGCTCTCTAACATTTTTCATTTCCTTCTTCTATCATTTTAGTCAATCTGATAGCCAAAGATGATATCTCAAAGTTGTTTTAATTTGAATTTCTAATAAATTTTATATTTCTCAATATTCAATAATGACTTAGAACATTTATATGGCTATATATAACTGATTTCTTCATCCAAAAACTGCCTATTCATATTCTTTGATCATTTAACAATTGGCAACTTCTTACAAATTGAACATGATTTTCTATATTTTTGAGATGAGATCTTTATCCCAGATATTATATCCCCCCCCACAAGGGTTTTTGCTTTCCTTCCAGTCTTGGTTACATTGGTCTTATTTGTACAATAACTTTGAAATTTAAAATTTAAATTAGTTGTAATCAAAATTGCTCTTTTATTTCTTGTTTATTCATAATTTTTCTCCTATTTATGTCTGATAATATATTCCATGTTTTGATTTACTTATGATCTCTCTCTTAAACCAAGGTCATTTATCCATTTTGATGTTCTTTTGTTAAATCGTATATGACATTGATCTATACTCAATTTCTGTCCAACTACTTTTCAGTTTTCCATCATTTTTTTTAAAACAAATAATGAATGCTTATCCCAAATGCTTAAATCTTTACATTCATGAAATACAAAGTAAATTAATCATTTACTACTATTATATGTCTATTTTATTCCACTGACCCACTTTTTCATTTCTTAACCAGTACCAGATAGCTTTGATAATTATTATTCTATATTATAATTTAAAATCTGGAACGGCTAAACCTCCTTCCTTTACATTTTTCCCCCCATTAATCCCTTTGGTATTCTTCACTTTTTATTGTTCTAAAGAATTGCTATTTTTTTCTAGCTCAATAAAATAATTTTGGGGTAATTTATTTGACATGGCATTGAATAAGCAGATTAAGTAGAATTGTAATTTTATTTTATTAGTTTTATCTATTTATGAGCATTTAATATTTCTCCAATTATTTAAATCTATATTTATATGAACAGCATTTTATATTTATGTTCAGGTAGTTTCTGGATTTGTTTTGGCAGATATATTCCCAGGCATTTTATGTTGTTTACAATTATTATAAATTAGATATCTCTTGTCTTCTTGCATAATTTTCTTGGTAATATGTAGAAATGTCATTATTTTCATGAGTTTATTTTATATCCTGCTATCTTGCAAGAATTGTGTTTCGATTTTTTTTTTTGTTAAATCTTTAGGATTTTCCTAATATATCATTATATCATCTGCAAAAATTTAGAGTTTGTTGCCTTATTCCTTATCTTTATTTTTTTTCAATTTTTCCCTCTTTTTGTTCACTACTATCTTAAATACAATACTGAACAATATTGGTGCAATGAGCATTCTTGTTTCACTTCTGATCTCATTGACAAGGCTTCAAGCTTTTTTCCATTACAAAAATGCTTGCTTTAAGTATGGGTTTCCTCATTTCACACATCTCCCATGTCATTCCTTCCTTCCACTCTTTCACTTTAGAACTTTGTCTAATATCTCACACCAAAACATTGAGGCTATTTGACAAAAACTCCCTTTACTCTCCTCTTTATTTAATATCACACAGGGTTCTTACTCTATTTTGTCCTCCTTTACTCCTCTCTCATACGAAAAGTTAGTCCCTCTAACCTAGCCAAATTTCTCTACATTCTCAAAAACTCCAATTTCATTCTGTCTTCTCTAGGAAATTGTATTCTTTATCTTCCCCCCTTCCCACTTTCATTTCCTATTATATGTTTCATAGTCATCTTATAGTCACCATATCCGAAAGTGAAATCATTTTTCCCCCACACCCTAGTCAGTCAGGCAATAATCACTTATTAAATGTCTATTATATACTTGGCACTAAGTGCTGGAGATATTAATATATATATATTCCCTGGCCTCAGGGAACTCACAATCTAATGGAAGAGGTGATAAGCCAACAAATAAATTCAAATACATGATAATAGAAAATAATTAAAAGAAGAAAAGCATTAGCTTCAAGTGGGATTTGGAAAGACTTCCAGTAAAAGATGGGATTTTAGTTGGGAATAAAAAGAAGACAAAGAGATAAATGGGAGAGTATTTGCAGGTATGTTGGACAGCATAATTGGAGTCAAGAGATGGAGTGTATTGTTGAACAGAAAAGGGGTAAGTGTCATTGAATAGAAGATTATGTGGAGAGGAATAAAGACTGGAAAGATGTGTGTGGGTGGGAATGGTGATATCAGAAATGAGCTTAGACCATGGAGGGCTTCAAATACTAAATAAAGGATTCTGTATGATCCTGGAGTGATAGAGAGTCACTAAAATTTGTTGAATAAAGCAGTAATGTGGTCAGACTGCTATTTAGGAAAATTCTTTTGATGGCTGAATAGAGGATGGATTGGCGTGGACAGATACTAAAGGAAGGCATCCTAATTTCCTTATTGTCAAGACCCCACTATTTTCCCAGCCACCCAAGCTCACAACCAAAGTATTTAAGTCATGTCCTACCCCAACAATTCAAAAAACTCTACAATCTTTTTCTTTTCAATAGAAAATTGGTAGACTACAGATGTTTAGAAATAGACTTCATCAGTGAGAAGTTTTGTTTTATTTAATTATACTTTGTTGTTACAAAGAAATGTCCTATTGTGGGGAAGGTTTGTAATCATTAGGAAATGGTACCATAACAAAAATATAGAAATAGACCATTTATTTAGAAAAAAAAAATCTAAGCTTTTGAATAATAGAAAATCATAATTAATGATAGAGATAAAATATATAATAAATATTAATCCTCAAATTAAAAAAGCTTTCAACTAATTTTTTTAAATTTTTGTGAAAAAAATAGTTATCGGATACAGACATTAAAAAGAAACTGTTTAGAAACACTGTCACACACAAAGCATCACAGACATAGGGAAGATCATGAGAGTTATGTATAAGCCTAAGCAAAATGATCACATGATTTAGTTAAATCAGGTGCAGAGTTAATTACTTCCTTGTGCCCAACCCTTGCATCTTTTCTATTCAATTAAATTTAACAAACCCTTCATTAAAACCTTACCATTTATAAAGCCCTATCTGTTATATTCCCAAGAAGCTGTGGATCAAGTTCACTTTGAAAATGTCTTGTAGCAGAAAAATTGCTGCCTCCCTAAGGCAAATCATCACACCCTCCATTTTTTAAAAGAAATAATCATTAGGAAGTTTTGTCATGGATTGAACCAAACTTTTTTTTAATCATCTATCCTAGTTCTAAGTCATAGGTAAGGTTGCTCAGTGGATAGACCTATGAGCCTGGACCTGACTATTAATCCCAATCATTTTAAACTGTGTAATCTTGATCAAGTCACTTATCTTTTGTCTGCTTCAATTTATTGTAAAAATGAGGAAAACTATAATCCTTCCTCCTAAGGTTGTCCTGAGGATAAAATGAGATAATATTTGTAAAGTCCTTTATAAACATTAAAGCATTTATATAAATGCTAACGAGCTATTATTTTGTCTGGAAATAATTAGCAAAAGTCTTAGCCTTTTTTTTTTTTTCTATATTACAATGCTCCTGATATTTAAGATTAATATCATCATTCTTTACTTTTTTGTTTTTTTTTAGTTATTTCTACTTCTGTTAATTGTTCTAGTATGGCAAAATTTTAAGCCTTCTCACCATCATAGTCACTCTCAGTTTGGATTTCTAATACCCCTCTAAAAAGATGGCATTGAGCGTAATGTGCTATATTAGGAATATTTTATGATCAGCCAATCAATAAATCCATTAAGTACTTATTAAATACTTACTATGTACCAGACACTATGCTAGGTACTTAGGATATAAAATCAAAAGTAAAATAATCTCAGCTCCCCAAAATTTGACATTCAATTTGTGGAGACAATATGTATGCAAGATATTTATTAAAAAATAATAAAAGTTTTGAATGAAATCAACTTTTGCTTTATAAATTTAGCCTATCATCACATCAGCTTATTTGCTTTCCAGGTCACATTGCTGATTCATTTGTCTCCTAAAAACCCCAGCTGACATGAATTGTTGTCTGACCACATTTTTCTTTCTCTGTACTTATGCAAACATTTTTTAAGCCTGAAGGCAGAATGTTACATTTCTGTCCATCTAAATTCATTTTTGTAAGATTGAACTCCTTACTATAACTTATTTGAATCTTTTCTATATCCTGATGCAATAATTTAAACATCTGCTGTTCCTCCAATCTACATAAGAAGCAATGTATCGTTTTGGCAAAATGGCCTTGCACACAGGAAGGCCTGAATTCAAGTCTCTCTTCTGATACCTATTGTTTATGTGATCATAGGAAAGTCCCTAAACTTCTCAGTGCTCTATGATCTTATGATCCTCAGAGCCTTCTAAAACACTGGAAGTACCTGACAGACCCTTTTGCCAGCAACAACCTAGCTGTGTCCTGTAAGATGAAACTTAAGATTGAACTAAGAGGTACTTCCTACAGCAAGCCTGGTTGCTCTTAGTCATCCCGGAGGAATTACTATTCCTTTCCTCCCTCAAAAAGTAAATTATCAACACAATCCTGTTTACAAAGGAAAGAACAGAAGAGAGTCCATGAAAGGGTTTCTAAAGTCCAAGGTATATATTTTCATGTTTGCAGTGTCCTAAATGGAGATGAAAGAGGAAGTTCCAAAACCATTTAATTTCCTTTTATTACTGTTAAATATACACCAGAAATATAGTGTGGGGGTTTGTTATTCCCAGAAGCATAAACCAGCCTATTTAGATTAAGTCTCACATTGTGGTTTTGTAGTTTAAACATATACTTTGCTCATTTGGGATATATGCTTTTACAGGCTTTTGGTTATTTTTATAAAAAATTTATCTTTTTAAATGATGCATACAATTTGTATGCATTAAAATAGATAGATAGCCACAGTGAGCCTAGTTAGATTATACCTATTTAAAATACTTCATTTTTCATCCTCCTTTCATGAACACAACTTGATATATTGAAGTTAAGAACAATAAGATGATATTTTAAAACACTGATCTTTTGCTGCATATTAATAAAAAGCAATTATATACTTGCTCTACTAATAATTTAAAATAAGAAAAAAAAAACTACCCTCCAACTTAAATGAACTTGGATTCAAGATTTTAGACTGAAATGAAAATTTATGTGACAAAAGTTTATGGAAATAAGTCTAAAATTATTTTCATTATGACATACAGTACACATAGAAGAATGATTTAAAGACCATAAGAATCTGATGCAAAGTGCCATAAATCTCAATTCTTTCATAAGCACAGTGTGTTGAAGAAAATATAGTACTTATCCGAGGGAAAAAAAATATTTTTGAGAATCAGCTCATTTGACCTGATGGGAAAAATCTTCATCCTCTCCCAACAAATAATGAAAACCTTTTAAAAAGAGGTTTCAATAGGGTAGCTACGTGGTACAATGAATAGAGCACCATCTCTGAAGTCAGGAAGACCTGAGTTCAAATCTTGCCTCAGATACTTAACACCTCCTGGCTATGTGACCCTGGGCAAGTCACTTACCCTAATTGCCTTAGGGGGGAAAAAAAAGGATTCAGTACTACCAGGAACCTTGCACTACATAATACTTAAGTGAGATGGAATGCAGAATTTGTTTGGAAATACAGAATGAAAATCAGAGATCCCACTTTGACTGCTATTCTTGCTTACATGTTCTCTATCTAGTCTTCACAGAACTATTGGCTGATGTATATATACATATATATATATATATATATATATATATATATATATATATATATATATATAGATATATAGATATAGATATAAGATAGATATATTTGTGTGTATAGATATAGATAGATAAATAAATAGATATTTTTTAAAGCTAATGCAAAATTCTCAGGTTTACTTTCAACTGCACTCTTCCCCATATTCCAAATTCATTTTCACTTTTGGCATGGCTGTTTGAAAATGTAAATGGTAATCACAAAGAAAGCAACCTTGGCCTTCACTTTTCCCCCACAACAGCCATAGAATTTCTTTTTTCTTTTGTTTCTCAAGGCCATAAACACTGAAAATCCTAATTAAAACACAAAGTTTGACTCTGTTCTCTTCAAGGATTACCAAAGCTAAGAAAGTGAAAGGAATGTGGATTAAAAAAAATTACCCCAGCCCTGACAAAGACACTTTTAGAGTTTCAAACTGTTAACTTTTCTTTTCTCTGGCATCATGTACCATGGGAGGAAAATAGTTACTGTGAAAAACTAATGAATGTAGGCATCATTCAAACAAGTTTAATGCATACACGGAGTAGCCCATGAATAGAATTTCAAACAAAACATCTAAGCAATGATGCGGGCAGGAAAGAGCCATATTTGCTCTGTACAAAGAGAGCTTTGTCACCTCCTGACTTCATAGAAATAAGTGCACTTGTGTTTGTATGTGTGTGTGCATGTTCTTACTGTAGTCTTTGGGTATTACCACTTGAACCGACTAACCAATAGAACGGACACATTTTCAAGCTCCAATGTCAAGAGTTACAGGTCAAGGTCACGCTGAACATAATACCTTCTTCATATAAAAGACAGCTCTCTTTGATACTTCGTTTCTTTCTGAAAAAAAAAAAAGAAAGAAAGAAAGAAAAAGAAAAGAAAAAAGAAACCTCTTACTGAGAACACATGCATGTTCAAAGGAGGAAAAATGCCCCTCTGTGTAAGAAAATTTCTGCAGCACTACAATACAAAGAGATGAAGACTAGCATTAGTTCCATCTTGACCCTATACTCTGCTTTCTCTTGCTGTCTATTATTTCCTATATTTTTATCAAAGATATTAAAAGGTATCATGGTAAAATGGAATGGAATAACTTGGTCTCATGTCCTTCTAATTATAGCATTTCAATACAATTCAAGTCCCCTAATTTGATTGAGAGCCCACTATGTAGAAGTAATTGCATTAGACAGTGGGATCTAAAGATTGAAAATGACATGAGTCTGTCACTCAAGATACATCAGCTTGAAAGCTCTGAAAATATTTTCTCTTTTAAAAATTATTGTTTTAACTTATACCTCTTCCATGTAGGACATAAAGTTGAATGGAAGAAATCCCAGTATGGGATTCACATTAAGGCTATATTCTCATAAGAGAAAATATTAGAAGAAAAGTCAGAAAAATAACCATAATAGCCCCAAAGAAATAACAAAGTCATTTACTTAGAAAGCCTCATAATCACTGATTGAATTTTTAAGCTTTGATATGCAAGTTTGGATTCATATAGGCATATCAGTATCCTTTTTCATTATTGACTTAACCTTCCGATGGTTCAGTTCTGCCAGAATCAAAGGGACCTGGGTACATTTCCTGCCTGTAACACAGGCAAATAATTAATTTCTCAGTGCCTCAGATAATGCTCTAAAATAATGTCTCAGAACAATTACTAATTTGTACTGATTGAAAAATATACTGTATAGTTTGAACACAACTGAAGTGAACAAACAACAACAAAATTTCTCTGCACCAATGAGATGACAGGTTCAGACAGAAAAGCACACACACACAATCTAATATGTTGGATGGTGGAAATGCAACAATAAAAGGAAAGAAACAGGCCTTTCCCTCAAGGAGTTTACATCTTTATGGGGCCTGGAAAGGGAATATTTTAATGTAGAAAGTGATGAAACATAGATAGAATAATGGAGACTTGTTCATCACATCCCAGAACACTAGTGGTAAAGGGCATTCTGGCTGAATCGTGAAGGAAGTAAATTTAGTAGAAATAAAAGAACTACTATTATAAAGAATATTTACTTAACGTATGGAATCTGTTAGGTTGGTTTGGTCCAGCCTGACAAAAAGGCCCCAGGTGTGAGGGTCAGCCAGAGACGAGAGCAGAACCTGATGAATTCTGGAATGGATGGGTGGGAGTGACAAGACCCAGATGGTGTCTTAATGAAGAGGTCCAGATGGAATAAAGCTAAGACCATTCCAGGTGCTGAGGTTGAAATGATACTGACCTTTGGAAGAAGAAGACAGAACTTCAAAATGAGAATGAAATTATCAATAAAAATATCTAGATTCTTAACAAAATAACAGAGCAGAATATTATAGTTTGAGTGAGTGCTTTGCAGGAATTGCTATAGTATTTATGTCATATTTTATTCAATCAAAATGATATTTATAATAATAGAGAAATCCTGGATGTTGGGCATTATCCAATTCAAATTATTTCTACAAATAGTAAAGTGCAGTCCCTGGCTTATATCTCAGTGAATGATAATGATGAAGTCCATGAAGAGTTAATATTTTGAGCATGGTCTGAAGAGTCCCTATATTAGAATGTTTGTGTGTGTGTGTGTGTGTGTGTGTGTGTGTGTGTGTGTGTGGAGAGAGAGAGAGAGGTGACAGTTATTGCTGGTTCTAGAATCAAATGTTCAAATCCAGGCTTGGATACTTACTGTATATGTTCTTGTGAAAGCCATTTAAACTTCCTTATGCCTCAGTTTCCTCATGTGTAAAGTAAGGCAATTGTATTTGAAGCCTCATTTTAACTCTAGATTTGATACCCTAAGATCACATAAGTACTATTGTTGTTTAGTTATCAGTCATCTCTGACTTTTTATAACCTCATTTTGGTGTGGTGTTTGTTGTTACTGTTGTTTTGGGGTTCTTTTTGTTTTGTTTTGTTTTTGACAAAAATATTAGTGTGGCTTGCCATTTCTTTCACCAGCTCATTTTTACAGTTAAAAAAACTGAGGTAAACAAACATAAGTGACTTCCCTAGCATTCCCTCTACTGTGCCACCTAACTGCCCAAAGTACATAAGTACAACTTGTATCAATATTAGAGCTTATTCTCACCTCATGGAGGACAATAGGTGAGATCAGTTAAGATTAACTAGAGTAAAATGTAAATCTGCTTATTTAGCCATTAGGTGATACTTGGAATCATGAAAACCTGAATTTACTTACTATCTTGTGACCTTGGATAAGTCATTTACCCCCCTCAATTTGCTTAACTTAAAATGGGAATAATAATTTCCCAAAGTTGTAAGGATCAAAAGAGATATTATTTGTAAAGTGCTTATCACATTATTGTCATTCAGTCATTTTTTCGATTGTTTTTCCATCATATCTGACTCTCCAAGACTCCATTTATCAAAATGTTTTTTGTTTTTTGTTTTTTGCTTTTGTTTTTATTTTTGCCAAAGATACTTCAATGGTCTGCCAATTCCTTCTCTAACCTGACACATAATAGACACTTAATAAACATTTGTTCCCTTCCCCTTAAACATCCTTCAACATAGACTTCTGATATATTATAGTCAATAAGCATTCATTAATTTATTATTATGTGCCAGGAATTCTATTGAGTACTTGAGAGAAAAAGCCCAAAACTAAAATAGTTCCTGCTTTCAAGGAGCCTTTGTTCTTTTGAGGATCCTGTTAAACTTGTCATTTAACCCTTATGAGTGCAGCATCTCTACCTAAGATTTCATGTTTCTGGCCCTCTTAGTTTTTAAAGATAGCAATTCAATCAAACTCTTCTCTGTGTGATTCATTGACAAGTGAGTCTTGGCTCCTAATCAAACTGAGACCTGTTGCACACTTTAGCTTAAAAAGGCCAACGTCTCTCATTTCATCCAGGACCATCTCCAGTTATTTTGATCTATCCACTGGCCCCAAATGATTCTGGAGGGGAAAGTGAGACAGGTGACCTTCCCTCACTTAAATCCAATTCACTCGCATGTCATAGCATCAGCTCCCTAATGTCATGGTCGTCTTCCAGAACAATGGATAAAACAACAATAAAAGATTAGGATCCAATAAGATTCATTAACTTCTACAGGGATTTTTTAAAAGTCCTTATAATTAATCCATCATTTTTTTACAAGAGTCTAGAAATGTTTTGAAGGCTATTTCCTCAACATTTGAAATTGAAATTGGGGATATTATTTTATCCTTCCATATTTTTTGGTTATATTGTATTATCTCATAACTATCTCATTTTATCATTTAAGTATTGTCAAGTTGTATTTATTATAGTGCATTAAAATTGACAAACTTATTTCTTTGCAACCCTTTACAAGTATACTTACCCCGCTTTTGATGATAAAAAACTAGGGCTCAGATAATTTGACTGGCCCATGGATGACTAAAGATTCAAACCCAGCTCTTCTGACTTATAGTCTATCTTTGTTTTCGCTCCATCATCTATAAGCTATTTGATTGGTCCTCTCCACAAGTGCTAGCCCCACTCAAAGCAATCTCTCTGTTGACTATCCATAAGGGGCTGTTGGTACAAAATCTGGCATCTGTGTCTGTTCCTAGGATCATACTTACTGCTAGTGTCCATTGTTTCCAGCTGAGAGTACTTCCCTCTATTCCTACAGTGCCTTCTTTAGACTCAGGATATTTTCATTCTGCCCTTGGCTTAGCTCCAAGGGTGGAGGGTCCTTAACTGGCAGGAGAAAACAGATGGTTGTCACCCCTAGAGATGTCATTCATTTTTACACTGCCCTTACCCTTCACCAGCTTGAGCTATCCCATTTGAATTCCACCCCTCACCCCCAATTGTGAAGCTCTCACATTCCACAGATGAAAGTCACACAGTATGTATATGTTGCTGGTGCTAGTAGTTGTGGTGTTTTTGTATGTGGGTGGCAGGAAAGTTTCAAGAGAATTTTTGCTCAAAATATATATTGTATTAATTTCAAGCATCCCAGTTTCACACATTAATTTCCTAATTTCCTCTGAATTTTTTCAGCTATTATTTTCATGCCCCCTCTTTTCCTTTTGGTTTTGCCCTCTATAAATCTGAATCTTTAAGCACAGTTATCTATATTTTATAACACTGGCTTCAGTGCCCACTAACAATGGTACAGGAACCAAAAAATCCAGAGCTAAGAAAATGAAACCATAGTATTTCTAATATAAAGCCCTATTATTCCTTCTTTAGAACCTGGGATTTAAGACCATTGAGAGGAAGGATAGTTCTGTATTGGTTGATTTCTCAGCTGCCACATAAAATAGAAAGGGAAGGAAGAAGGGGAAGGAGAGAATCAGGCCTAATGAGTAGTTACAATTATAAATTAGGTAATTGGGCATAGAAATTGGGCACTTCCTTCATTTTAAACATTTCTGCTCATTCTGTTGTCTGTTTTGGTACACCCTTATATTTGAGAGGGTTTTCAGTTACTTTAAATATCTCTTCTTATAATTATCCTCAGACATAAAGAAGAAATCTTTGATGATTCAATGCAAAGGAAACCATCTCATTGCATCCAGTTCATTATGCAATGCTAATATGTATCTTATTAGGGATACTAGTATTAGCAAGGCTAGAAAATTGAACCAAATCATTCTTTTCTCCTGACTTTATGACAGAAAAGAATGGAATTAGCATGTAACATTTTAGTTGTAAAATCATAGTCATTCATTTCCCCCCTTAAACAAAGATAGTCATGATTGCTAGGGAAATTTGAAATATTCTTTCATGAAAGAATATGAGAAAATCTTTAGCACATGAAAATAAAGAGTCTTTTATAGGAAAAAGCTGTGTCATTATTCCAGCATGATATGGCAGAAAGAATGGAGTGTTAGGATCAAAGGATTTTGTTTCAAATCGCAGCTCTGCTACTTCCTTCTGGGCCTCAGTTTTTTTTCCTATATAAAATGAGTAGGTTTGGATTGGGTATCTATGGTCTTTTTCATTTTCATATTAATGATCCTATCATCCAAATATAGGCTTCCCTTAAATAAGGCTATACCTGAAAGATATGTGTGTATGTATATTGTGTGAGCACATGCATGTATATATCCACATATTTAAACATGTAAGTGTTTTGTATGTTTATAAAATCATGCATGTATATAAATATATTACATATACTATATGTATGTATAGGTATATATGGAGGGTTGTATATATACTGAAAAATAATACTGATGGCTATGTTGGATTCAATTTCTCTATGGAGAATTTGGGAGAAAAAAATTGCATCCTAGAATCAGAATATTATCATATTTTCTGACCTACTTTAGAACTTTATTTTTGATATTCATAAATATAATATAAAAATAACTTTTGAAATGACATATTAGGAAATTATGTTCTCTCTTAACCATAAATAGAGGTAATGATTATTGATATTGTCAATTAAAGAAAATGATAGAATCTCTTATGTATCAACAGTATGTCCCCCCACCAAAAAAAGTCTAGAATCCCACCTAAGCATTTTCTTCTGCATATTATAGGTTCCCTTAAAATTCAAATCTTTACACAGGGAATAGAAAAGACATCACCTCTTAACATTCTTCCAATTAACCATATTTATAACTGAGAAGTTTGTTTTCCATTCCTACCCACTTTTCTCTAACTTCACAGAGCCCATCAACTACAAACTCCTATTGATTCTATTTCCAGATGTCTCTATCATCAATCTTGACTATGTTCTCACACTGCAATCATCTCAGCTCAGCACACTATCTCTTTTTATATATTAGTCTTTTAACCCAGCTTTCATTATCAAGTTTATTGTTCTTTTAATTTTTCTTCACAATACTGTTAGAGTCAATTTCCCAATATACCCTTTTGCTTATGCTACTCTTCTACTCAACAACTTTGAATTTTTTCCTCCTGAACAATAAGGATAACATGATTGTGCTGGTTGCTTGATTGGTTGGTGGTAAAGTGGGATTTCCAAAAAGACTGTATTCAAACAAATATTTTTGAAAAATCTTGATCTTAGCATTAAATCCAATTGATCTTTCTAGCTATATCTCATGCAAAATACTATATACTTGATGCAAATTTGACTACTCTTTTTCCTCTTATCACTTCCTCTTTCATCTCCACTTTTTTTTTCATGCAATCTTCCTTGCCTGAATTGGAATCATGCCATACAATCTCCACATACACTTACTGAAATGCCTCCTTTCTTTTAAGGTCCAACTCAAGTTGGACCTTGATCCTGAAGACTTTCTACTTTCCCCACCCCTACACAGGTGAAATGATTTTCCCCTCTTTTAATTTTGCTTTGATCTATCAATTGTACTTATCATGTTGTATCCTAGTTACTTGGGTACAGATTTATTTTCTTGAAGGAATTAATTGCCAGATGATAGACTTGTAGATTGAGAACTAGAAAGTACTTTAAGAATGATGCAATATAAATACCTCATTCTAAAGATTAGGAAACTGAGGCCCATAAAATTTAAAGAGACTTGCCCAAAGCCATAAATAGTGATGAGTGTTAGGGTGTAATTTGTACCCTACTTATCAGACTCCAAAGTCAGCTGCCTTTCTTTGGCACCACACTGCTTCCTCATTAGATTCTAAGTTTTGGGGGGATCAGAGCTTGTGCTAGGACTCTTTTGTATAATGTAGACACTTTAAATGTTAATTGGTAATTGTCATTTGGTTTTAGTTTGGGGGTTTGTTTGTTTGTTTTCTTTGAAAATTTAACAATAATGTAATCCAATTCCATGACCAAACTGTCATTTCAGTTCCACTGCAACTTCAATTTCCAAAGCATCCACTACTTAGCTCCCTTATGCTTTAAAACTGATGATTTTTGGAGTAATTCAATTTAATCAGTTCTTATTGAAACTCCAAATGTCATCTCCACTCTGTCATACCTTCAACTCATACCAACAACTTCCTTGCTGTTCTTCAAAGAAGACAATCCACCCCTGAACTCTGAACACTCTTATGTCATGTTTGCAATAACTTAGAATGTTCTTCCTCCCTAGCTACATGTCTTGACTTTCCTGTCTTTAAATACTAGGTAAAATCTCATTTTATACTAGAATCTATTCCTAATCCCTTTTAATTCTAGTGTTAGCCCTCTCTTCATTTCTTCCAATTTATCCTGAATATAGGTTGTAAATAGTTGTTTGTATATTATATACCCCTTATGAACTTCATTAAATCAAGGATTGTCTTTTTGATCTTTTATTATATCCCTAGTGCTTAACATATCACAGTAAGCACTCACTAAATGTTTGTTAACTACCTGAAAGATTTATTAAATTGGATTAACTAGTGAATTAAAAATCAAATTTCAGATTTTCTTTAACCTTTGAGCATTAGTTATTTATTACTAGTTTATTACTAGTTATATGTTTGTTTCTTTCACAAAGTCTATTTAACATGAATGTATGCTTATCTGAATAAAAGATTACATGACAACCAATATTGCTCAAATGAAAAAATATCTGTAAGTTTTAGTAGACTGTGAGGTCAATGAACCAATGCTATGACAAGACCATTAAAAATATAGACCATTTTAGTTTACATGAAGGGAAATATTGTGTACAGAATAAGGAAGAGGATCATTCCGTTAAATTCTACTTTGGTCAGATCATTTCTTGAGTAAAATGTTTAGGTCACTAGATTCTAAGAAGGGTGTTGATAAATGTGAATGTTTTCTGAAGACAGTTTCTGGGATTGCAAAAAGATTGTAAACAATACCATACATATTCAGATAAAGGAATGAAAAGTGTTTAGAATGGAGAAGAGATTAGGAAAGCCATGTAATCTGCAATAGAGTATTGAAGAAGGGGAATAAAACTGGCTTTGCTTAGTCTCAAAAGACAAATCTGGAAACACTGAGTTCAAATTGCAACAGAATAAGTTTTAAATTAGTGTAAAGAAACCATATCAATCAAGGAAATTCAGAGGTTTAGTCTCTATAAATAATAGAAACATTTGACCAAGGATATTGTAGAAATAGTTGTTTTTCAGGTATGTGATTGAATAAAGAACCTATGAAGTATCTTCCAACTTGGAAATTCTATAATGATACTTTGGGTGACTTCAAGGCACCAGTGTAGCCTGAGGACAGTGAATTTGAGATTTCTGGTGAAGCCTATGTATATATTCTTGTTGTCAACAAGAATATCAAAGTGTACTATACCTAAAGCTTTCATGTAGAAAAATACAAAATTAATCAGGCATGACTTGTTCATAGCTAACTCCTTCTGGCTCCAAGTCATCACTTATTCCCTTTTGATTGCTCATAAATAATTTGACACTAATAATATGAGACATATTAATTCAATATGGACAATAAGGATAACATGATTATGCTGCTTGCTTGGTACTTGTGGGAAAGTGGGATTGCCAAAAGGACATACAAAGAATTTAAAAGGCACCAAAGACAAGTATCTATTTCACAAATCCTAAAACCAGTCACATGTGATTTTGTATATATGTGACTATATAAATGTATATATATAAATACATACATGTATACATTTTTAGCATCTTTCTATATTGGCAAATAGGAGAAGATATGGGAGATCAAATAAAGATAAGTGTCAACCATCTAAAACTTTTTTCTGAGCTATGTGGGTCTAGATAAAGATGTGACTTCAGAATATATTGGATACAGAATAAATATACCAGTAACAGGATGATAATCCTTTTCCTTCAATAGCTACACTCAAACAAAGATCTGCTCTAACACAGCTAATTCTTAATGTCTCAACAGAGTGCTGGTTAATTTCTGTTCTAATTATGACTAGGGAGTTTTCAGTCCAGCAGTTCTTTCTTGTGGTTTAATTGATCAATGTGTACAAACAAAGCAGATGCTTTAGATCCTTTAGATGCTCCAGGGACTGAATTATCTGATTTGATTTTCTACCTTGATGAAAATAATTGAAACTTTGGACATTTCTTTGGAATAAGTAAAAATGATTTATTTTTGCCTTTTTTTTTTCCAGTTCCAAATAGACCTAGGCAAATATGGAAAAAAATAAGCAGAAAAAATATTGAGGAATGTAGAAATATATGCAATTCTTATTTCATTTTTTTTTTAATTCAGAAAGGTATAAAAATAGAAGCATTACTATAACTAGGAACATGGCATATAGTCATAACTATATTCTTAATAACCTTTAGACTACCTTTAAAATAATACTTCCTTAGAAAGGAGCAAAATGTTCTACATTTTACACTTAGTTGAGAAATTCTACTAGTATTTCAGTTAGGGGGTAATGTATTTTCTTTTTTTTTAATCATTCCTAAAGATTCTGTACAAAAAGACACTATTATCTTCACTTAAAGTACAAGTTGGCCATGAGAAGATAAAAGTAAAAAAATGTTAAATTACTTCGGTTAAAATTTTATGTTTATCTCAACACTACATAACAAAAGATAAACAGAGATAAAGTAGGACATTGATAAATTCCTCCTATAGGGAATGCTTTTACAACAGCTGTTCCCTGATCCTGCAAGCTGTATGAAATATATCCCATGATAGCCATATCTATAATAAATTGTTAAGTAAAGCAAAAATAGCCATATTACAATTATGAATCCTAATTGCCTAGAGAGTTGGAATGTAACATTCACTGAATAAAAGTTGAACAAAGCAGTGTTAATGATCTGTACCAACAAAATAGTACTTGACAGAGAATAATTTATATATTTTTCCATAGTTCTTTCCAAGTACATGTCTCTCCCTGTGCTTGCTTAAATTATATAATCAAAGTATCATCTCATAAAACTTTTCTGTTTTTTATTTGTTTTGTTATGAAACATGATCTCATTCATACATGCATGCAGAAAGATTAAACATTTGTAAAATATGTAATTTCATCATCTATAGATTTTAGTTTTTTTTAGATAATCTAGTACTTAGCTTTGAGGTGAAATTCTCCATAACTATAGTTTTTCTTGGTAACTGATTAGTACTATGGAGTTCTTTGCTAAGCTTCACCTTATTATTATTGTATTACTGCAAGACTATTAGAAAAATAAGATACTATAACTTTCTCAAAACAACAACAACAACAACAACAGCTTATTCTTGGAACACAAAATAAAAGACTAATGTACATGATCTGAGAAAATACCCTAAATTCAAAAACAATGTCACAGAAAGCACAATTTTTTCTTTTTTTTCCTGTAAAGCCAAATCTCCATGGACAATTGAATCAGAGGATGACAGACTATGATCTAATATTTTAGGCTACAAATACACTTTTGCCTCAATGGTCTGAATAATTGAGTAGTTTGGGGCCATGAATTATCTCCATCTCTTCACAGCACTTTGCCTATTGAGACTCAAGCCCTGTCTACATGCTGTGACTGAATTGACTGTCACACGCTTGATTGGGCCTTTCAACCATCTTATTAACCACTTGTGGGACAGTCTTTCAAGTTGAATGTGTATCTTTCTCATTCAGTCACTGGACTCACTGAAATATCCCTTATTCCTCTTTGCCAGTATTAACATAGTTATTCTTGCCTAACTATATGTTCTAAATAATTTGGAAAGCAACAGGTAGAGTGACCATTTATTAGTCATAGACTAGGTAAGAGTCTCACTAGACTTTATGACTCAAAAGTCATCCAAAAACCAAAGTCAGGCATAATATCAGAACTATTCCAGGAAATATATTGCTATCATTCATTTTTAAAGATGACCACCTGTGAACTAGCCCAAGTGGAAGCATATGAATACTTTAATAATGTGGAATATGACTGGTTTTACTTAAATTTAAAGAAAAGGAAAATGACGGTGAAGATAAAATGAAGTAAAAGAAAAGAAAGCCTTCTTTTATAAGTTGTAAAGGTAACAGGCTCACATCAGAAATATAAGGTATTTTTTAAAAGCCATAAGCTTTAATGACAGGTTAGAAGACAGTTGAAAAGAGGATGGAAGCATTTGAGAAAGAGTGAAGGAGGTACAAAAATAGGTGAAAACAGGAACAGGCAGAAATGTATGATGCAAGAAAGGGAATAATAAATATGTTGTAATTAATACCTATCTCCAAAGAACTGATTTCAAAAATTCTTCAGAAATTTATTAGTATAACACATATTTATTTATAATAATAATTATTATAAAATTTGTATTTCAAACTCATTTAAGGTCCAATTATTTGTTCCATTAAAGTATAATGCCAAGTGTCAAGATGCATACTAATTTTTAAAAATTATTTTTATTCAAAACTGCTAGCATAGGGAAATATGCAGACTACATAACAACAACAACAAAAAGACAACAAGGCAATGTGAATAAAAAGCTGCCTTTGAAATCAGAAATACTTAGATTATAATCCTGCCTCTGAAATCTTCTGGGTTTAGCCCATGGCTGATCATGTATCTTCCAGATAGTGATCCAGTAATTCAGACAACTCTTTAAAATTCTAAATTACAGAGTCCAACCTTCATTAATGGAGGAAATGTCTTTATTTTGGACTTCCCTACAATAACAAAATCATGGATTTAGCACCTAACCAAGTAGCAAAATGATAGTCTGAATGGTTATCACTTAAAATTTATAAAGAGCTTTCAAATACATTATCTCATTGGATCTTCATGAAAATTTTGTGATACAATCAGGATAGTTATTTTGCTCCCTATTTTAAAGACTCTAGTTGAAATTAATATCATGTTTAAGATTTACAAAGTATTTTATAGGCGTGAACTCATTGAATCTTCCCATCCCTGTGAGGTATCTTATTTTTATAAACTAAAAAATCAGATTCAAAGGGATTAAGAAATTCTCCAAAGACACACAGCTAATAATGTCAGTACTAGAACTAGAAGTCAGATTTTTCTCTCCAATTCAATTATCCTTTCCTCCAAATCATACTGCCCTTTTTTTAAATGCAGATATTAAGAGGATGAGACGTGCATATAGATAGAATTTACATAGCACATTAAGGTTTTTAAAAAGCTTTACAATTATCTCATTTTGTGCTTGCAACAGCACTGAAAGTAGATGTGATTATATCCATTTTTCAAATAAGGAAAGGTTAATGACTTGTCCAAAATCACACAGCCAGTAAGTGTATGAAGTCAAATCTGAAGTCAAGTCTTCTTCCTGATTTTAGACCCCATGCATGCCCTATCCAATGAACTGACTTAGAAGTAAGGAACAACTTCATAAAGTATACTTACATTGACCAAACCAAAGGAGAAAATGTTTCAGTTAGAGGCAAAGACTTTCAAACATGTTTAAAAGTCTGGTTCTTAAAGATTCAGTGACTGCTTCTATAAATCATGTAGTTACATAATGAGAAAAAGTTCAACTTTTGTACCACAGAATGATTGCTTCTGGTTATTCTGATATTTTACACACACATACATGAACATAGATACACACAAATATACACATATATGTTCATGTGTGTGTGAGAGAGAAAGAAAGAATGAGAAAGAGAGGGAAAAAAGGTGGAGGGGAGGGGAGGAGAAGAGAGAGCTCTATGATTAGACTTTTGTAGGGAGTTCCTGGTTAAGGTGCTTCTATCAAGGTAGTATATTTTCAACCTCTAATTTTTTAGAGTTTTTTGGAGAATCTTGAAATAAATTGACTTTCTAGCATCACAAACTAGTATGTCAGTAATAGAATTTCAACTTATCATTTTTGACTGTAAAATCAGCATTCTTTCCACTAGCCCATAACTCACTGAATGATACTTTATCTGCCAAAATTTGATATTTAAATATCTTTTGACATAACTCAACATAGTATCTATTTTCTTGGATTAGGAATTACCCATTATTGCCTTTGCAATGACTGTTCCAGAAATCAGACCCTTCTCTCTTCTTCCCAAAGTCCTGGTACACTCTCCAATTTTTTTTTCCTGTACCCACTGCACCTCTTGGCAATTGTTCAGTCTATTCTTACCCAATTCCTAAAGTTTCCAGGACTCTTACAAATCCTAGCAGGATTTGACATATATTTCCCAAATCCCTACCTTCTACTCCTCAATCTCTCTGGTACTATTTTGCCAGCTTGATAACCCCAGAGTAAGACTTAAAAAAATTCTGTTTTGTTTGTAGCATTAATTGAATTTAAATTTCATTTTACAGAAGGAAAATCCTAAGAGAATGCAAACAGGAGTTACAACATGTAAAAACAAACAAACAAAAAGCCTCATGCTCTCAAGGAGTTAAAAACCAAGTGAAAAGAAAGATATTAAACACACATTCAATTTTAATATAGATATGAACTGAAGTTGTGCATCAACAGGTTAAAGGAAAATTTGAACTTAATAGATTTGAACTTAATAGGGGGGTTTATATAAGCAGCAAGTAAATGGTTCTGAGAGAGCATCTGGTAGGAATGAAGAAGTTAATAAGAATCATTTTGCCTTCAGCTGCTCTTCTCCTCCAGTTAGATTCTGGCAGCAGTGCAAAGTCCTAAAGTACATGACATGAACACTTCCACTGTCATGTGGAGTAGTCCAGCTTCTTATGCTAAAGCCTTAGGCCAGTATTTGAAGGCTACTGAAAAGGTACAAATAAGTAGGATCTAGTATGTCAGACAGGCAATTACCTGCACTGATTCCACTGGGAAAATATCTTTTTTAGAGTACTTTGAGGCTGCATAAATTGGCACTAAGGCTAGGACGGTACTTTATTTGTTCTCGTATTCATTTTTGTTGTCCCAAACTTTCAAGTGATCCAAGGCTAGTGTGGACTTTTTCTTTCTAATTTATAAAGTTTAATTTTCTTTCTCATTAATAAATTAGCTTGAGCCTTTGTCCCAAATTATTAGGTTATTCATTTAATATCCTAGTGCAATTTACTTTCCTAATCATTGTTAATCAATCAATCAGTATTTATTAAGCACATACTATGTTCCAGGTACTAGTTATTCATATATACATTTTTAATAAGTATAATCTCTCCTTCCAAAGATTAGAGACATACATACATACATACAAATGTAATGACAATTGGAGATAGAACATCACATATAAGGAAATACAAAAAGACTAATTTGTAAACTGAGTACAACTGAGTAAACTGAGGTCCAAGAAGGCTAATGGATTTGTTTAAGGTCACACAACTGAAAGGCAAAAGCCAGACAAGTATCCTAGCTTCATCGGGATAGTATTCTTCCTACTTACTATTTGTCCTTCATTCTCAAAAAGGACTGTGACATTAAAGAGGTGATACAATGATATGCAAGTAAGTTGTATTTAAGTGAGGGAGGACTGTGCAAGGTCACCAGCCTCACTTTCTCCTCCAGAGCCATCTGGGTCCAGTGCCAAAACATAAGTCAGGAGGACTGGTAATAGCTCTGGATACTGTGGGAGGTTTTGGTCTCTTTAAGTGAGGGATCTTCAATAGATCTCAGTTTGACTGAGGCTGTACTCATTCAGTGATTAAAACTAGATAGCAATTGAGACAAGAATTTCCTATTTCACCTGATCCAAAACAATCTAAATAAATAAATGAATAAATGAATCTGGGAGAGAAAGACCCCCAGGATTTCTGGTCAAACCAGAAATGACTGCTATTTATACTTATTCTAAGCCATATTTTTAGTCACTTAATAAAAATGGTCTATATATATAAGATCTATGTTTTATGTCATTTAGGATTTAAAGAGATATAGCTATATAGGATGAAATCTGTCTTCAGTAACAATTATTATACTGATTTAAAATATTCAAAATCAAATACATAAAAATTATGTATAGTACAAAACTTTAATTCCTTTGATCTTTATTTTTCAACTATATATTAAAAAAAATAGAATAATGCTAGTGACAACTTCTAAAGCCATCCCTTATGTTCCAAATATCATTACTAACAGATTTGGTAAATGGAAAAAGTTTTTTTTTTTTTTTTAATTGACTTGTCCTAAACTAACTGCCATTTAAACAATGTCATTTTTTGGTGTTTTATAGGAGAAAAGAATGGTAGCACTCTCCTGGGTAAGAATGGAAGAAGTTTTCTGGCCTTTACAGCACATATACACATAAGGCATTGTCACCTACTCTATGGCATGTAACCATTCTTCTGACTCTGTACAAAGAGAATCCTGACATTAATTAGACATTAATTGTGATATGTCTTTTCTACCATGAGTTTTAATAATGTCCCAGGAATCACTAGTATTTTAAAGTAGCAGCAACAGCAACAACAGTATGAATAGTAATAGTGATGATGATTATATGATGGTAACAGTGGTGATATTGGTAGTATTGATTGTAATGTAGCAGTAGAAGCAGAAGGAGTATCAGTAAAGTGTGTGATAAGAATTCTCATTTTAGGATCTTAGTCCACTTATTCAGATTGGCAACTTTTCAATAACTTAAGAGTCAAACAGGCTTGACTGGGACACTAAGAAATCAAATGATTCTGAGAGCCGTATAAATGGTATGTGTCACAGAAAAGTCTTCTGACTCAAAGATTGGGCTTCTCTCTATTGTTACTTTGACTTATGATCCCTATATGGAATACATATTAAGACAAATCATAAATGAGACATTGTTTTTTAGGAAGTTCAAAATCATTCAGTTCAATTTTATAAACATTTAAGTATAACAAGTGTAAAGAACTATACTAAGTAGAAATATCATTTTTTTTATGAGAGTGAGAATTTGTGTAATGTAACTTAAAAGAGTGTTCCCTCCCACCCCGGTTATGAGCAATAACCTGAAAAAAAAAAGGGTTAAAATATTTAATATGCTGGATCACAGAGAAAAATTGACTAGAATAAAAAGTTCTAATGATGTTATAGGAGAAGAATGATGACCATATAGGGTAAAGTAAAAGATTTCTTCATTAAGAAATGGTACTTTAGTTAAAAGAAACCAATGAAGGTATTTTAAAATAAACAGTAAATGATACAAAGTATACATATGCACATATACATACACACAATATTTATAGTATCTTTTTTTTTTTTTTTCTGATGCTAGGGAGCTGGAAATTGGGAAGATGGCCATCAATTAAGCAATGGTTGAACAAATTGTGCTATGTTTTTTTGATGAAATACTATTGTGCTATTAAAAATGATGAGCAAAATGCACTCAGAAAAACCTGGAAAGACTTACATGAATTGGTGAAAAGTGAAATGTACTGTGTACAAAGTAACAGCAAAATAGTAAAATCAGCCATGAATGTCTTAGCTATTCTCAGTAAGACAATGATCTGATCCAAGATTACTTTGAAGGACTTATGATGAAAATGCTATCCATTCCTAGACAAAGAACCAGTGATGTCTGAATATAAATTGAAGCACTACTTTTTACTTTATTTTTTTGAGGTTTTTTTTTTTTTTCTTTTTGGTAGAGGGGAATTCTATGTTTTCTTTCACAATATGACTAATATGGAAATGTTTTAAAAATCCAAAAAAAATCTGATCATGAATCTTCTAAACCATACTTAATGGTATTATGAAGACAATAGTAAAACACTTTATTAAAAATAAAATGTGACTTTGCTCATGACTATATCTATCAAAATAAAAATAATGATAGAAGATAATGTTACCTAAATTTATTTGTAAATTTAGTGCTCTATCAATCAAACTACCAAGGAGTTATTTAAAAGACCAACTAAAAATTACGAAGTTTAACTAAAAGAATGAAAAGTTTATTTAAAATAATAAAGCATGGGGGGAAGGAGGGAGGAAGATAGACTACTATTAAATTTTATCTCAAACTATATTATAATGTATTGACTATAACAACAATAAAATCTGATATTGATTTAAAATAGAAAAATAAAGATCAACAGAGAGAAATATATCAACAAGAATCAGAAACAATCAAACTCAATAGTATGTTTGCTAATTCAAAGAACATAAATTGCTTAGGGTAGTTCTTGATTAAAAACAATCATTGGAAAAACTGGAACGTAATTTGTATATAATAATCATTACATTTACATACATACATTACTTAATTGATCTGCAAAACAACTCCAGAGATGGGTAATACAGATATTATTATTCACATTTTATAGAAAAGAGAATCTTAAAAAATTTAAATGATTTATCCAAAGTTCATAAAGCTGGAAGAGATGGAATTTAAACCTAAGTATTTCTATTTTCTTAAGGAAGATATTACTTTATTTGAACTACTTTCATTTTTAAAAGTGAGCAATTTCATAGCAATTATATTTTGTATTTTCATAGTTTATCAGAAACTCCTCTTAAACTATTTTATCTTTCTTGTTATTACACATACGCTGCCAGCACATTTGGGGTGCTTCTGCAAGAGCACCATTTTGGCATGAAACATGCTAAGCAAGATGAAGATATCATTCTTTGCCTAAAGCCACAGGCCCTTCCAAGAGCAGTGGGAAAAAACAAATGATTGTTAGGCTGGGTCAAATGCTAGACTGAAGAGATGCCCTGATTAAAAGGCTTAGCCAGAGGCAGAAAGCCCTTTCACTGTTCACCAATTCAAATATAAGGGCATTCAGCTCCTGCTAGTTTTCTGGTTAATTTGTCAAGTGTATAGGGTGTTAGGGATCAGAATAATGTATGAGCTTCAAAAGATTTGAAAAGAGCTGGTTAGACCCAAACAGTTGGATCCCAGAGCCAGTGTAGCTATTATTCTTTTAATTTCTGCTGCTTTATTCCTTACGAATTCTTTTCTAACTTTTTTGTTGTTGTTATTTGAGTCTCAAATTTATCTTTAAGCTATTTTCTTTAAAACAAATATTTTTTAAGCCAAAGAGAGAACTATTTTCTTTGCTTTACAAATAAAAATAAAACATAGATTTTTTTTTTTTTTTTTTTTTTTTTTTAGAAGTCAGTGTAACATATGAACCTCTCAAAGATTTTAAAAGTTTAATTTTGATCCAGGCTGTTTTAGTTCAGGAAACCTCAGAAGATCCACTTTTCTTTTTATATTTCTATTAATTCCTGATTTCAGCCAAATCCAAACTATCACACAAAGCAGTTTGATGTGGATTATATTTTTAATAATTCCAAAAGTTTCTGAGTTTTAACATTAACAAAAATTCAAATTTATATTCCTGTAAAGTGGGAAGTAAAAAAGAAGAAAAGAGAAGGATAGGACAGTGGGGAAAGACAAATAGTCTTCATGCTCAGAATTGAAACTTCTTAGACACTAATAATCCACTCAGAATTACTAGGTTCAGGGATAACAAAGCACTTAATTAGTTCAAAGGAAAGATAAAGGTCTAATCTAGAATTTACACAAGAAAGGTCTTAGGATCTCTCTAATTTTCTCACAGGCTAGGTCTAAAGTCAAGAAGTAGCTCATGTAGAATGAGCTCTTTCCTGAGAATTAGTACCACTAACTTCCTCCTTCATGTCCATGGACATAATCCAAAAGAATGTAAGTTTATCAGGCCAGGGATAATTTTTTGGGGGGTGGAGGGGCGGGGATGCTTTATTTTTATTTTAATCTTTAGCACCTGATATAGATTTACACAGAGTAGACATTTAATAAATGCTTTGGAATGGATTATTCTGAATGTAAGCTCATTCTTTTGGGGGAAAGTAGATAGATTTGATAAAATGCTAGGCCTGGCATCAGCAAGAACTAAATGTTGCTTCTTTTATTTTCATTTTTATTAAACCTTCTAGGGGCAATTAGATGGTACAGTAAATAGAGTACTGGTCCTCAAGTCAGGAAGATTCATTTTCATAGGTTCAAACCTGACCTCAAATACTTACTAACTCTATAATCCTGAGCAAATCATTTAATCCCCTTTGTCTCAGTTTCCTCATTTGCAAAATGAGCTGGAGAAGGAATGGCAAACCATTCCAGTATCTTTGCAAAAACACAACAAACAAAACAAAAACCAACAAAACAAAATAAATGGAAACACAAAGAACCAGACATGAATCAGACATGTCTAAAATAATTGAAAAAGAAAATGCTCCTTCTTTTCTCTTCCTGATATGTCTTTCCTTCCTTCCCTATCACACCAAATATATATTGGCGATTATTATTTGTATTTTGTTTTCAAAGAGGACTAATGATATCATGAGGTTATTCCTTTACTTGAATTTGATTTGGATTTAAATAAGGCAAAGTCAGAGGACTGACTTTGTCTTTGAGAATCATGGAAACCCAGTGGCAAGAGAAAAATCAAGCAGCAATCCAGGAAGCAATGAATGACTTTGATATCTTCAATGTCTGATCAAGCTCTAAACACTTCAAAATACCTATTTTGGGTGCTTTCGTGGCCATTGAAACAAATTGTTCTCATGTGTCCGTTCCACCAGGGCAAATCTTCATATGCTAGTGACAGACATGGTCCTAACTCACTGATAAGTTTGAGGTCTATTTGTTTAGTTCATCTGCCAAGATAATTTTATTGAGGTGTGATTGTGCATGCTACAGATTCTTGGAAAGATGGGTGACAGATAGACACAAAAAGTAGATGAACAGTCCTGAAAAGAACTTGGCAAACCCTCATACCAGAGGTGCCAGTCCTCCCTACACGCCAACCACACATTTAATAGGCTGGATTGTCTCCAAAGGGAAAAAGATCACTCTGCAAGCCACATTATCAAGGCAATTCTATCATTATTATTTTAGATCCACTGGGTTATTTCAGAAATTTTGTTTATTCTCTTTTTTAAATCACATAATTGAAGCATTCTTCTGTTTTTTCCCCTATACAACCTAGCTCCAAATACATGTGATTCATCAAATATTAGAAATGGAGAGCGTGATTTTTGTCTCCAGGGGGAAAAAAAAAAAAAACTAACAGATAACTTTATGAGTGAAAGAAAAGTAAAATTGTTTTTTCATTGGTCATCTTAATTAAAGTAATTTTAAGCTTGGGATCCAACTAATTTAAAATTTTGTAATTTGTAAGGTTTAAATTTGCTTCACAAGACTAAGTTTATTCCTATATTTGTGTATGGGAGAAAGGGGGTTCATATATACCTACAACTATATAAACCTTTGAGATACACATATTTTGAGGATCAATGATTTCCTCTTTTTACAGTCATTTCATCATGGAGTCTGCTTTGGGTTTTTGCCAGAAATAGCCAAAGTCTGTTAGATCCTATCAAAATAAAAAGGCTTCTAAATCATAAATCTTCGCTTGAACCACACTAACCGAACTGAGAGTTCAGTTTGGTCAATCCCTTCATACTGTTGTGGAAACAAAGGGAGACACATACACACATAGAGATAGGAGAGCAGAGGTGGAGGAGAGGGGGGTGGTTGACAGAAAGACAGATGAAGAACAAGGAAAAAAAAAGGAGGAAAACAGCAATTCTAACAAATAATGACAATGGAAGGAAAGAGGGATCTGAAGAAGAGAAAGGAAAAAGAAAGAAAAAAAGGGAGGGAGGAAGAGAGAGGGGAAGGGAAGGAAAGAAGGAAGGAAGGAAGGAAGAAGGAAGGAAGGAAGAAGGAAGGAAGGAAGGAAGAAGGAAGGAAGGAAGGAATAAAGGAAGGAAGGAAGGAAGGAAGGAAGGAAAAGAGGTAGAGATGGAGCAAGGGAAGAATGGAGGGAGGAAGGAAGCAAAGAAGGGAAAGAGGGAGGGAAGAAGAGAGGGAGAGAGGAAGGAAAAGAGAAAAAAAAGAGCACAAGTGACAGCATCAGGGAAATACTTTTATTAAAGTTTTAATCTAAGTGCTGGGCATACTAATAAAAGCAAACAAGAGAGTCCCTGGCCTCAGCCAGCCTTTGTTCTAGTGGGAGAAGTAAACAAAAGGGAGCTAGCAAGTGCTAGAAGAAAGCGCAAAGGTAAAAAATATAGTAATAGACTGAAGAAACCAGCATGATTGGAGTTCCTGGTCTCATAAGGGGTCCAGAGTGAACAAGAGTAGATTGTCAATATGTGGTAGGATGGAGAGGGGGTTAAAAGTCAAGCCATATAGGGAGAGTGCAAAAAGAATCAAGGTCCAAAGAGTTTGAATGATTTGCTCAGCCATACAGGTAACAAGTATGAAATTTGAAATTTAAACTTACTTCCTGAGCTTTTCCCATTTTACCACAGGTTTGATGACAAAATTTGTTTATATACATAAGTTTGGAGATAGTTATTCTATAGTTTTGCTGTAGGCTGATAAATTTTTGGCCACAAAAAAAAATCTCAAAATCCAACTCAAAATTAGTTATTGAGGGCTTGTGAATAGAATCTTTGTAAGAATTATCAACTCCAATTAAAGCATAGATTCTTCAATCACTAACATTTATAGTTATTAAAGTTTTAAGGTTTGCAAAGAACTAAGATAGAATAGGATAAATAGATAGATGATAGATAGATAGATAGGTAGATAGATCTCATTGGATCCTCAAAATAACCCTACAAGGAAGTTAAAATTATTATTCCCATTCTATATATAAGTCAGAGAGTGATTAAGTGATTTATCTAGGGTCATATTATAATGTCTAGGCTAGTTCTTTGAAGGGTCTCAGGATCAGTCAGAGACAGGATCAAAGTCCTTGGTCTTTAGGAGGAGAAATGAAGGAGCCACATGGCTCATCAAAGATGGATCCTAGACTCTGGAGTCTGGAGCCTGAAGTCTTCCCTGCTGAGCATGCTGTGGCAGAGAGACTCTGACTGTCTCCCTCCAATCCTTCTCTACGATTATCTCACCATACCACATTCAGGAGGTGCCAATATTGAGGAGAACCATCACATCACCATATTATCTAAGTATATGTTTATAGAACCATTACCTCACAGTGAGTAGATACTTAGCCTTAAGTACTCTGCTGTTCCGGATTCAAGTACACCTTTTCAGAGTTCCAGCCTTCTACATGACATAATCAATAAATGTTCAAGGTGGGGTTCTCTCTACAAGTCCAGTTCTCTAGCTCTTATACTAACCTGCCTATCAGTTTGAGGAAAATTTTAAGTAGCATGTCAGCCCTAAGAGAATTTTTTGAGCAACAACAAAAAGCTTGTATATTTGTCCTTGATCTGACTTTTCTTTAGCTCCATTCCATAATAACATCATTCTTTTATGATGCTGATCATTTACTAAGGTAGCCATATGCTTAGTGGCAGCCCCTCTCTGTGCAGAGAGGTACTTCTGCTAATTCAGCTTCTTCTTCAATACCAGGAATTATTGTGTCCAAAAAGAAAACTGGTAGACAAATTCTTCAGTGAAATTAGAATCGATATGAATGTAGCACATACTATGTACAAGATTGCACAGATATTACAGAATATGGAGAAAATAAAACCTATGTTTCTAGGGAGATTTTTTTTTAAAGTATAATAGTACTAACAGACTACAAATATTAGCAAGGACAGCTACATTAGGGTAGCTGTGGTATGTCACTTATAGCATATGATGCTGGCCAGATTGGTCTGCGATGGCAACAATTTTCTTTTGAAGGCAAGATGGTTACCAAATATGCCATAAATTCTTTTAATAAATACTACTGTATTTATAATATAGTAATGTAATGAAGAGGGAAAAAAAAGTAAATTAAGGTAACCTAGCTACCTGATCTAAAACCATATTATGAAGTATCAAAACCATTTGGTACTAGTTAAGAAATAGACTAGTTGATCAGTGGAATAGGTTAGGTTCATAGAACAAAATAGTCAATGACTATAGTAATCTACTTTGAAATGAATAAACATATTGTGGCATTTGAATATAATGTAATATTTTGTCATAAGAAATTACAAGATGGATACTTTCAAAGGAAAGAGATTTCTATGAGCAGGTAGAAAATGAAGGAAAAAAGAACTGAGAACAATTCATATTATGACAGCAATATTATAGAGAAAAACATTTTTGGAAGACTTTCAACTCTGATCAATACAATGATAAATTTTGAGTTCAAATAATTGAAGATAAAACATGACACTTACCTCTTACCAAAGAAGTGATGATTTTTAAATGTAGAATGAGACTAGCACTTCTTTATGACCAATAGGGGAATCTGTTTTGCTGTGGCTATGAATTTCTCTTTAGAAAGTTTTTTTTTCTTTTGTTCTTGTCATTGTTATCATACAATAGGAGAAGAAGATAGAGGACTATAGGAGAGAACACTAGTAAATGTTTGTGAAAATAAAAATAATAATAAATTAAAATAATCTTTAAACTAAACCATTTTTGAGGGGGAAAAGGTGATTAAATAATCTGTCATAAACATCTCATTTATTATTTTAAAAGATCAAATCAGGTCTAATTTCTAATCTTAATTCTGATACTATTGGTCCAACTTTGTGCAAGTCAATGTTCTTGAATCTGTTTGCAAAGGAAAGAGGTAGACTAATTGGCCTTTGAGATCCTTTTCAACTGTGAGTCTCTGAATTTCTGCATTTTTTTTATGATCTTAAGTTCTTTCTCCTATGTGCTGTATATTATACATAAATCATTACTTATTTTGCATTTGAGTTATATGGTAAAGATATTCATGGCATGATAGATGAGGACAGGAAATTTTTTAAAAGAAAAAGGGGAAAAAAGCAACTAAAAGCAGGAAAATATTGAGAAGAAGCTAAGAAGAATTAGTATCTTTTCTGACCTCATATTTTCATTATTATTCTTTGTGTAAATGAAAACATGAAGCATGTATCTCAATCTAGAACAAGAAAATTGGGGGCTGAAAACTTGGGTTTCAATCCCATTTTCCCACATTTTTAGTTGTGTGATCTCGGGTAAATTGTAGGCTACCTGAGTTTCAGTTTCTTCATTTATACATAGTGATTCCTTTCTCTTACTGAATAATCTCTCCTGTGTTTTTTCCTTTCCTTCAATTTTCTTCATTTAATATCACAATGTGATGACATCGATAACCCTGCTGCCCATCTTCTAACTTCTCTATTCTGAAATTTTCATATCCAATCAATTACAAACTAAACTCTTATTACATTCTCCCCTCAGCATTGCCCTTTACATACATGACATTTTATGTATCACCTTATCACCACCCTTTTATAATAGTTTTCCATCTGTATTCCTTTTTCCTTTCTAATCTTCCCTTCAAAATACAGCCAAAATCATCCTTAGACAAAGACCTGATAAGGTGATTCCTCTGCCAAAAAATGTTCATTAATACATGACTATAAAGGTCTGATTCTTTATCTAACATTCAATGCCTTTTAAAATCTCATGGCATCATCTATATTTCTGTTTGTTGAATTTACAGGATGCAGTTAGACTCTGCTCATACTAGGATCACCAAAATGATATAATGTGGAGGTAATACCCCAAAAGTATATTGGGATTATGGGTCAGAGTTGCAAGTTGTCTCAAAATAATTTGTAGGCTTAGACATCCTCCAAATCAAAAGGTAAAGATTTTATTACACTGCTAAGAGTGAGCTAAATTCTTAGAGAAGTTAGTCATAACAAGAGGAAATACAAATTCCCTATCAAAGATAACATTAAGACAAAGCAAGTGAGAGATCATGAGGCTAAACCTAAAATGAGTTTAGGGTCCTAATAGTAGCTACTGTAATGTTTAGCAGCAAACTAATCCCCCTAAAAAGATCACTATAACAATGAGAAAGATATCATGAGATGAAAGTATAACAGGGAAGACTAGTCCTAAAGAGAAGTTAGTGATCTGTGCTAGTAAGACTAAGTCCTTTGATAGGGAACATATAATGTTGGAGGTTTGACATTATAAATTGGCTTTCTGATTGTATACAATAAAAATACCTGAGACCTCCATCTGGATGGAGACTATAATGGAAAGTCCACCAGAACAAAAGGTTTACTTATGAACAAATGACCCACTTAAGACTGAGATAATTTTACCATTGCTTGACTCTTGGAGTAGTTAGGCTTCTAGATTGTTTACAATAATTTAGATTTTCTCAACTAACCTGTCTAGTTTCCCAGGACTTCATCAAATCCATTATACTTTTCATACTACAAATAAAATTTTCTACTCTCTGTCACAAATATTCTCCTTAGTGGGCCTCTTGTGATGGAGCATCCTGTACCTGAGGGGACTGCTCTGTCTCATGAGTTACATATCAAATGAGAATACTTAGCATAGTGCCTTTTTTGCTCTCAGTTTATAAAAACCCTTTAATGGAAAAGGGGGCTTTAGAACCTCTTCTCAGGAAAAGATGCTTTGTCTAAGAGAAAAATCCTACCCATATATCCTGAAAGATATAATTGGAGTTCTCCAGCTAAGAAATTCAGGTGTTGGTGCTTCCTTGGAGTGGTGATGATGTATGTTATATTGTCTTTTTTGTTATAGTGACCAGTGTTTGTTAATTGTGCATTACTTTTATGGTATGTTTCTTCTTTTCTTATATCTTGTTTGAATCATGGTTTAGAGCAGTAATAAAATGCTATATTTCCCCTTTTAAGTCTATGCCTATTGAATTCGAAATCCTCCCAATCCAGATTAATTCTATAGGTAGAGACTAACAACTATGTTTGTTTTGTTTTATTTTATTTTACAAATGAAAAAACTGAGACCTACAAAAATTTTTTTTTCATGGTTACATAGCTAATTGGTGTCATATGAAATGTGAAGCTGAGTCTTTTCTGAGTACTTCTAAGTTCTTTTCCATTCCTCCTTTCTTCATCTGTGGTTTAGATTCAGTTATAATGTGCATAGGAATTGTGAATGTTAATGGTATATACAACCATATAGGAACATAACTATCCTTTTTGCCATAGGATAGAATTCAGTGTCTAGCTTGTAATTTATAATGCCCAACCAAAAGAGTTTAATTACTGAAAATCAGAAAAAAAAATTGTTCTAAGGTTGCTTTATTTATGAAGCAATACTATAGCAAGAACTTTGAGGCATGAAGTGAGGCACCAGTGTAGTTAGTGAAAAAGTGTTGAAGATTTCAGTCTAATACAAGTCCTGCTATAAATAAAAAAGTATGTAGTATAAAGAAGACATGAAAGACCATGAATTAAAACCTAACAGAGTTATTCTACACTTCAAAATGAATGTTTTGTTAGAGTTTGAGAATAAAGTCTGAATTTTCTTATTTTAGTTTATTACATCTTTTTTATTTGAATAAAAGAGACTAGACCTTATTCTTGGCAGCTTTCAGAAAAGAAAATATTTTCCCCTTCATTTCATGTTGCTGTTTCAGAACACAAAAAATAAATGAAGAATCATACATACAGATATAATTCTTTTCATAAAGATGGGAGGCAGCCTTTTGACTTATCTGTTCTAAAAGTATGTCTCCAACATTCTAAAATTTTAACTATGTGTCAGATGAAGGCAGTGTCCCCTTCAATGAATGTTTCATAAATCCATTTCATCAATAAATACCTATTAAAACAGATTTCCCAGTAAATCCAACAGAAATGAGCAACTTGCCAACATGTATCCCCATTGGTTAATTAGTACAACTGTAGATGGAAATAATAGAATAACCAGTAACAAAAGAGATCTCAGAAGAGTACTGAAATGAAATATTTGTAAAACTCTTAGCACAATGCCTGGCATATAAGGAAGCTTAATGAATGCGTGTTCCTTTGTTTCCTCCTTTCCCTTTCCAAAAGAGACATATAATCAAGGGTGTGCTGGCATTCATTTTAAAATGGGCTTTGTTGGGTCCATGCGAATGAGAGAATGTTTCAGATTCAATCTGAATTATTAACATTTTCTCCATCACTTTTTTAAGGATTAGACAATTTAAAAATCCAATAAAACAAGCTCTGATTCGTAACATTTGCCAATTTCTAAGATGTAAATGTTCACACTGAAAATTTAAGAATCAGCTTGGGCTGACTCCAGCATACTCCAGCATGCAACTCAAGATCAGTGAGCTAATAATAAAAGAAGATTTAACTAGTTAAATGAGTTCAATATTTGACACCCAGAGATCAATTGTAATCGGGGTTTCATCAAACTTTACATATTCTTTCTGAGCCACCTGTAACAGTCTTTTGGATATAACTGAAAATAGGAGAAGTAGCAGAAAAGTGAATATGAATTCATGTCAGAAAAGGAAGAAATAATTCTTGAAACTATAGTCTGGTAAATTTGATGTTGATTCTAACAAAATCTTTTAAAAATATTATTAAACTAGTGACATGTAAGTATTGTGGAGACACATCTTTCCTTGCCTTGCTGCTTAATAGTGATGGGAAAAACACAATTTTTCTTATAATTTCAAGAATCAGTAGTCTCCTTAGTAATGGTCTTCTCATCATGAAACTTGAAATTTTTTGATTTCATTAAAAAAAAATCTTTTTTTTTTTTCCTGGTGGAGTTATTCTCAGTTTTTCTGGACAATATGTTTGTCTTTTAAAACATTTTTTTTTAATACTGTTATTTCAGTTAGTATCGTAGCTGCTAAATCTTGTGTGAGCTTGACTGATTTTTTTTTTTTTTTTTTGGAGGGGGAGGGATATTTGAAACTTACGTCTTTCTGGTTGTTTGAAATATTTTTATTTGATCTGAGAACTCTGGATTTAGCCAAGATGTTTCTGGTAGTTTTCATTTATTTTTACTTTGCCCTATATATGTAGGCTTGCATACGCTGAGGTGATTGTCCAGGTTCACATAGCTAGGAAAAATTAACTGTGTGAAATCACATTTGAACTCAGGTTCTCCTGACTTCAGGGTCAATGCACTATCCACTGCTCCATCTGGCTGTCCTACTTTGTTCTACTTTTTTGAAAAAAAATATTTGGACAGTTTTCTATCATGATTTCTCTTCAATATGATATAGTTTTAAATATATAATATCTTGTTTTATTCTCTTTTTTTCAATCTTTCATTGTTGTTTTAATATGTTTTGTTGCTCTTTTCAAGGACTTATTAACTTATGTTTAGTCCATTCTATTTATCAGAGAGCCTATCATTGAGGTCAGATTTTATATATTTTGTGTTGTTGTTAATTATTTTTTACTAGTCTTTCATCCAGAGTTCCTCTTATCTTATGCTTTCATTTAATTTATAACATCATCTTAAAGGCTTTTATTTCCATTTTTGATTCTCTTTGACTTTGTGGCAAGCTATATTTTTCTTAGAGATTTTGCTTGCCTATATTTCAGAATAATTCTCCTCTTTGTATATTTGTATTTGAGCATCATCACTGACATAGCCTCATCTCTTTATTTTTTTGCATATGTTTGAATATTCATTGTTCCAGATTTACCAGATTAGGACTTGGTGGTAGGTTTAGCCTCTGCATACTTGCGACAAGACTACCATGGCCTTCTGCATTTTTCATGGGTCCATGGTCTGGGGTCCAGATCTTATGATTTCTATACTTTATATGCTGTAATAGGCAAGAATCATAGGGGCAGCTCAGGTCAGAAAGCTAAAAATATTCAGCAAACTCTATGTGGCCTAATCAAATTGCTTCCTGGGCTACTAGTTTTTATATAAGTCAAGAGTTATAAACTTATTTTTCTTCATTTCAAATAAATATTATTGTATTTCAATTTTTTAAGCCATTCTTAGTTCATAGACCATACAAAAATGGACCACCTACTTACTGATTTGATTCCAAACAACATAATTATAGACTTACTCCTGGGTGGAGCGCCAGTATACAGTTGCCATCTCAGAACTCATCAGCTAGCTAAAAAGTTCTACAGTTTCAAAAAGCTATTGCTATCTGCCTGCCATTATCTTCAAACAGGCTCCAAGTTTATAATTTCTTTGTTGGATCAGAGATACAATTTTTAGTCTCTATTCTGGTTCTGAATTGAGTATGTGATATGTGATCTTTTCCCCAAATTGAAGCGCTATTGTTCAGTTCTTTGCTGCAGTCCAAGTCTAAGATCTCTTTTTTTAAGGTTACAGTGACAGCACCAAGGTTCCTATGTTTGGAGACTGAGTCTTAGATTTCCCCCTCTGACGTTAGAACTAGAATGTTGTAACCCAACTCTATTTAAGGCATCTTACTCTATGATCCTCCCGTTGTGGTTAGAGCATCAGTACTATGGTCTCTATGCCTGGAGGGGAGTCTAAGATCTGTGTCAAAGCTACAGAAATAGATTGAACCTTAGATCTCAATCCCCTCTACTATCAGAGTGACTGCATGGTTCTCCAAGATCTATCTCTATGATTTCAGTCCATCCCTATTCCATATATCCTACCTTGTTCTCTTTCCTGTGGGTCAAATTTATGCCCTTCTGCTAGATTTATAACACATTGTGGTTTCCTTAAGATTTCCTGATCAGTACGTATTATAATATTTTTCTTAACCTTTGTTGGAATAATTGTGGAGGGAAATGGACTATCTTGCTTCTTCTACTTCATCTTGACTAATCTTAATGTATATCCTTTCCAAGAAAAATTGCTGAACAAAAATTAAATGACATGCTTCATAAAAAGGCATACACACTGTATTCAGAAGAAGAAATTCATCTATCATGTTGGAGGTAGAAATCGATGTGTTTTAAATCCTATAAACCTCAATATTTCATGAATAAATTCAGTGAAATGAAAATTAGTTTTCAATGATGTGGCTAAAATTCAACTAATTCAGTTTCCAAATGAATGAATTAAATCATGATCAAATTAATTTAATAGAGTTAATCATTTTAAAGACTGATTTTTTTAATATAGGGTTCAACTTAACAGATGTAGTTCAGATGGCCCATGGTAAAAGTGCTCATCTGGTCTGTTTTCATTAAAACTTGTGAAATAAAAGCATCCATAGAACAGATGCATTCAAAAATCTTTATTGAAATAGCAGCTAATTTATTTAATGAAAACATTTTTCCTTTGTTTGATATTTACACATTCTGTTGTAAACGTAGCTATACACTGGGGTCTCCGTGGGTGAAATGAGGAAAGATATAGAAGTGTCTCAGGGCCTGTTACATTTAAATAAAATAACAAAAATCAAGTACACAATTATTTTTATACTATAGTTTTCATTTATTCATATTTTGAATGTAATGAAGGAAGCAATACATTGAAAAAGGGTATTAAACTATGCAATACAAATGCATGGTATTATGTTAAAGGAAGGAAAATAAATATAACTTTGGAACAGATTCTAAAGGCTAACTGAATGAAGACTTTAGTAGAACTTTATTTATCAACCACAATGAAGCATCTAACAAATTTGTCACAATATTCATCTCTTGCAATAATAGTTCCTGTACAAAAGAATGAATCAATTGATCATCAAAAATTTAAGTGCTTACTATGTGCCAAGAACTTTTTCTAGGTGCTGAGGGTACAAAGACAAAAATGAAACAGTCTCTGGTCTCAAAGAACTTATATGTAAAGCAGCATATAATGATATACATTATATTAAAAACTGCAAATAGTTTAGGGTTGGAGTACATTAACAATTAGAGTTAAGGAGTGTGCAGGAAATAATGTTTTGAGTTGAATCTTTAAAGAAGCCAGGATTCTTACAAATTAATTTTACCTACAATATGCATATATGGAAAATACCTGTCAAGTAGAGAGACAAGTATGGGTAAGTATGGTTTAGAATAAAAACATTTGTGAAATCTTATAGAAAGTGGTACTAGAATGTGAACAAGATAGCTCATAAAATTGCAAGAAGCAGGGGGGGAGGGAAAAAATTTTTCCAAAAATTTAGCAGAATATTCATTTAAGCTAGATTACTGTGAGAATGCCTGAATGTGAATCTAGGAAGAGAACAACTAGACACAAGAAAAAAGAAAAAAAAAAGAAATACATATATATATTTATGTTTATATCATATTATATTTTCCATTAATGGCCAAGGGAAAACCATTAAAGGAAAACTTTCCTTTAATATATCAATTGCCATGTTCTCAGAAAGAAATTGACATTTCAAAAAAAAGAAGAAGAAGAAGAAGAAGAAGAAAAGAAAAAAAAACAAATATACAATGAGTAGCTAGACCAGACCAGGTGTGTACTGAAGAGATAAGTAACAGATGTGACATCATTTTGAGTCACAGAGTAAACAATTCTAAATTATCTGAAAGAAGAGAAAATGACAAATGATTAGAAAATAAAATCAATTAAGGGAGATCAAGAAGCCATCAATATAAATTTTTACTTTCTAATTTAAATTTAAATCTTAATCAGATTAAATGTTACGAGCATCACTAATGGGTATATTTAATAAACATGTGTGTAGATATAATGATATAATATGTGTATATATGTATATACACATATGTGTGTATAGGTGTGTACATGGTAGAATTAGAAAATCATAAATCCTACTGAATTTGTTGCTTATTAACATTCAATTGAGCAAAATGCAACTTTAAAGACTCTCTTTCAATAAAGCATCTTCCATATGTGTGTGTATTCAAGATCTTAAAAGATTTTTTTTTAGTCAATAAAACAGGATATATGATTTTAAAGAATCATCCTCATTATAAATATCAAAAGAGGAATAAAATAAGGAGCTCAATAAATATTGATTGTCTTAGAGACTATCCAGTACAATAGCCAGATAGAAGAGGGGCTCATATGAAATGGGAGAGTCTTTTAGGTGTTACTCTTGCATATAATATTGCTTCAAGAACATACATCTGAATAAGATTCATGATCACTAAAAAAAAAATTTGGCTATCTACACAGAAAATTAAAAAGTGCATGAAGGTGATGTAGTTTGAAAAGTAAGTACTAACTCTAGTTTATTGACACAAGATGGACTGACAATGAAGAAAAACTATAAACCAGGTACAGAATTCAATGTTGAGAAAACAGTAAATTGGGATGCATAAGATAAATAATATAATATTTTTAAGAAACACAAACTTCTTCCTGAAATGAAGCCCTTTTCATTTCATTTCAACAAGTATATATATATATATATATGTATGTATATAGGAGGATTTCTTCAACTCTCAGAAACTGAAATTGTGTTTTACTTGAAAAGTATGTGGTTGGCTTAAACAGATTACAATATAGAATTCATAATAAATCATATCCATGGAGGAAAAAATACACATTAATGGGAAAATAGGTGGTCTGGTCTTAAAAAGAAGAGGGAGCTAATATGTAGCCACTCTCCATTCTTCATTGGTATCTGTGAAATATCGAGAGACAAAATGAAGGACTTCAGAATACTTGGTGATTTACATTGTGAAGGATTTATGAAAGGTCATGAAAAAGGATCATAGTAGATAAAATTTAGATAAAATCTGTATCACTGGAAGGAATAGCCATATTGATAGCACCCATATATATATGGTTTCTTTTCCCACTATTATGTTAAAGTATGTTTGTAAAGAACTTTGTAAACCATAAAGTGCTGTTTAGATATGAATTATTGTTTTGTCACTGTTATTTTTGTTTTTATACAACAAAATTAATTGGAGCTTTGTCCAATTTCCACTTACATCATGCTACATAGATATAGCCTATAAATGAAAGATGAAAGAAGGGGGGAAAAAAGTTGACTCTAGGCTAGACCTGTAATTTTAGCATCAAACAAATTGCGACCTGGAAGCTTTTCATGTGCTCTCTTGTTTTTGACCAAAATGTAGATTATTACTCTGCTACCCCTAGGATATAGTATATTTCTTATTAAGGATAGCTACATAACCTCTCTCACCCAACACACATATTCTAACTTTGAGACTCATTGACACATAACAATGAAAGAATTTGTCAAAATGCTAAAGGAGAAAAAAGTAAATTTCTTTATTTAGTAAACATTCCTCTACTGGCCCCTGGGGGGAGGGGGCACTGTTTAAGTGAATTTAATTAAACTGCATGTACTTAAATCAATTTATGTGTTGACACATGTATTGAGTCTTCTTCAGATTGTAGGAGTGGGTGGCATGGGTGGGATGGGGCAAGGAAATGACAGTAAATTATGTAATATTGGCCTTGGCTACCTTCCCAGATTGACTCAACAGAGAATTTTCTTTTCAACTTGTCTCCCCTTCAAAAATGCTTAAAGGTGTCATTTTAAGTATATCTATTAGAGCAGCAAAGTCTCTTAGTCTTTTACTATTACAGAAAAGAAGCTCTTGGATTGAAAACAAAATCTTTCATTTAGGGACATTCATTTTTTCCTCATTAAAATAGGCAATTATGAAAAAAAATAATGTCACATTTTATTAGGAATAAAAAAATACAAACAGTTTTAAAAATATATTCAGTTGATAATAAGGTAGTTGTAAAAAACTCCCAGAATTTGGTTTGCATAATTCTGCTATGGTGGAAAAAATACTGGACTTCAAGTCAAAACATGAAGTTTGAATGCCTACTTGACAAAATAGTCCAATGATTTATCTGAGACTTGGTTTCTAATCTGTTAAGTGGAGATGATAACCTGAACTACCTGTCTTGAAGAATTGTTGTGAGGCTAAAATGAAAATATATCTAATGTACCCCTATGGGCAAATCATGATTTCTAATTCATATACAGTATTAGACTTTGACGGTTAATCCCAGAGAACGGTTTTACCAGATACAAAGTAGTTTGTGGATCCATATACCCCCTACTATAGCTTCTGAGCTTTTATCAATCTTATTATTTTTTCAAAAATCAGATAAGGGACACAACTCAAATCACAAAATATTTACTGATATGTCATAAGAAAACTAGCAACAAAACATCCCTTAATTAATTAGGAACATATTATTCTAAAGATATAGTTAACTTCAGTGAGAGGGATGGGTTATCAAAGATTCCCCATGGAAAGATTTTCAAGAAATATACATAAGGGATCACCTTTTCTTTATCTTAACATCACAAGAGCTATTCTTTCTATTCCTTCTTGTAAGGTCTTCCTTTTTCTTCTCATGGAAAATAGTATCTGTATTCAATTAATCACTTTTGCTGCATCCCTTGGTCCTACTTCTGCATATTTCCTGGCTTTAATGTTTGACAGAGGAAAGTAGGGAGGAAAGAGGGAAGGAGAAGAGAGAGACAGATTCCACATATATGATATTCTTGATGTGACAAAGTCCTGAATGAAGAAGCTATGACTATACTTCCTTTGCAGGTTATAGTCTAGAGAATTGATTAGAGAATTTGACTTAAGAATTAAGTGACTTGACCAAAATCAGAGTCAGTATGTATCAGAACTAGAACAAATACAATTTGTCTTGATTGTAACACCAACCTTCTTCTAGTAATTATATTGTGATAATTCTCAAGATTATACATGCACAATTATATATTATATTTATATTTATGTGTACATTATATATTTATATATTATTATATAATTATATTATTTATATAATATATTTTATATTATATGTGTACATATACTATGTATATGTATATATATATATATATATATATATATATATGTGTGTGTGTGTGTGTGTGTGTGCACATTATAGAGAGAGGATAGGAAGAAAGGAGGAATTGGGTGTAAAGTGCTTTGGTACTACAAAATGCCAGGTAAACATATCATTAATAATATATTCCAGTGTCAACAAGTAAACCTTTAAACTAAAATCAAGAGGTTTAACATCACTTGAACATTGCAGAAAGTGTCATAAAAGAGAGTGCTTGATTGAGCACAAGCTCCTGTGAAACAACTAATTTTCACTTCACATGTATCAGCATGCTAAAAAAATAAGCTTTTTTTCTTGAGTAATTATATTAATTTTCCTTGAAGAATGGCTATCAAAATCATTTTTAAAATGAAATTGTATATAAAGAGTTTTAACTTGTATATATTTATTTATGCATTATATCAGTAATCTTAGAATTGTAAAAACACACACACTTTTATTTGAAAAGTCATCTGATATGCAAGGCTCTACATAAGTGTAACTAGACTACAGGCATTTATATCAAAGTGTGATTTATCATTTTTAAAAATATAAAAATTCAAAAAATTCCATGACCTCAGTAGTAAATAATTTAAGTATTAAACAACCTAAAATTTTATTCTTTCTGACTATGGGTTGGTTTCCCAAACTATGTCCTTTTAACCACTAGTGTTCTTATGGTATGAATAAAAGTTATTTGAGAAAATATTAAAGATAATTCTCAAAATCATTAAATGTGTGATTAGAGTGCACCCCCCCTCCATCGCAATAAATCTAGGATTCATTGATGCACATATTCCTGTCACTATAGAGTGCAAACATTACATATCAGTCCTCCAGGTCTGGAATATTTGTTTCATCTCTGCCTCCTGGCTGATATCCTGGGCCTCCTCCAAATCTCAATTAAGAAGCCTTCTTTCATCTTAATGCCTTCCCTCTGAGATCACTCTGAATTTATCCAGCATATATCTTATTTATATTTAAGTTTTTGTATATTGTCTCCTTCCTTGGACTTTGAGCTCCTTAAGACCAGGTTATTTCCATCCTTACTTTATGTTCTCACTTTTAGCATGATGTTGGCACATGGTAGGGAGAAATAAGTGGTAATTGACTGACCAAATGATTGACCTAAAATAGTGTTGTTGGTAGTAGAGTTGTTATTTTATGCATATAAGTAAAGTTAGTTTACATAAATGTACACATACATTTCTGTCTCTATAGATTATAGAGAATTATTGTTGAGTCATTTCAGTAGTCGCTGATTCTTTGTGACTTTTCTGGGGGTTTCCTTGGGGAGTATACTACAGTGGTTTGAAATTTCCTTCTACAACTCTTTTGACAGATGAAGAATTGAGGCAAACAGGATTAAGTGACTTGCATAAATTTGCACAACTAGTAATCATCTGAGTTTGAATTTAAACTCCAGTCTTCCTGACTCCAAAGCCAGAATTGTTAGAATTCTTACAAGGTCAGTGGAATTGAGAGACAATGATTGTTTAGCAGGGTACTTAACAGTTCTCTAGATGTACTTAGTACTTACTTACTACAGTTCCACAAGTTTCACACCTTTAAGAGAGTATATATAAGCTGGGAGCTTCAACCAGGATGGACTTCGGGAGATTCACAAGTCAGAAAACACAAGCCCACTCTCAGAGGAGGAGACAGATTTATTCTATTTTTCCACCCCTGTGCTGGCTGGAGACATTTGGAGGGAGCTAGAGGCAGAAGCTGGAAGAAACAAAGGACTAGTGGCAAGAGCTCTTGGAACCAAAGAGAGATATAGGCCTCTAAGAAAGCTAACCGGGCCCAAGGGAGGAGACAATACTTGAAAGAGAAAATAAAGGATTTGGACTTTAACTCCTGGCTGTATTTGAGGTGATTATTATACTGAAACTGAAACTAAGGCTGCCTCCAGAAGAAACCTACTCCCAGAGAATAGTATACTTTAGAGAAGAATATTACAAGAACTCTATCCACTTTGCTATCTATCTAGATAGATAGATAGATGCACTGATATATAGATAGATAGATAAATAGAAACATACATACATGGACATAGAGACACAGAGAGAGACAGAGACAGACACAGAGAGAGAGAGAGACACATACACACACACACCGAGAGAGAGAGAGAGAGAGAGAGAGAGAGAGAGAGAGAGAGAGAAAAGAAGGGAAAGAGAGAGAAAGAGAAGGAGGGAGGGAGGGAAGGAGAGAGAGAGTGCCTTTCTATGTCTTCTTGTTTTTCTTCTCAGAGGAAATATTTTGGCTCCATGAGTCAAATACACACATATATATACATACATATACACAAAGAATTCATCAATCTATGTTGTAGCTCAGTCATTTCTAATTGAAATCAATATTTTATGGCTCAGCTAATATGTACACACATGTGTGTAATGTGTCTGTGCATGTGTTTATGATAGACAACCTAAGAAATACTGAATTCAAATCTTGCCATAGATACTAAGTGGGCAAATCATTTAACCTCTTCAATTTCAGTTTCTTAATTGATAAAATAAGGGAAATAATATCTATGTACATCACAGGATTCTTGTAAGGATTAAATGACAACATAAGTAAAGTATTTTGCAAACCTTAACGTACAATATAATGCTAGATATTCTTGTGGGTGTTATTATGTTTATTGTGCAACAGTCATCGTGCTATGTACTGGAAATGCAAATGCGATGAAAGAAACAATCTTTATTCACAAAGAACTTATGTATTATGTAGTACTTATCTATTTCTTTCTATAAACCATCTTTAGAGAATCTCTTTAAATACATAACTTTCCTTTTGCTCTCTTAACATTCATGAACTAATAAAATTGATTTTTATGTTGAAGGGTTGTTTTAAAATACCATAATAGGCTTACTTTCCTTTATTTTGTTTGAAAATCTTTCCTACTTCTTAATCCCTGCATTAAAGGATGGTTCCAGGAGATATTATAGCCTTAGAATTCCCAGACCAGATTTGTCTTATATTTGTAAATATTCTTTTTCAAATCAAAAGGTGTTTTATGACTTTGAAGTGCTGTACAAGAGTGATCTAGTAAGAAAGACAAATATATAGTCGGGAGTCAACTCTCAAAAAATGTAGATTGTTGATTGATGTTAACAGAAGAATGAGGGTCTGAAAGTCACAGTTGGGAACAAAGATGCCAATTCTTTCTCCTGGCAGAGAGTTTAGGTAGTCTGAAAAAAAGGAGCAATTAAGAATTGGAGAAGATGGACAAAGAGGAGGTTTCTTCTGGAGAGAGCCAAGATTCCTTTGGGAAAGAAAATAGAATAGTCTAAATAAAACAGGATGAAGGGGATTTTGCTAAACAATGGAGTTCTCATGTATAAATGATATGAGGAGAGAAGATAGACAAATCTGATATGAAATTTAATAGAGATAAATATAAACTACTATATTTTGGTTAAAAAAATCAACTTTGCAATTCTAAGATAAGAGAACTATTACTAAACAAAGTTTATACTGAATTAGTAGTTCAAATCAAAGATGTTTTACTATATGTAGGTAGAGACCTGTTTCAATTATGCATATTTTCCAGAAAATACTGACACATAATTAAAATGAGTGGCTTTGCAATGTGGTTTAGTTCCCAGCTTCTTAAACTGTGGTTCACGACCCTCTCTGGGGTCCCCTAACAGAACATGGGCGTTGTGAAATTGTGATGTATTATGCGTAAATGTTGGATTTGTATACATCTTTTATATACATATATATCTAAGGTCATATAAAAACATCTTGGGCAAAAAGGAGTTGCAAGTGGGGAGAAATTAAGAAGCCCTGCTTTAATTGATAATATTTATTGAAATTGATCTGAATATTGGGTGAGTAGCATTGGCTACTATTTCTGGCTCCTCTTCTGAGTTCATTATGTAGGCTAACAATTCCCATAGGAGAGGCAAGCTTGATCAAAATAAATATATGATGAACCAATCAGAGACTGAGAAGACAATTCCCACCAATCAAGGTTTTGGTTGCAATATAATCACCACCACCCTTCCCTGGGCTTTATAGTCATGTCTAATTCCAACTCTTTATCTCTGTGAAACTTTTTTAAGTTACCTCATTACCCAAGACAACAACCCTTCAGAGCAAATATAACCTAAGTAATTTCCAGTTGCCCACAGAAATAGCAAGTACAATTGGGAAAAATCTATCCTCCCCCTCCCAGCATAATTCCTCTCATTGCCTTATGGAAATGGTAAATACACCTCAAATAGTAGACTTTGCCATTTGGAGACATGATTGTTGAGTAAGAGTTCCATCTCACCTTTTGGCAAGGATTGAACAAAATGAGTGCTGTAGTTTTGCCTTTGATGTGTCATTATGTCTATTTATTATCTATCTACCCATCTTCTATCCTATATAACATCTGTAGATACATAAGTCTATTTTATACATCTATGGGGTACGTATGTACATACATATAACATATATATGCATATGTATTAATATAGGAGTCTTCTAAAAATCTTTGGAGTCTACTGGCATAGGAAAAATAAGCTTCTGTATAGACAGCTTTTTTCATATTCTTAAAAGCTAGCAGAAAAACTGAATTATATAGTTTATGTAGAAACATAAAACAATTGCTGAAGATAGCTTCCATGTTCTTACTTAAATTCAATAGATTCCATATCCAACTGGGAGAAAGTAGAGGGAGCAGCAACATCAGCCCATCAATTAAAAAAAGCATTAAAGAGCCAATTCTCTCCCAAACACTGTACTAGGCATTAATACAAATTCAAAAGTAATAGAGTTCTTGCCCTCTCAGAGTTTATAGTCTATTGCTTTGCAAAAGCAAAAACTTTTAACCCATTTATCTCAGGGATTATTATAAATATAGATAGATATGAACTCTGAAAAATTTGAACTATGATATTCAAATTAATCAGGGGGTAGGTAATGTTACTCTAGTTTCCTAAATCCATATACACTGACCTTTTTTTCATTTCTTCTACATTTGCTACTGTAAAACACAAATGCATAAATAATATATATATATATACATAAATACAAGTCTTCAAAAATTATGCTTTTGATAGTGATTCTAATCAGATAAATTGACTGTATGGTAGCCACAACCTTGTTTAATTTATTTTTTCTTCATTTGAAGTAGCAAAGATTGTTGAATGAGTATACCATACCACTCATGGCATTGTCTTTTAGGCCTTGTAACAGCTTTTATGATGATAACTGAATCAGTCATTATCCAAAAATTCAATAGGTTTGATTGACAGAATCCCATGAATGAACAAAAATAGATATTTCAAGATTCTTTGTCCTTTACAAAACTTAGCAGATTGATTGTGACAACTTGGGAGGATCACAATCTTTGGTTATATCAATGGTTACTATATTTATATAGAATAATCAATATAAGCTTATTTTCTTCTTGATTCTTCTCCTCCAAAGAAGTTTCCCTAAGGGAATACTAGATTTCTTCATAAATTTACATTTAAGTTGACATATGAAAGACAGAGACAAAATATCCAGGTTTTTACAAGTTTTCCAGCAAACTGCAACTATATTCTATACCCTAACATCATACAATGAAAATTCTTTGGGAAGTTTGGAAAACTGTAATAAAATTATCTGGTGTTTACCCTAAAGTTTGCCGACACTGATTAAGACTTTGGCCTTTGGGCCTACTTTTTCCATACAAAATGACAAAGCTGGACTATATAGATCTCTTCTAAAGCTAGTATTCCCTGAAGTTTAGGAGCTGTTCTTACAGTTTTTTTTTTTTCCTATGACTCACCTGGATTATGTTTTCTTGAATTTAATTTACAATTTTAAATTCTTGAATGCCTTGATTTATGGCCCATAAATTCTACTATTTTTAGACTTAAACTATTTCTAATGCCTAGGACTATTATAATACTTTCATACGATATTTAATTGGACTCATTTTTTTTCCATATTGTATGATGTTAAGCATATCCAATAAACTTCTATTAGCTTCCCCCAGTAGGTAAAAATCCATATTTACCTTTTAGTCCAGCTCATTTCATACAGGTTATGAAGGTCTGGTGAATAATTCTCCAGAATCATTTTTCTGCCATCTGTCAGCATAAATGCCTTAACAAAAGCAATAAAAATTAAGTGGACCACAAAGATCAACCTAAATTTTTAATGGCAGTCATATCATATAAAATAATATGCCCAATTCGATATCTTCAATGATCATAAAAAAACTCATTTTTCTACCAATTTTTTGGAGATGCCATTTTCACTCAATATAAAACACATTTCTCAAACATTTAGCTTGAGTTGCTATTTATGCCAGTCAATAATTCACATCATCTGCAAAAAACATGTTTGCATCCTTTCTACACCCTTTCAAGATGAAAGGAAAGAATCTGTGTGCTAAAATGGCTTCATGTGCCCAAATCATGCAAATTCCCTAAACCATTTCCGAAGAATTGCAGATGTGTCAATTGCTTCTGTTTTTTTTTTTTTTTTTTTTAAAGAAGGTATACACTGGTATGAATCTCAAATCAGTTTCTGCCCACCTCAGATTCTGAAATATCTCTTTTCAGATGAAAGAAACTGCTTTATTATTGGGGCATTGTGGAATTCTGAATGGAGTCTAATCGTCTATTTTAATCTTTGATGTGGAGAGAGGGAGGAGGAAAATATTACGAAATATAGAAGGTAGATGCCAGTAATATGCAAAGATACACACTACACACTCATAGCTACATAGTTATACATGTACACACACATACACACCTTTTTTTGGTATTCACCTTATGTAGAGCCAGGGTGATTTAAAAATACCTTTAAGCCTTATTTTTTTTAATGAAGGAAAAATATGTCTGTGTCTGTGTCTCTGTGTTTACATATGTGTATGTATGTCTATATACACAGATATACATATATAAATGCATATATATATATATATATATACACACATATATGTAATGTAGAATTGAGGCCTAGCAACAGCATGCAAAATTTATTATTATGCACTTATTGAAATCTTGTCTTTTTTAGAATCTCTGTCCAAATTAGAACAAACTAGATAAGAATATTTTTAACTTGGCCAAAATAAATACAACTTCAGATTACATAGTTCACTCAGTTGAGGAGAGGTAATCTTTACAAGGTATTGAGGAATATTTAACGCTATGAAAGAAATAATTTTCCAAATAGTAACCATGTGGCCTGGAAAAAAATAAAAGACAATTCCTGTGAGTTTTTGTCTTCCTGTGGAGTCAAGCAAAGGAGTTTCTTTATCTGATAAATAGTATTCAGTTGTTTTGAAGTTTCAAATATCCTCCAATAAAATCTACAAAGTAAAAATGGCACAATGCTTGAGCAAAAAGCAAGATAAATACTATGTATGTTGGTGATAAATTCAATGAATTATCGCAAAGGCAGGATGTGGATAAATTCTGGCTTTCTACTAATATGTTTTCGGGGTCTCAGTCAAACCCTTACTAAAGGAAAAAAGTCATAATTCAAATTGATTTTTCTAAAAAGGACAGCACTATACAAGTCTAACCTAAACTATCATAACCTTTTAAAAATATATCTTTAAAAGGACCCTAGTAGTTCTAGTTTGCCATTCATCCTGTTTAGAGACTCTCTTTGTGATTAAAGGAAATAAATGAGTACATACATACTTATTAAAAAGGAAAAGAATAGGAGCACAGGATGTGTATGGTTCAGAGTAATTTTTAACAATGTTTTAAGCCAATCTGTAGGATACACTAAAGTGTTTTTTCCTTGGTGCTTGTTTCCAGTTTATGCCTAAGTGCCGATATATTGGTATTCTCTGATGGATTCCCTAAGGAACAACAGCTATGCTCTTTGGCCAGAGATCAATGCAGACAGAAGTATGAAACTCAGGCAAATCAGCATTTTCCAACTAGTCGCCCAAGTCTCCTCAAAACAGGAGTAAGCCTAGGTTTTCAAAGCAACAAGAGTGGGGTAAGTGGCAATTAAGAAAAAAGAGAAAAGAGGAAGATAATAAAGAAGAAAGGGGGGAAGAGAAGACAAGGAAGAAATGATTATCTGCTGTAACCAAAGGCAGTAGAAATACTGTCAGCTTGTAAAGTCAACAAACATTTATTAAGGACTTACTTTGTGTAAGGCACTAGCACTAGCAGAATTCCATCATGATCCTAAGGCGACATATTGCTACTATATGCGAAAACAGAATTGCTGCACCTAGGATTATGGGACTTGGGAAAGGGGGAACAATTTTTTTTCTTACATACAAAGCTTATGTGATAGCTGAGAAAGTGATTTTTTAAAAATCATAAAATTTTCTCCATCCCTCAACAACATTAATTGAGTGTCTATGATATGCAGTGCTCCATATTTAAGTCTTCAGAATGTGGAGGAAGCCACAATGGGAATAGTCACTCTGAGATTGATTCTGAATAATGAGGAGGAACTGTATGCTTGAGTAAAAATAATTTGAGATTAGGGAGTAAGAACATTATTGCTTAGAGTTTTTGAAAGCTAGTTACAAAGAGAGAGTGCTAGGTGTAGTCTGGTGAGATTTTTGGAGAGAATGAATTTCAAAAGTTCCAGAAAAAAAAAAGATAGGTAGATTTCTCTGGTAGCAAGGCATTAAGGCTCACAAAAGAAATCAACTCAAGAAGAATGAGAATTAAGTACTCTCAAGTGCTAATTCTGAAGTTTCAAAAGCAGTTCCAATAAGGAAATAAGGGCAAGAGAGTGATTTAACACATGAGTGTAAATATGAATAGATCAATCTTCTGCCTAAGATTTCATTCAAACATATGAAGTCTGAGTATTTCCCCTCAGTTTCAGTCTTCCAAAGCCAACTTCTTCTTTTTCTTCATTTTTTGCTGAGTCAATTGGGGTTCAGTGACTTGCTCAGAGTCACACAGCTAGGAAGTATTAAGTGAGGCTAGATTTGAACTCAGATCCTCCTGACTTCAGGGCTGGTGCTCTATCCACTGCACCACCTTGCTGCCCCCAAAGCCACCTTCTTAATTTGCATGTCTATTTTGATGTTCTGGGGCCTCTTTAAACAGATCATGATATTTCATCATTATTGGTAGTTATTGAATATGAATGTGAATTATTGAATAGGCTTTCCTTGTAAAGGGCAGAAATTGGACTTCCAGCTCACTCCATTCCCTATTTTTGCCTGATTCAACTCCTCAAAGCAAGATGGTCTTCGAAGGATAAATTAATTACTTCTAATATCACTCTACAAACTCAAGCCTTGAACATTCAATTCCTTCCCACTGTTTTCAGCCTCCTTTCCCCTTCTCTACTCTTTGGACTTTCAACTTACTTTCAAATTTATAGGATGAAATGCCATCCTCAACCTCACCCCAAACCACATGCCCAATATTCACCTGGTGTGCTTTTCTCCATCACCTCAATTCCACTGTTTCTTTTTGTGTATTTTTCCCCTCCATTAGATTGTAAGTTGCTTGAAAGTAGAGATCATCATTTATTTATTTATTTATTTATTTGGGTATTCCCAGCCTTGGCACAATGACCAGCAAATATCAGGCACTTATAAAATTTTTATTGAATTAAATTGAAATATATGGATAATATCACAAATTGTGAACTATTTGATCTGAAAACTATTTGTTAGAAGTCTAACAAGGTTTTCTATTTTTTAGCATCATCAAGTCCCAAAATACATTTATTGATCTAAGAGTATAGACATACATATAAACTTTTAAAAATTATTTGTATTGAACTTTCAAATTTCAAATTAAATTTCAAATGCAGTCAGATTCCTGCCCCCATCACCTGCAGTCTTCTTATATCTTATTCCCCTATAATCTGTGATGCAATGACTCTGTCCTCTTCAATGTTCCCACAAAAGATACTCTATCTCCCTGCTAGGCATTTTCATTGGCTGGAATTTCTGCTAGAATGTTTTCCCTACACATCTCTTCCTCTAGAATTACCTGGTTTCCTTTAGGTCCCAGTTAAAATTCCATCTTCTACAAGAAGCTTTTCCCAGTCCTTCTCAGAGGTGCTGGTGTTTTCCCTTTGATAATTATCTCCATTATCTTTTTATAAAGTTTGTTTGTGCATATTGGATAGCCTTCTGTCTTCCCCATTAGACTGTGAGCTCCTTTTGAAGAGGGTTGTTTTTGCTTTTCTTTATATCTCTAGCACTTAACACAGTGCCTGGAACACAGTAAAATCTTAATAAATATTTATTAACTGATTGTTAGATACATTTGCCCACTTCATGCTCAAAGTGATATCATTCTCACTTGGCTCTACTTTTGACAACTTGGGATCCCATCTGAGTAACAGAAATCTGAGGAAAGAGACCCCAAAATAGTCATGGGTAATTTGCAAGGTGATGAAAGTAATTCTTCAAGATCAAGCGCTTACTCTATTAAATTTAAACCTGCTTATTAAAGATTTCCTCATATTTTATGGAATAATTATTTAACTATTGCTAAAGAAACATCAGTTATACAGCTGTCTTGAGTAATGTTTGAGTTAAATCTATGCAAGCTCTTACCATGAACAACAACCACAAAAGCATATGAATTTACTGAGGGCAAAAACCATGCTGAATACATTAGAATTGAATGAATGAATATTGGAATGTGCTTTGCACATAGTAGGCATTTTATAAATAGTAAATGGATGAGTGACTGAATAATTTTTATTAATTATCTGCCTGATATTGTCTATTACATTTATTCTTTTAGATGTAATAATGATGCAAGAATTTCAGCTATCACAGAATAAAAACCTGTCTTAGAGCAGTTCATCACAATTTCCTAAGGCACATAGGAATTTGACAAACATCCAATGGTACACTATTTCAGTGCTTGATAATGATGCTGATTCCTTTGGTCTTCTAAAGCTGAATCTTCCATCAGCAACAATTTCAACTACATCAATCATTCATATTAATATTCCCCATTTTCTCTCAACTTATTCTATATTCAAAGATTCCTGGGTATGCAGCAAGAATTTTGAGATGTTACCTCTAAGAGCTTTTCTTCAAAGGCATGATCTGGGCATGCTACCCCCATTCCTTTTCTATCAATCTTTAAATCTGCTGGAAAATTGAATGCAATAAAATTCTACAACCAATTAAATAAACAGGCATTAATTAAACTCCTTTTGTATTCTAGGCACTTGTACTAAGTGCTAGAATACAATTGTGAGACAGTCCCTGTTCTTAAAGTATTTAGATCCTGAGTATGTGGAAGTGGGGGCAGAGGAGAGCATTATATGAACAAGAAGTCAAAATAAAATATATTCAAGATAAATATACAATAATGAAGAGGTGGAGTCAATAATCAGCAGAGGAATCAGATAAAGTCTTTTAAAGATGGCTCCTGAGACAGCTTTTGAAGGGAGCAAAAATCCTTAGAAGGGAAGATGGTGAATATTCTTGACTTAAGAGACAATGCAGAAACAAGAGATGAAATTCCATGTATGGGAAATAAGTTGACCAGCTTTGTTTTGTTGTTGTTGTTATTGTTTATTTTTTTTGTTTGTTCTATGAAGTATATAGTGCATAAGCATAACATGTAATCAGTTTGGCAGGATAAACTAAAGCCAGATTGCAATAGACTTCAAATGCCAAATAGAACCATTTGTAGATTTTCTTGAGGTAATGGAGAGCCACTGAAGTGACTTGAGAGAAAGAAATGAAAAGCGCATTGGAGACATTTGATTAGAAGGCCAGAAAGAGATAATCATTTTGCCTATTGTGCATAAATCTAACTCCTTCTGAAACTGAGCTCTGTAAGGTTACCACCGGCGTTTTATTGTTGTTAATTCATTTCAGTCATGTTCAACCCTTCCTAAATTCATTTGTTTTTTGTTGTTGTTGTTGTTGTTGTTTTTTGGTAAAGATATTAGAGTAGTTTACTATTTCCTTCTCCTGCTCATTTTAGAGAAGAAGAAACAGGCAAACAGGATGAAGTGACTCAACCGCAGTCACACAACTAGTAAGTGTCTGAGGCTGGATTTGAACTCAGAAAAATAAGTCTTCCTCACCCCAAAGCCAGCATTCCATTCACTGAGTCACTTAACTGCCCTAAAATTGATCTACTTCTTGTCCAGTCAAATGGGCTTTTTTCTAGCCCTATTTATCTCTTAGTGGCATTTGCATACTTAGCATATATTCCAATGTCTCCCCCACCCCCTCCCATTCTTCTATCTAGGCAGAACTGAGATTGCCTGATTTTTTACTCTCCCACTAACCATTTTTACCTTCTCATCCCTGAGACCAGGAGTTAAATTTACCACTGTTACTTCCCATTTTTTGTTTATATTTTCACTCTCAAAAAGTTAATCTTCTTTCATAATTACCAAATCTGCACACCTAACTTTGATGTTGATAGTATTATAGTTCCATTTTTGTAGCTATAAATAAGGCATTTCCACTGAAAAATCCTAGTAACATTGAACAGCATTCATTACCAGTCTTCTAAGTTTGATTCCCTTTTCTAACTACACCCATCTCTTTAACTGATAACTGTTTTCTGCTCTCCTAAGAAACAAACCTGGAAGTCAATTAAATTCCAGAATGCCTTGAGTGACTTACTACTTAAAAGATATTGTGATAAATGAAAGAGCTGGAAATATCAATGAGGCATTTCTCTTGGCCTTCCTATGCTTATAATCAAGAAAGAAGATGTTATACATGCAAATAACTATAATCTGAAATAAAATATAAGTAAATAAGGGAATCACAGATAATGTCCTATGAGAGCCCATAAGACCTGGCAATAGAGCTGTCATATCACTGGTATAATAAACCTCCAGATAAGGAAACATCCTTTACTAATGAAGGTGGAACTTTTTCAGTAAGGTATAGTTTTGGAGAGCTGTCTAGATCACTGAAAGGTTAAGTGACTTCCCCAGATCATACAAATCAGAGTTCATAGGAATGAGAAAAACCTTTAGTTGGTAGAATCAGCAAAGCTTTTATGGAGACCATACTAGCTGACTTTATCCTTTTTCTAATCCTTTGAGGGAGAAGACAGTTTATAAAGCAGTTCAAATGTCACTTCTTCCATAAAGCTTTTCCTAATCTCCCTAGCCAGAAATGATTTCTCACTCTGGTGACCTCACTTTTCAACCACTTGAAATCTGGCTTTCATCTCGACTGCACTACTAAAACTGTTGTTTCAAAGTTGACCAATAACCTCCCAAACACTAAATCTACTGGCTTTATCTTATTCTTGAATTGTAAACAGTATTTGACATTTTTGACTCTCCACTCATTCTTGATATTCTTTTTTCTTCTTGTGTCTGTATAATTGCATCACTCAACTAAACAAGCATACATTAAGCACCTGTTATGTGTCTAATACTATTTTTTGCTATCAGAATACAAAGACAAAAGTGAAGGCTTCCCTCCAGAAGCTTGCATTCTAATATGGGAGACAAGTTCATGCTTATATAACATATATGTAATTTTAAAAAATAAAAGCAGAGGATTTTCTTTTTGTTTGTTTTTGGTTTGGTTTTGAGTAAGTATACTACAGTTACAGTTACAGTTACAGATGTAACATATAGTGTTTAAGATAGTCTTGAAAGAAGTAAGAAATAGGAAGAAGTAAAGGAAGAGTACATGTGATACAATTAGGGCAAAGAGGGAAGATAGGAGTGTTATGTATCAGGACTGCAACAGGATCTGTATATCTGGATTGAAAAGTATAAGAAGAAGAATTATTTGTAAAAGGAGTGGAAAGGTATTATTCATTTATATTGTGTATATATACATACACACATGTTTGAATGGATGAGTATGTGGGCACATGTGTACTTATATGTATGTGTATATTATTAGGTAAATATTATATGCAATATATAATATATATACAACATTATATACGTAGAGATACAGATTCCTGTCATATAAATGTACTTGCACAACAGATATATAAAACCAAATATGTGCATATGCATACATGGTTATATGAACATGTTTATACTAATATATTGATGCACATATGTGCATCTCTATTCCTGTACATATGGATGTTGAGCTACTTAGTCTCTGAAGTTCTTTCCAATGTTATGTTTCTATGATTATCATAGACTGCTTCTTGATGTAATGTTGTTTCCTCCTCCTACAAGATAAACCAGATGAGACAAATTAATCTTTAGCCAAGGATATTTGATCTCCTTGAATATAGACAGACAAGCCAACACCCTGGGTTCTGAATTCTACGGAAGAGAACAGGTTGTGAACTCTCCTGCATGTCTTCTAAACTGACAGATCTCTGGGCAGACAAAAGTCCACAGATGGGTTTTATTAGACAGGAGTTTGAAGGAACGGCCAATGCAATAAGCTTCCAATTTATTGGGGGAAAAAAAGTGGAATGAAGAAACAACTGACAAAGCATCAGCATATAAGACTGATTCCCATGTTTGATACTCTCCTCTATAGTGATAAACATTAGATTGATACCTCTCAGATACATTCTGGAGCAGTGGAGCTTCATACAAAAGATATCACAAATCAAGAATGGAAAGGGAACTTAAAAGTCATCTAACTGAAGTATATTTAAAATGCACAAAAGGGAACAGAAGGAAAGGATACAAGAAAGACAGCATTGAAGATGTGGAAAATATTGTTTACATGAAAGAAGAAATAATGTTTCTGGTGCAAATTTATAATACATTTGCAAATCTGTTTCTCTGTTTCACTTTATATAAGGAAAAAGTCATCTAATTTGGTGATTATTAAGTTTAGAATAAAAAAAATCTTTATTTATCTGACTTCCTCATCTTATAGATGAGGAAACAAAATCCCAAAGAAGTTCAGATATTTTCCTGAAGTCAGCAGGTAGGAATTGAAACACAAATCTTGTGGCTCCAATGATTCAGTGCTCTTTCCAATACAGCTGTAGAAAGATTTCTTTCTAGGTTTCAGAAATCTGTGATTTCTGAGATGTCAAAATCCTGGCCTACAGACTGCAAAATTCCTGAGTGGGCACAACCAGATTAAGATCTAATTGAGAAATGTTTAACAAAGGAAAGAAAAACACAGTACTCCACAGATAATGTTAATTTGTGGTTTTTTAAGTCAATATGCAGCCAATAGGGATTAGTTTCTGTTTTGAGTTTGACACCACTGATAGATTATCCTCTGAAATTATTTCCAACTCTGTAATTCAATGATTATTACAGGCTAATTTGTGTTATAATCTTGTTTCTTCCTCCAAAAAGATAAAAAGTAAAAAGAAACAAATTAATCTTTAACCAGGAATATCTCATCTCCTTGAATATAAATAGTTCAACACCTTAAACTCTGAAAACAATGAATGAAACTCTACGGAATTATAATAGTTCATACATGTGGATGGAAAGGAGTAGAAACCACTGCAGGCAATGTACTGAACCACTGTTTTTTCTGTAGACTAATTTCATCTTTCCAGTATTCTATGGTTGGGGGTAGTATCATCTTCCTTAAATAGCTACAAATTTTAGGGGAAATTCTAATGATTTGTCTGGCATAAAAACATGATTGTTCTTTAGGACTCTATTTTTCAATAGAAATTCCTTCTGTTACTATGATGAAAGCCTTCAATTCTTAATAGCTCAACCTTCCTTAACAGAGAAATCATCCCTGTGCTATACAAGACATAGAATTATTAATGCTCCAGTGATCACAACCATATCTAACTAAGTCCAGTTCCTACTTCTTCTCCAAATGCAGAATTCAGAAAATACAACCTTCTATAGCGATTCTGTCAGTTTCAAACAAAAAAGATTCTCTTCTTCATGTCCAATCTTCTGAATCATGCTGAAAACCAGCACTGTTTCTCATCCTCTTCTCCTTGCTAAGTATTTTTTTTTTTTTTTACTTTTACTTTTACTTTTCTGACTTAAGAAAATTCTCTGATTAAGGCTCTGATTAATTGCTGGTGGTATGATTCCACATACCCCCAAATCTCTAATTAGAAAGAAAACACAACAGAAGACTGCTTAAAGTATATCCAGATTCTGTGATATGTCAGAATTAACAACTGTCCAGTGTAACTTGTAAGAGACAACTGTTTTACAAAGAACTCCACTGACTTGATGAATCCAGGAAAATACATTATTGTAACAGCAAGTATCTAAACTAGTAGGCACACCCTTAAAGTGTAAAAGCAGTTTTTTTAATTCCCTGTAATAAATGCAAGTCCTTCCCCTGTTCCCCTTGGCTGGTTACAACCTATCCAGAGCAATTAATTTCCTCCACCTGAACAAGAATCCTCACCGCCCCCTGATTACATCTCCCATTGGAATTCACGTTATTTAGACATAGTTCTGTCCTTTCTCTGATTCTTTATTCCCTACATTTCAGTAACTTTAGCCCTTATTTTCTTTTACCCTTATTTGGGTGTGTATACAGCCTTTCTTCATCTACCAATAGATGGCTTCCTTCTAAAAGTTTTGTTTCCTTTGTTCCATATCAGCCTAACCCTTAGATCTCAGTTCTTAGGTTTGTTTCATTTCTCTGACTTTTTTTTTCATTACTCTATGGAAACTAAACCCTCATCCAATTCTCACATATCTGGATAATCCTGAACCAGTGATTTACCCTTTGTTTGCCTAAGTTTCTTCCATGGTTCAAAAGATTTAATAATAGCTTATATACGTCCTAGGGTTGTTGTGAGGAACAAATAAGCTAATACTTGTAATAACAAATACATAAATGGATAAAGAAAGAAAAAAGGAAAGAAAGAAAGAGGGAGGAGGGAAATGAGAGAGAGGAAGGGAGGAAAGAAGGAAGGAAGGAAAGAAGGAAAGAAGGAAGGAAGGAAGGAAGGAATTAAGGACTCTTAAGGTAGAGATAGAGATGGAGCAAGGGAAGAATGGAGGAAGGAAGGACGCAAAGGAGGGAAGGAGGGAGGGAAAAGAGGGAGAGAGGAAGGAAAAGAGAAGAAAAAAAGAAGGAAGGAAGGAAGGAAGCAAGAAAGGAAGGAAGGAAGGGAGGGAGGGAGGGAAGGAGGGAGGGAAGAAAAGAAAAGCATAGTACCTGTAAAAATGTTTATTCCCCTTCCCTTGCTCAGAAATGGGTTCTTGGCATTCAGCTTTCTAGTACTATTCTCATTCTCCTTTTTAGCTTGGATCTCTCTAGTTAAATATGGCAGACATTCAAGCTAGAAAACTAGGATCAATACACTCCTGGCCTCTGTATCACTGCACATGATAGTGTAGAGTTTTTAAGAACTCCTAATGATGTGACCTGTCTTGACAGATACTTTTCTCTTTGACTCTCCAACAAATACCTTCTACTATAATCAGATCATTTTCTTTCTTTCCTATGTGTAGTTTTCACTACTGCTTTTATATCTTTGTCTACCTGACTATAAAAAAATTATATTTATTGGCCCCAGATTTTCTATGAAGTTTTATTTGAATACCTCTGTAAGTAAAAAGAGTGCCGGACCTGGTATGAGAAAGAGCCATCTCTTTGAGTTGAAATCAGGTCTGGGATCATTTACTAGCTGTATAACCCTGTTTGCCTCAGTTTCCACATCTGTAAAATGAGCTAAAGAGGAAAATGGCAAATTACTCCAGTGTTTGCCTAAATGTGGTCACAAAGACTTAGAGACAACTGAAAAATAACTGAGCAAAAAAAAAGGAAATTTCTAGTGGAGACAAAAGTATGAGACAATATGATATAGGGGAAAGACTTTCAAATCAGACCATCTGAATTAAAATCCCATTTCTGACATCTACTTTATGTATGACAATTGGCAAATTACTTCATCTCCCTTGCCTTCAATTTCCTTCTACTGTAAGATGAGAAGGCAGGACTATTATGACTTCCAAACTACCTTTCAGTTTTCTTTATACGATCTTCTGATTTAAACACGCAAGCTAAACAGCTTAAAAACACAAATTATTGCTTCTGACCAAAACTGAATTATTATTTTAGTCGTCCAGAGGTAAAAACAAAACAAAACAAAAAACATACAACTAAGAGGCCTAAATTATAAAGAGGAACTAGCTTACACTCTTTGGGAACCAGATACCCATAGAGTAGAATAGAATATAGTATAGTGTAGGTACATAGAGAGTGGTATAGTAGAAGACTATAGAGAAGTGGTATAGTAGAGTTACAAGAACTAAATTCAAATTCTGCCTCAGTTACAAGCTGTATAATCTTGGGCAAATTACCCTACTATGCTTCAGTTTCCTCATTTGTAAAATGGAGATAATAACACCTACTTCATAAGGTTGTAATGAGAATCATGAAATAATAATAATAAAGGATTTTACAAGCCTTAAATACTACATGAATTCTAGCTATTAGCTCATAACACTGGGCACAAAATAGAATATCAGCAGATATAAGTACATTTATTATATTTCCCTAGTCCTTGGAAAAAGAGGAAGAAAGAGTGGAGGGGGAAAAGAAGCAGTTTTTGTCCCTGTCAATGAATTCATGTCTTCTTTTCAGATATTCTCCAACAGCTGATAAATTTTTCCTTAGAGTAGAGGACCCTGATTAGGATGTAAGAGGTCTACAGCTATTCTCCTTTCTCACATAAATCCTATTCAATGAAGAAATATACCTATATTAATGAAACCCTAAGGAAATAGAGTGGTAATCTGCAACAAATTTCTTAGAACCCCCTATCCACCTCACATTTACAAATATCTCAGTATTGGATTCTATTAGCATTGGATCCTGATAATTGCTCCCTTGTGTAGACTAAGGCATAGGCAGACTAAAGAAACTAGAAGCTACCTCTATTCTTCTTTGGGTGTAATATTCTCAGAGGGACTGCCCCTTATCATTGCTTACAGAAAACCTTAATGGACCTAAGAAATAGTGTTTCTTTCATATCTCCAGGCAATCAGAATTGAAATAAATTGAAACTGCAGAAGACTTTAGAGCAAATCTTTTCTATTCCATGGCAGCTCATGTGTGCTCCAAAGCAATGACATCATATTCTCAGGCAGTTTTCCTAGGTTCCCTCTCTGGAATACTTCCTTCCCCAGCAGACAGGAGCAGGCACACAGGTTGTATGATTTGGCTTCCTCACCAGGATTCTAAAGGGATGGTAGCCAATAGTTTGGTCATTCTGACACCAGACACTATATGCAAAAAGTGGTTATGTTTTCTCTGGCAAGATTGGGAAGATGGGTTGCAGTTTACATTGAGTAGATGGGTTTCGGTTAACAGCCCTACTCTAGGTCATTGGCAGTTCCTGTTAGGCATTCAGCCATTGACATGATGTAATGTTTCCTTTGTCTTCATCCACACTTGTATGTCTCCATTTGATAAATATGCATTTTTCATATTTTTTTCACTTATTAATTATGAACAATAGATCATATACCTTGTTTTCACTTCTAGCTTTTTGTGTTGTGGTTATGTTGGCATTACTATTAGCTATAGAAATATTTAGAGTGATTTTTACTATGATTTCAAATACTTTTTTGATGATTAGTCTATCAAAGTCACACAATTTGCTAAACTAATTAAAGGCTCCATCAGTCTTGCTCAGTGCTCCTAGTTGAAGCTTACTAAGAATCTGTACAGCCAATTTTTGATAATTCAGAGTCATGGGCTCCTTGTTTCATTTCCTAACCTCTCCTTCTATTGCCTTCCTCCTGTATACATCATGTTTATTATCATTAGTACTAGGAACAGGTATAAGCCATGTGTAAATGTAGCTGCTTTGAGAAATTCTCTTGAAAAGATTCGTAGCTTAGCAAGTCTAAATAAATGACTGAAAAGAAGTTTTAAATTATTTATGGATTTCAGTAACCTGTCAACAAAATTCTAATGACTCCCAATGAAGCTGCTTCTGACTTTTTACAAAATATTCCCTTTCTCATAAATAACCTGAAAGATATCTTGTAGTGACACAACAGTTAACAGAAGTTGCAGGAAAACCAAGTTAAAAGTTTTAGCTGTGCTATACCATATTGAAAAGAGAAATTTTCAGAACCAAACAACATAAATTACTTGTGAAGGACTTCATAACCAGTTGGGTTTATACATTAGTATGCTTGCAACATGCTTCACTGAAAATAATATTTTAGTACAAATCAGGAAGCCAAGGTCTTTTTTATCAGCTCATCCATTAAATAACTGTATGATAATGGTTAGTTCATGTAACATATCTAGACTTCAGTTTTCTTATCTGAAAAATGAGAATTTCATATTAAGCAATCTCTAAGTTTCTTTCCAATTTTATAATTGGAATATAATTTATAATATAACTTATTAAGGGGGAAAAGTTGTGACCATGACATCAGGGAAGTGATGCCATGACATGCAAGTGAATTTGATTTAAATCAAGGAGAACTATTTAAGCTTAATTTCCTCAGTTTCCCTTCCAGAGAGATGGCCCTGGATGCAATAGGAAGCCTTGGTCTTTTTAAACTAAAGTTTTCAACAGGTATCAGTTTTATAGAGACCGCACCCATTCAGTGATGAAGGCTAGGCAGCAATTGAAACAAAGAATCTCCTCATTCACCTAGTCCCCCCCTTTCCCAAAAAAATTTAATTAAATAAATACATAAATAAATCTGAGAGGGGAAGAACCTCAGAGTTTCTGGTCATAGCAGAAATGACTGCAATTTACGTTCAATTTGAGTCAATCAGGACTCAAACAATAACCAAATGAGGCCTGGGACCTATTGTGGCTAATCAATGAGAATCACAGTGGTTTTGATTTAAGTCTTGGTTCTTAAGAAGAAATCTAACTTTTAAACTCCAAAATATCTTGGGAGAATTCAGAGATTCTAAAGAATTTTTTTAAAAAGCAGCTTCTAAAGCATCTATAGGACAAAGGAAGAGGAGGGAAGAGAGAGGGAAGGAAGAAGGGAAGGAGGAGGGAGAAAAGAAGGAAGGAAGGAAGAGAAGGAAGGAAGGGAGGGAAGAGAAGGAAGGGAGGGAAGGGAAGAAAAGACGAAAGAAAGGTTAGGTTCCCAATTTACCAGTTTCTAGTTTGTGATCCAGCTCAACTCACAGAGGTTTTTTGTCCTTCGTTCCCAAAAAGGTCTATGACATGAGGGAGGTAATGCCATGACATACAAGTGGATTGGATTTAAATGAGAGAGCAAAGTAATAATATATAATTAAGAAACACTATTTGAAAGTTTACATTGATCTTTTCCTGTTAATATTGACTATAGCTCTATGCTGGTAATGGCTTCCTGGAAATTCTAATGGAACAGAAATTATTTTTATAACCATATTCAGAAGAGAAAGCAACTAAGTTGTTTTTTGGTTTTTTTGTTTTTGTTTTTGTTTTTTTAAGAAACTTAGTGCTGGTAAAATAGTAGACAAATTTCTGAGCTAAAAACTTCTGTTGCCTCTGGTCTGTATTCTGTCTCAAAAATGTCAGCTCTTTTAAGAACAATAATTTTTAGCATACTGACATGTCCATGAAAGGAGTTAACACATGAAAAGTTATAATAGCAAACATTATAAATTTGACAAATTATTATTTATTTGATTCCTTTTCTAAGGCATCATAATAGATACTTGAGAAGACAACTTCTGCCCTCATGACTATAATCTAGGTAGCATATAATATTCAGAAATAACAATAAAAATATCTGCATACACATGGAACTTTAAGGCTTGCAAAGTATCTCTCACAATAATCTTAAGGCAACTAGGTGCTATATTTGGGAAAAGGTCTTCTACCAGCAAGTCAGTGTGGCTTCACAAAGGGTCTAATTCAATCTTACAAAATATCAATAAACACTTAGAGCTGAGATCAAGTTTTCTAACAAAACAATTTGAGTATGACATGAGATAATACTTAGCATCCACTTTTTGAATTAAAAGGCTGTTGAGAATTCTGGAAAGAATGCAGTGAAAAAAAGAGCCATTTTCTCCCAATATTTTAATCATGTAGAAATAAAGAGAAATAAATATATTATTGGGGAGATCCCCTAATTTCAGGGATATGAAGAGAGAGACCCTCTAGATTCCTTGTTTTTGTCACTCAATAAAGTGTCACTGATAACAGAATACACTGAGTTTAGGACAGGAAGCTAGAACAAGTGGAGAATTCTTTCCATGAGTCCATCATAGCTTAACTATCACCTCCAACAGAGCATTTACTCTAATGTAGGCCAAATCTTAATGATAACTATCAGGGATCTGGAGGAGGATGGAGGAAAGAAAGAGACATAAACTAAAACAATTTTTAATTGACGTGTAATCACAGGCATAAAGTAAAATTTTTTGATGTCTCACAGACAAAGTATTCCCTGAGAGTCAGATTATTCTCTTATCTGTCTGGCTCCTTGCAAGGACTTTCGTCTTTGAATCCCTAATACCTAGTATGTAATACCTCACATATAGTAGATCCTTTATATATAGACATAAATATAGACCCATTTATCTATCTATAAAAGTAGATGATAGAAATAGATAGATAGATAGATAGATAGATAGATAGATAGATAGATAGATAGATAGATATTGAGTTAATATTTTTAAAATGCAATTCACTTTTATCAACCCAAATCACTCAATCTGGCCATCTGCTTTAAAGGAAGCTTCCCCTTCCCACCTCCCACCTCCCAGACCTGGAAGGAGGGAGAACAGAACTACTTTAGTACACTCAGTAATCTTTAAGTTTCACATATTCTTTCTCTGCATAAAAATACAAAGAACACAGAAAATGAAAGTGGGAAGCAACCTCAAAAACCATCCAATCCATCCCATGCAAGAAAGAAATAAATAGCTCATCCGAGGCACTCAGTCTTGTCTTGAAGATTTTCAAGGAAAGAAAACACAGTATTAATCTAGGCAATATATTCTGTTTTTGACAGTTTTAATTGTTGGAAGTTTGTTCTAAAACCAAACTTAAATTAACCTCTTTGTAACTCTATTGCTTTTGGTTCTGTCCTCTAGTACTTTATTGAACACGTCTGCCACCTTCTTCACATATAACAACTCTTCAAATACTTGAAGATTGCAATCATATCTACACTGACAATTATCTTCTCCAGGTTAAACAATAATGATAGCTGGCATTTCTAGAGTGTTCACTGTGTGCCAAGTGTAGATATGATTGCAATCTTCAAGTATTTGAAGGGTTGTTATTTTATAATTATTATGTAACTTGATTCTTACAATAACTCTGAAAAATACATGCTATTATTATCCCCATTTAAAAAATTAAGAAACCGAGGCAAACAGGGGGTGATACTCATGGTCACACAACTAATAAGTGCCTGAGTCCATATTTGAAATCAGATACTCCTTCTTCCTGGCCCTTGAAAACATATTGATTGGTTGTCCTTCATTTTTTGAAGAGGACCAAAATGCATTGGTTAAAATGGAATTACAGTGTGTCTGACTATAGCTGATCAGATTAATCTGAGCTCAGAATGCTCTGCCACAAGTTGGACACAAATAGTCCTATGAACATTTGGGGTGGCTTCTATTATGTCTCTTTTGAGCAAATTCATTTCTGCTCTGTTCACAAAGCACAGCATTTTCTCTGATAAGGGCACTCTAGGCAGTCTTCAACCAGTATCATACAATCAATTCTAAAGTTCTTAAGAGATACCTTGAGAGTGTCCTTTCTTTTTCTGACCACCTTAGGAGTGCCTGCCCTGTGTGAGTTATCTATAAAATAGTCTTTTTGACAAATAGACATTTGGCACTCTAACAATGTGGAGAGCCACAGAGTTATGGTGTAGAGTTGAGCTCTCTGTAATGGAGTTGGAATGCTTGGCAGATTAGTTCAAGAAAGGATCTCAGTATCTGGTACCTTATCCTGCCAGGAAATCTTCAGAATCTTCCTAAGATAATTCAAATGGAAGTGATCCAGTTTCCTGGCATAATCTTGATAAACTGTCCAGGTTTCACATGCATACAATGGCTCTTCCATTTTTTTCCTTCAGATGCTCCCAAACACTGAGCTAGCACTGTGTGTGTCAATCTTATTATCAATGGGTACATCCCTGGAAAGTGTACTACCAGGAAAGTGAATTTATTCACAGCATTCAAAACTTCACCATTTGCTGTAACTGATGGTTTTGCATATGGATGGTGTGCTGGCTGCTGGAGTTCTGTGTTTTCTTGGTGTTAATTGTTAAACCAAAATTAGCAGAAGCAGTAGAGAACTAATCCATACTTTATTGCATCTCAGCTCCCTCCACTCAGTTTTGGTGTGTAGCTTTTTCAAATTGAAGAATTCACCATCAATGCAATAGCTGATTTTGATACTATGTCTTCATTGAAGACATTTGACAACATGGCTAAAAAAAATATCATGCATTCAAAGACCCTCATCATCCAAATTGCTTTTCTCTATACAGTCTCAAGCTTTTTAAATTGTTAGTGCCCAGAAATATACATAACCCTCCAGATAAGGTTTAATGAGTGCAAAGTACAATCAGACTATCACTTATCTACTTTTAAAACTCTCCCTCCCTTTATGCTATCCAAGATTGTATTCTTAGCAATCTCTCTTCAATTTCTCCACAAGAATAGCATGAGTTATGTTTACTTAAAAATTTGCTGAAAACTAAGTACTGTATGCAGAACATTGCCTTGTTCTACTATTTTAGTAATCAGATAAAAAGAAAAAAGAAGGAAATGAAGTTAACTTGGCATGAAATGTTCCTGACAAAATCATGTTGACTTTCTATTATTGTTTCCCTTTCTCAACATTTGCTAATCCCATTTGTAACTATCCCAGAATATTCCCAGGAATTAAAGTCAAGATTCCAGATTTATGTTTGACAGATTCTGAGCTCTTTTCCTCTTGAAAGTCAGGACATGTGCTTCTTTATAAACATATGGTTGGTATAGTGGTTTTCTTGATTTTTTACACATTATCAACCTTGGTTTACCATTGAAGCCTGAATGCTCTTTCAGGACTTGGGGGCATAATTCATCTGAGCCAAGATATTATAATTCTTCAAAGTCAATTTGAGGTCTCCTCACTATATTCTAACTCATTTGGGGACCAACTTCCTGTTGGTCATTTTTGTTTTTTGTCATGTCAGAGTAAAAGTTATTCTACAAAACCAGAAAGGAGCACAAGAAGAATGGAGAATTTCATATTATCATCTTCCACAAAACACAAAAGGAGGTCAGATCCCTTCTTTGATCATCATTTTCTCCCATTATCTCTTAAATGTTGTTGTTACTGTCCTCACCAGCTTCAGCTAATCCTGAGTTTGGCATTTCTTGGATAAGATTCACTACTAAGCCTTGCTCTTTCTATACCTTCTGTCCCTAGGTCAGGCATCGTTCTTCTGAATAATCATCTTTTTTTTTTAAATCTAAGTTGGTTTTTATTGGCATTTTTTTTTCTTTTTATCTGTCTAGCATTCCATTCTTGAACAACTTCAATTCCTGCTGGACTGTCTTTCTACTCCATAAAAGATTTATCTATTTTTCCTATGAATTCTTCAATCTAGTGTCTTAAAATTTAAGGAACATTTCATGTCATGCTCAGATTTGTTCCACTTCTCTCTCTCAAACTATAATGGAGTGGTCACTTAAATCAAATTTCCAATTTTTGGTACCCTAGTTACTAGTTCCTCCCATCAGTAAGAATTAGATTCAGAACAACTCTATTGGTTCCTCCACAATGTGAATGAAAAAACTATCACTAAAACAAGAAATTAGCAAGTTGTTAACCCTTCTGCTTTTGAAAGAGAAAGAGAACTCCAGCAGATTTCTGCATTACTGAAGTGTCCCATCATTCTTCTTAAAATCTGTTTTCTGACCTCATTTATTCCTTCTTTCTATTCAGGTGGTCAGTAGTATCTGCCAATGACAAAATCATTGCTACATTGCTCTTCATTTGATCTTTACCCAAGTAATTTCCATCAGACTTCCATCCTGTGGTTACTGGATTTTCTAACATGAATATAACTTCCTTAAACACAAAACTTCCCTCTTCCACAAATTTTCCCTATCCTTTAAAAATAGATAAATAAAGTATATTCATCTAGAGCAATAGTTCAACAACAAATTGTACTTATGGAACAGTATTTGAAACTTAATAAAAGACATGATATATAAGTGATAAAATATGTGGATTAATCACAGCAAGGATGAGAGACAACAAATAGATTATCTATAAAGGTACTCCTAATATGTTAAAAGAATCAGAAATGTCCTCCAGCAAATTGGATACATAGTTCATAGAGAAAAAAGGACTATATTTTCTATCTGTACTAGCAGAGAGAATAACTATATTACTAAAACCATCAATTGAACTAAGTATCAAATCAAGTATTTATATATGATAGATTATAAGCTCATTTCAAGTAGGGATTATTTTATTCTTTGAATTTATATTCCAGCCCCAGCGTAGTATCTGCCATACAGTAGAGATTTAATGAATACTTGTTGATTGCTTGAGACATGTCTTACTTGCTCTTAATAGACTGCTTTGAGGATAAGGGCATTGTGTTTTATCTCGTTATAGTCTCAAATCTTAGGACAAGGTCTCATAAATAATAGAGACTTAATAAATAGGTACAAACCAAACTAAATTGTAATTGTAATTAGTATATACCTGAAAATTTATTCACTATAGTAAAGATGAATTGTGACCTGAATGGGATGCTTCTATATTAGAGTACAATGGTGAATGAAGTGTTAAAATAGAATTTCTGCATTGTAAGGAGCCTTAGAAATATTCTAGATTATCTTTCTTCTCTATGTAAAAAACAAACAAAGATGTTCAATACAACATCTCCAATAAGTGATCTTTTATTTGAATACATCCCCGGCTGGAGAAATCATTAACTCACAAATTACCCCACTGCCAATTTGGTTCACCTCTGTGTCTTAGAAAACTATTCTGTATGTTTTACATCTGCCAAAAATCTCCCTATCTATTTTTATAGCCATTGTTCTGTCTATACACTTCAGAGAAGAAAAGAAAATGGAGAAAAGCTAATGAACCCTTTACCCAATGCATAAAGAGAAATCACATCCTTTTTACCCTTGAGTTGTGGCAACAGAAAGTTAATCAAGGCAAGCAGCAGCAAGATCCAAGCCCAAAGTCCTTTGTTTGGCAACTACCTTTATGAGATTCCCATTACATCATGCACTTGCAATTTCCAAATTTCCACTTCCTGATAAGCTGCATAGAACTGGCACTTCTATTGAGTGATACCCCATTTCATGCTTTCCTATATGTAAACATGAGAGTACCGGGAATTATATTTCAAGTGAAAAAACTTGTTTTCAGAAAAGGACAGGAGACCTGGGGGTAGGGGTGGTAAAAATATCTAAATTATTGATATTCTATCCAAACCCCATGCCCCTCACACATATACAAATGATTTTATTCCCTTATAATTATCCTGCATATTCTTTGCAGATGGCCCATAACTAAGAAACTTGTTCCTCAGAGCAAGGCTTCACTCCTTACTCAACTGTATCAGAAGGTTATTCTATTCTTTTCAAATGACAATTCCAATGGCCAGTGGACAGTGCCTGTACTTTTGATGGTTTACTAAGATATAATTATGAATTCACCACTGATCCATTTGTTATAGCATTGAATAGTTTGCTGGTTCTTCCTCCTTGCCTCTCATTATTTATTCCAAATGGGACACTGAAGTTCGAGAACCCTGGCTTATATTCAAGAAATTGCACCTCCAGGCAGTCAGGGAAAATAGCACTTATACCTACATTTAAAAAATATATACTACTTATATGTAAGAATGTGCTTTATATTCATTCTTCTTTAGATAGTCTCTTATTATGTAGATAATGTAATGCCTGAAGCCTTCATGTTTTCATGTACAGTTGTTCAAGTATTTTGTTACCCTTCAAACTAGGCCACAAATCTGTATCCCATTTTGGACAGATAGATTGGCAATGTGGAAGGTTATTCTATTTTCAAGGCAACAGGGAAAAGAATAATGACAGATGTCTGAAATTTACTTTAGGGCATCACTGAGGACTCTTGGGATGTGGATTATAAATGAGAAAATTAAAGGACAGAATAGTCCTCAAGTTCTTTTTGAAAAGGGTTTGGCACCAATGAAATCAGTGCCATATTTACAAAAAAAAAATAAAAAAAGAAAGAAAATTAACTCATTGGCACTTCTGAGAAAAAAACATCATCAAAGAAAATGTCATTGAATAAATCTTTTTTCCCTTCTAAAATCTGCACATCAGCAAATAGCTTATAACCAGTTGAAGAAGATGCACAATGGCTTTCCTTATTTTCCCATGGGCCATATGGAAACATTTGATGATCTGAAAATATGAAGTTGTTGACAAATATGCATTTATTTATTGGTGGATTTGGATTTGACTTCAGAAGTGTCCATACTGATTAATGAATTTAAGTCATAGATTTTAGTGCAAAATATTTTCAGGAATTATTTTGAAAAAGACATGCAATAATGCAATGCTTGCCTGCCTATCATTGGCATTTCTAAGTGGATTTCTTCCTTTCTAATGCACTGACAGATTGAGGTGGATAAGGGAACTTCTTTCATACACTGGGAAAAATTATTTTAACTGCTTATATAAAAGTAGCTAATTTTTACTCCTCTTTGAGTTAAATATTTTGGTTTTTTTTCTCAAAAATTTGGAAATCTACTATTAAAAGTAATTTTTTTTTTCTGGATGCAGTTTACTCTTTTGTTTAAAAAAAAAGCTTTCAGTGCCATTTGAAAATACCTTAATATCTGCTTCTTGGCTTATTTGGATGGAAAACAAAAGGAACTAAGTATGAGAAAGCTATTAAGAGAAAGCTATTATTATCATTTCAATAGAATTGTGTAGGCTGAAACTTCCCTCATCTATGTTGTAGTAGTTAGGAAGATGACCCTGATGACTACACACAGAGAAAGAGGATATAGTATTTAATTTTGTTGATGTACCTATTGCCATAGTTCCCATGAACATTTACAAAAGCTCATTTAAAAGGACGAGTACTAATGATTGTTTCTTATAGTTTAACACAAAAATCAGCAGTATAAACATGGGAGAAAATTACCCCTTCACCAAGCCAAATATAGTTAAAAGACTTAAACTTATGAATCATCAGGAACATTTTTCACCAATATAAGAATTTTCCCTTCTTACTCTAACAGCTAACAATATACTGCAATAGAGGAAAGGAGGTTAGTTCAACAGTACTGGGAATCTAGGTGGTAGAGGTATAAGGCAAATTAATTGTAATAAGTGTTATTCTGAGCCTTTTGATGTGTTTTGTGCAATCAGTGATGACTTAGAAATAGTATATTCATAAAGGCAGGGGGGAAAGAGCATGTTTTTACTTTGCCTCTCACTGCAAAGACCAATAGATGACATTTGATTACCACTTCCTTTCTAGTTGAAAGATACTTTCTTGTACCACTCTAGATCACAGAAGAGGTAAAACCTTTTTTTAAGTAACTTCCTATCCACAGCCATAAAAATCATCCCATTAGAGCCAACAAAATACGCTCTCTATTTATATAACCAGAAATGTATATGTATGTGTGTGTGTATATGTATATATGGACATTCTAAGGGAAGCAATAAAATTCATGAGTAAGCATTAGGTGAACACCTTCACCAAATCTTTCTTATTTTCCCAGTTCAGAGGCTGCAAATGAATAAGAACAAAGAAAAGTCAGACATCCTCTGCCTCCATACCTTTACCTCCCACTCTTACCCACATCAGACTTACACAGTCATTAAAAAAAAAAATATATATATATATATATATATATATATATATTGGGGGGGAGGGGGGTGAAGTGGATAGAGCACCAGTCCAGGACCTAAGTTCAAATATGGCCTCAGACACTTAACACTTCCTAGCTTTGTGACCCTGGGCAAGTCACTTAACCCCAATTGCTTCATTGTAAAAAAATGTTTACAATAGAAGTAAAAATGAATTGAGCTCATTGTTGTCAGTTTATATTTATTACCATTTAAATTGGGATAGTTCATTAAGAAATGAAGTGTCACAGATGGTAAAACTTCAAAAGACAAGGATTTTTGAATAATGAACCAGGAAAAATGAAAGTTCATTAAGTTTTTAAATTGAAAAAGTTTTTTTTTTAATTCAAGCTTTATTTTCACAAATGTTTTTATATAGTCAACTTTCTTGATACAATCATGGGTTTAGAATTAAACAACACTTCAAAAGACATCTAGTTCTCTGATTCTTTTTAGACATGAGGAAAATAAGAGACAGTGGTTAGAGAATTTGTTCCCCAGGTCTTAGGGTAGACCTATCTAGGGGTAGAGTTACTATTAAAACATAGGTTTTATGATTCCAAGTTTATTGCTTATTGTGTCTATGCCACTTTGTTTTCCTTACCCTGATAAGTGGATGCAATTTTATCTTTACCTGGAGATTGTGAAATTCCTGAACACCAATTCTCAAAGCTATAGGAGGCCACATAAATCTACACCGGTCCTACAAAATACTTTGAAAATTTTAGTTTTTATTGTTGCTTATTTGTTGTCAAATGGCTTTCTTATCACTTGTCCTCAGTTAAAAATGGAATCTCAAATAATATATTTTGATTCTTCAAGTCCTGTGGTTACTCATGTCTGGCTAATGTCAGGATATGGGGCATATGGAGGAGGGGAAAGGATTAATATTATCACTTTCATTCCCTGTGTCAGTTCTAGTATTATTTAGACTATTTAGAAAGCTTTGAACTTACACTCTGCAACCCTGTACAAGATGCTACTTCAATTGTTATCTAAGATCAATATCACACAAACACAAAGACAAATAACAAAGAGAGCAGTTTCACTGATGGAAGAAGTAGGTATGAAAGTAGAACTCTAGCTTTAGAAATTCTCTTTTATCAAAGTGTTTTAAAGAAGATATTTTTGGTAGGCCAAACAACAAATGGACCAGCAGAGTGTAAATATGATATATTTTATCATAAAATAAATAATGTTCTTTATAGTTATATTGGAAGTCACGATTTAACCAAAGTAATGGGCCATTTATTCCCAGAAGCTGGTGGATTCCTACTTCTGTACTAAAGGCAATAAACACTTTTAGTAGATAATGAATTTACACTCTAAAAATCAAATACATTGATCAGATGCCTTCCTATAGTATTTACCATTAGGTCTCTGGATGGCAAAGAGCTTTGCTAAATTCACACAGTTGCAAATTTGTAAGGCCTTTATTAAGTTTTACTGACACAGTCTAATGAGCATGGAACTCTCTCTATTAACTTAATCCTAAATTGAATGTTATTTTTGGTACTTTTCTTCCAAAGAGAATCAGTTGCCTATGTAACACAAAGTAGATGCTTGTCAATTATCTGGTTAATTTGCTTTGCGTATAGATAACAAAATGAATAAGTCAGCCCCTTTGGCCTCCAAGACAATTTTGAGGTCCTAATGCTCACCTGGCTGTCTTCACAAAGCAATTTTTGTTGATATTTCTTCACTTCCTCTAGCCAAAAAATATCATCCTGAGTCTTGATTTAAGTATATTTTGTACAAAATAAAAGTGTATCAAAATGATACCAAAATTGATAGTAAAGCAATAAATGAGCCACATGTATTTTTCCAAATACCCAGATTTTTAAACTTACATAGACAAAATATCAACCCTGCTGATAGAATTTTCACATGAACATAATTTTATTTTGTACAACACGTGTATAGCTCTTCTCTCCTGAGAGTATTTAGATGTGCCTACTCAATAGGAACTTTCGATTTCTATACTGTCTTCTGACATATTCTAAAGCTTGGGTTTGGAGAAGGAAGATTGTTACCAAGTCATAGGTAAGAAAAATATAAAGGACAGTGGTGGTCTTGACCCAAAAGGATAAACAAATCATTGAACTAGGGTCAAACCTAGAAGCATTCTGACATAAATAAATACACTCTGAGTTGTGAGATAGAGTCCAGAGCAACATGTGCAGCTGGGTGAAAGGAGTAAGCAGCAGAAGAAATCTATAGTGAGTAAATAAGCTCCATCTAGGCAATAGTACAAGCTACTGCTGTATTTCATTTTATTCTATGCAAAGTTTATGCCTTAAACAGTATTTTTTTTTCTGAACCAATTGGGGTTAAGTGATTTGCCCAGAGTCACACAGCTGGGAAATGTTGTGTCTGAGGCTAGATTTGAACTTGGGTCCTTTTGACTTGAGGGCTGGTGCTCTATCCACTGAACCAACTAGCTGCTCCATAATATTCTTTTTAATGCTCTTTTGTGCTAAGAAAAGAAATCTACATTTTAATAAACCAGAATAAAATATTATTTTGATCTATTTAATTAACAAAAGTATACAATCATCAAAAATTCACACTGGAAGTTTGTAATCAAATTTTCACTTATCAAGGTTATTTTGTGAGTGTTTCCTTACACTAGAAAAGTATTGACAGGGGAATCAAAACCCTACCTCTGATAGGTGTTACTTTGAGCAGGTCATCAAACTTCCTGAGGCCTCAATTTCTTCATGTAAAATGAGTCTGGGAATTAATGGAATTTGGAATTCCATTCAGCTGTAGATTAGTGTTCTTCAAAAAATTATTGTACTAAATGATCTCTGAGTAATTTTCCAATAATGAAATTTTGGAATTAGTAGAAAAATGAGAAAGCACTCTGACAGAATTGGAGGTTAGATGTTGATCTTATAATCTACTAAGATCAACTCAAAATATGTACATGATGTAGATACAAAGGTTGATATTATAAGCAAATTAGGGGAATCATAGAAGAAACTTATCAGATTTATAGATATGGAAAGAGTACATGAGCAAGCAAAAGATAGATTACAGAAGATAAAATTAGTCATTTTGATTATAAAAAATTAAAGATGTTTTTAGCACAAACAAAATCAATGCATTCAAAACTAGAAGAAAAGTATGAAATTTGGGGGAAGTGATCTATAACAAGTTCTTCTAAGAGTTTTATTTTCAAACATATAAAGAACTGAGCCAAATTTATAGATATTGGAGCCATTTGTCAATTGAGAAATGGTCAAGAATAGGCAGTTTTGAAGGGAAAAAACAAAGCCATTAAGTTATATAAAATATTCTAAATCACTGATTAGAGAAATGTGAAATAAAACAACTCTGAAGTAATATCTAACATCCATTAGATTGACTGAGATGTTGGAAGGGAGGTGAGAAAATAGGTATGCTAATATATAATTGTTATAATTGTGAACTATTCCTACCATTGTGGAGAAAAATTTGGAAACATGGCCAAAGGGCTGTAAAACTACATTTCTCAAAGAGGACCATGACATCAGGTGTAATATTGAAGAGGGCAAAGAAAGCCTAGGATAGAACCCTGAGGGACTTACAGTTAGAGGGTATAAGAATGAAGACCTTGAAAAGATGATTGAAAATTGTCAAGTAGATAGTATGAGAATAAGAAGAGAATAATATCCAGACAATTTAGAGAGAAGAGAGTGTTGAGGACATGAGGGTAAACAATAGTGTCAAAACCTGCAAAGAGGTCAAGGAAGATGAGGATTTTTTTTTGTTTTATTTTTATTTTTTAAGTCTTTTTAATTTTCAATACATATCAATGGATAATTTTTCAACATTAATTCTTGCAAAATCTTGTGTTCCAATTTTTCCCCTCCATTCCCCCAACCCCTCCCCTAAATGGCAAATAAACCAATATATGTTTTTTTTTTTTCCTTTTTTTTTTTTTTTTTTTTTTTTATAAATTTTATTTTATTTAATAATAACTTCGCATTGACAGAATCCATGCCAGGATAATTTCTACACAACATTATCCCTTGCAATCACTTATGTTTCGTTTTTTCCCCTCCCTCCCTCCCCCCCCCCCCCCCAGGATGGCAAGCAGTCCTATATATGCTAAACATGTTGCAGTATATCCTAGATACAATACATATTTGCAGAACCGAACAGTTCTCTTGTTGCACAGGGAGAATTGGATTCAGAAGGTAAAAATAACTCGGGAAGAAAATCAAAAATGCAAATAGTTCACATTCATTTCCCAGTATTCCTTCTTTGGGTGTAGCTGTTTCTGTCCATCATTTCTCCAATGAAACTCAGTTAAGTCTCCTTGTCAGAGAAATCCACTTCCATCAGAATACATCCTCATACAATATCGTTGTCGAAGTGTATAATGATCTCCTGGTTCTGCTCATCTCACTTAGCATCAGTCCATGTAGGTCTCTCCAAGCCTCTCTGTATTCATCCTGCTGGTCATTCCTTACAGAGCAATAATATTCCATAACATTCATATACCACAATTTACCCAGCCATTCTCCAATTGATGGGCATCCATTCATTTTCCAGTTTCTAGCCACTACAAACAGGGCTGCTACAAACATTTTGGCACATACAGGTCCCCTTCCCTTTTTTAGTATCTCTTTGGGGTATAAGCCCAATAGAAACACTGCTGGATCAAAGGGTATGCACAGTTTGATAACTTTTTGGGCATAATTCCAGATCGCTCTCCAGAATGGCTGGATTCGTTCACAACTCCACCAACAATGCATCAATGTTCCCGTTTTCCCGCATCCCCTCCAACATTCATCATTGTTTTTTCCTGTCATCTTAGCCAATCTGACAGGTGTGTAGTGATATCTCAGAGTTGTCCCAATTTGCATTTCTCTGATCAATAGTGATTTGGAGCACTCTTTCATGTGAGTGGTAATAGTTTCAATTTCTTCATCTGAAAATTGTCTTAAACCAATATATGTTAAACATGGTAAAAATATACGTTAAATCCAATATGTGCATAAATATTTATACAATTATCTTATTGCACAAAAATAAAATAAAATCAAAAAGAAAAAAATGAGAAAGAAAATAAAATGCAAGCAAACAACAAAAAAAGTGAAGATGCTACTTTGTAATCCACAATCAGTTACCACAGTCCTTTTTCTGGGTGTAGATGACTCTCTTCATCATAAGATCACTGGAACTGGCCTGGATCATTTCATTGTTGAAAAGAGCATATCCAACCTGATCATTGTATAATCTTCTTGTTGCTGATCTCCTGGTTCTGCTCATTTCACTTAGCATCAGTTCATGTAAGTCTCTCCAGGTCTCTCTGAACTCATCCTGCTGATAGTTTTGTATAGAAAAATAATATTCCCTGTCATTCATATGCCTTAACTTATTCAGCCATTCTCCAACTGATAGGTTAGTTCTAATTTCTTGCGACTACAAAAAGGGCTGCCACAAACATTTTTGCATATGTGGGTCCCTTTCCCTTCTTTAGTATCTCTTTGGGATATAAGCCCAGTAGAAACACTGCTGGATCAGAGTATGCACAGTTTGATAGCTCTTTGGACATAGCTCCATGTCTCCAGAATGGTCCGATCAGTTCACAACTCCACCAAAAATATATTGGTATCCCAGTTTTCCTACATCCCTTTCAACATTCATCATTATCTTTTCCTGTCATTTTAGCTAATCTGAGAAGTATGTAGTGATATCTGAGTTGTCTTAATTTGCATTTGTCTGACTAATAATGATTTAGAGCATCTTTTCATATGACTAGAAATGGTTTTAAGTTCTTCATCTGAAAATTATTTGTTCATATCCTTTGACCATTTATCAATTGGAGAATAGCTTGAATTCCTATAAATTTGCGTCAATTCTCTATATATTTTAGAATTGAGGCCTTTATCAGAATCTTTGAATGTAAAAATGTTTTCCTAGCTTATTGCTTCCCTTCTAATTTTGTCTGCATTAGTTTTATTTGTATAAAAACTTTTGAACTTAATATAATCAAAACTATTTTTTGTTCAGTAATGAATTTCAGTTCTTCTTTGGCCACAAATTCTTTCCTTTTCCACAGATCTGAGAGGTAAGCTATCCTTTGTTCTTCTCATTTGCTTATAATATCACTCTTTACGGTTAATTCATGAATCCATTTTGACCTTATCTTGATATGCAGTATAAGAAGTGAATCAATGCCTAGCTTCTGCTATACTAATTTACAATTTTCCCAGCAGTTTTTGTCAAATAGTGCTCTTATCCCAAAAGCAGGGGTCTTGGAGTTTGTCAAACACTAGATTACTATAGTCATTGACTTTTTTGTTCTGTGAATTTAGAGAATGAGGATTGAGGAAAAGTCATCATATTGGACAACCAAGAGATTGTTGCTAACTTTGGACAAAACAATTTGGATGGAATAATAAGGTCAGATAATAGACCATTAAAGGTTAAGATAAGAATGAGAGACCCAGGAACTATATGAACACAATTACAAAACACTTCTCACACAAATAAAGTCAGATCTAAGGAAAAATATCAATTGCTTGTGGGTAGGCCGAGTTAACATAATAAAAATTGTTCAGTACCATACCAATCAAACTGTCAAAAAGTTACTTTATAGATTAAGAAAAAAATACTAACAAGATTCATCTGTAATAACAAAAGATCAAGAATATCAAGGGAATTAATGGGAAAAAAAATACAAAGAATGGTAGGTTAGTAGTACCACACCTAAAACTCTGTTATGAAGTAGGTAGTAGTCATCAAAACCATTTGATACTGGCTAAGAAATAGAGTAGTCGATCAGTGGAATAGTTTAGATACACATGATACAATAATCAATGACTATAGTAATCTAGTATTTGATAAACCCGCAGATTCCAGTTTCTGGCATAAGAACTTTCTCTTTCACAAAAAATTTCTGGGAAAACTGGAAAATAATACAACAAGAACTCAGCATAGGCCTACCTCTCACACTCTATAACAAAATAAGGTCAAAATGGACACATGATTTGGGCATAAAGGGTGATAGTATAAGCAAATTAGGAGAACAAGGGTTAATTTATCTTTCAGATCTTTGGAGAAGGGAAGAATTTATGATCATAGAAGAACTACAGAACATTATATAAGGCAAAATGGACAACTTGGATTACATTAAATTAAAAAGGGTTTGCACGTACAAAATCTACAGAAACAAGATTAAAAGGGAAGTAGAAAGCTGTGAAAAAAATCTTTATAGCCAGTGTTTCTGATAAAGCTCTCATTTCTCACATATAAAAAGAACTATGTCAAATTTATAAGAATACAAGTCATTCCCCAGTTAATAAATGGTCAAAGGATATGAACAGACAATTTTCAGGCGGTGAAATTAAAGCCATCTATACTCATATGAAAGAATGCTCTAAATCACTATTGATTAGAGAAATGCAAATTAAAACAACTCTAAGGTACCACCTTACATTTCTCACATTGGCTAAGATTACAGGAAAAGGTAATGCTAAATCTTGGAGGGGATATGGGTAAACTGGGACATTCATGCATTGTTAGTGGAGTTGTGAAATGATCCATTCTGGAGAGCAATCTGAAACTATGCCAAACGGATTATAGAACTGTGTATACCTTTTGACCCAGTAGTATCATTACTAGATCTATGTTCTAAGGAAATCATAAAGGAAGAAAAATGACCCACATGTGAAAAAAATGTTTGTAATAGCTCTTTTTTTGGTGGCTAAGAATTGGAAAATGAATAGATATTCATCAATTGAGGAATAGCTAAATAAGTTATGGTATATGAAAGTAATAGAATATTATTGTTCTAGGAAAAAATGATGAACAATTTGATTTTAGAAAAGCTTGGGAAGGTTTACATGAACTGATGCTGAACAAAACAATCTGAACCAGGAATACATTGTGCACAATAACAGCAAGATTGCGCCATGATCAACAATGAAAGATTAAGCTCTCACTGGTTCAGTGATCCAAAGCAATCCCAATAGACTTTAGACAGAAAATGCCATCTGTATCCAGAAGATTTAATGTAAATCAATACCTTCTGTATTCACTTTTTTTTCCTTATTTTTTTCTTTTGTTCTGATTTTTCTCTCCCAACATGATTCATAAAGAAATGTGTATTTTAAAAGCCAATATACATGCTTTATTAATAAATAAATAAATAATGAAAATACATATGTGAAAAAAAATTTTTAAGATGTATGATACTAATAAAAAAGAAGAGAATGAGAGGCGAGAAAGTGGAGGTATCTGGGGAATTTAAGCTGCAAAGGGGAAAAGAAATATAAAATAGTAATTTAACAACGAAAATCAAATGAAGATTTTTTGGAAAGAGATATATTTAAACACAGTAGGGAATGACTCAGTACACATGGAAAAATGAATGAAAGAGAGGTCAATCTGTTGAAAGAGAGAGGATGGAATGGAATTGTTTAAATAAGTAGAGTTTTTATTCTTAGTAAAAAGTGAGCCCACTTCATCTTTTGACACAAAGGTAAAAGAGGAGAAAATAACAGAAAATATGAGTGTTAAGAATGAGGAAAAGAAGAAAAAAGGAAACTCATGGGGAGTGGCTTCAGTTTTTCTCTAAAATCTGAGGCAAGTATCTTAGTTGCAAAGAGGGGCCGATCACCCAAAATGAAGTAAGAGATGTGATAAATTATTATCAAAGAGAACTACAACTAATGCATTCTCTGACATTTTACCAGCAACATATTGAGTGTCTTAAATGGGATCCATTATGTGAAAAACAAAACAAAACAGACAAATAATAATGACAAACACAGCATAGGAAAAAAGGTGGGAACATCGAAAATATTTTTCCTATTCCTTGTGGCAGTTATGGAAGTTTTTTTTTTTTTTTTCCTGAAAGCTTTGAACATTTACTATTATTATCCATTGCCTTTTATTTGATAGGGTCTGATGAAAACTGTATGCACGATCAAGAGGAACCTTGATTTATTTTAAAAAGCCTCTGTTCCTAACTCCAGACAACAGATATTATGTTTGATGTCCATGATTCACATTCATATTTAGCTTGTTTTATAAGGGACTTAAATTTAACTCAGAAGGGAAAATATGGTAAGGTTAAAAGTTTAATTTACTCTGGAATCAATATTAGAATATCCTGGAATACATTAAGAACCTTGAGAGATATTGTAAATGATTCACTACACATGTATATGTATGTATTATATATTAGAATGTTGCAAAATTTACAAGTCTATCTAATTTACATACTAAAAATTAAATATTCTTAGGCAACCTGGTATAGATAGTGTGGATACAATTTAGAACCTAAGTTCTAAACCTTACCTCTCACATTTATTTGCTGTGAAATATGGGCAACCTATTCAACTTTTCTGAGACCCAATTACCTTTCTTTAAAATGGGAGATGGGGAGGAAGAAATAGTACTAGTTGTGAATACCCACTCATAGGGTTGTTATGAGTGCCAAATGATATAATGTTTGTAAAGTGACATAAACATTAACCCATTCCATCAACAAAAGAAAAACTTATTTGTCTTCTAATATCTATCTAGTATATACATTTAAAACAGTGATAGCATTCCTCACTTTTAAAATTGGCATTTCTTACATCTTATTTTGTGTCTCTTTTTGTTCTTCTTCCCTCCCTACTTTCATCTTTCCTTTCCCTTTTTCTCCCTCCCTTCCTCTCCCTTCTTTTCTTCTTTACTGACTTCTTTGCTGCCTTCTATCTTTCCTTTCTCCCCTTTTTCTCTCTTTCTCCCCTTCCCTCCCTCTTTCCTTTACTACTTTCTTCCTTTCTTTTCTCTCTCTCCCTTCCTTTTCTTCTTTGTTTTTCTCTACCTCTTTTTCTTCCTTCCTTCACCCTCCTTTTAATTTTCTTCCTTCTTTCCTTTTATTTCTTCCTTTTCCTTCCCTCCTTCCTTCCTTCCTCTCTCCCTCCCTCCATCTATCCTCTTCCTTCATTCTTTCCTTCTCTTCCTTTGTTCTTTCCTTCTTTCCTTCATTCTTTTCTTCATTTCCTTCCTTCCTTCCCTCCTTCCTTCCTTCCTTCCCTCCTTCCTCCTTCCTTCCTTCCTTCCCTCCTTCCCTCCTTCCTTCCCTCCTTCCTTCCTTCCTTCCTTCCCTCCTTCCCTCCTTCCTTCCCTCCTTCCTTCCTTCCTTCCTTCCTTCCTTCCCTCCTTCCTTCCTTCCTTCCTTCCCTCCCTCCTTCCTTCCTTCCCTCCTTCCTTCCCTCTTTCCTTCCTTTTCTTCTCCCTTCCTTCCTTCCCTCCTTCCCTCCTTCCTTCCTCCTTCCCTCCTTCCCTCCTTCCTTCCCTCCTTCCCTCCTTCCTTCCCTCCTTCCCTCCTTCCCTCCTTCCCTCCTTCCTTCCCTCCTTCCTTCCTTCCTCCTCTCCCTATTTTGATAAGGCTGGAATTCCGGCAGCCACTCAGAGGCCAGGTCCTCAACCCTGATCAGCACAGAAGCTTTAACTTTATCTTTTTTTCTGCATTGGATATGTTCACCAAAATCTTGAGCAGACTAGTAACCCTTGATTCCTGGGGGCTTTCCTATATTGGTGCCACACTTAATGTGGACAATTAATAGACTAGCTATACTGCAATTCTGAATTCCCCAATTCAAGTAATCTATACCCTTCCTAGAAGGAACTATAGGTGGATGACTACCACATTCTTTAATTTTCTTTGTTTCTTCATGATTTCTCACTAGAGAAAGAACATTTAAAAGCAGGATAGGTGATTGTCCAAATACTACAACCTTTTCAACAAAATCAACTTATTTTCGACAAGTTAGTTCAATGAGAATGATGGATTCCCTGAAGAACAGGACTATGCCATCTACCTGAGGATATAAGTTAGATTCCCCAGAGTTACTGGATTATTTTATAAAATATCATCATTTAGAACGTACTTTTAATGTATTCAAAGCAACTCACAGGAAGAATTTCAGCTGTGTGTATGATTCACACAAATAAATCACATCATTTCTGACTGTTAATTAAGATTGTTAGGATATGTTTCGCTCTTACTTAATGCCTCTTTTGGAATGTAGAGAAAAATAAACTCATTGACCAAAATGTGCTAATATGCAGTTAATTTAACAGATGAAACTTTTGAATCACTATAAACCTAAAATTAATTACTGACTGGAACAGAGTCTTTTTTCAGTTTGACAGAAATAGCCAATTATAATTTTGTACTTTAAATGCTGTTAGTTTGAAATATCGAGACTTCAGAATTCATCCAAAGGCAGCCCAATATTTCCTGAGCAAACATTTACCTTTGGGGGAAAGTCTTTAAATTAATAGCACAGCACTGGATTAAAGTATTGTATGTGAAAATTATGCAAAAAATAATTAATTTTGTCACAATTTGATTTCCTGAAATATACTTAAGAAGTGATGTGTATGAATTCTTTGAGTAGTCAGTAGAGTTTTGATTATGATTTTGCCAATTTCATCAAAAAAATCTTTGATTTGTTAACAAGACAACAATATAGTGTGAGATATTAGAAGAGATTCTATTTTTTAAGTAGAGGCCTTGAGTTTATATTTTACTTTTGTTTCTTTAAGTCTTTGTTTCCTCTTCTATAAAATGAAGGGGGTTAAACTATATGGTCTTTGAGGAGAACTCTAGCTCTTTAACTATGACCCTATAATATAATTAATATAAAATCAAATTAAAATTGAGAGTTTGATATGTATTAGACATATAAAACAATACAAATTATTGATATATGAGTATATTTAGCAAGGAAAACAGAAAAACTAAATACAACCAATTAAGATGCTTACTCATACCAATAACGTAATTGGCAGCTTTTGCATGTGGAAAAACTGTTACCTATAAGAACTTCAGATCTAATTCCTTTCAGTACTTTTCTAGTGAAAAGTATAAATGCCTTTTCAATTTACATAATTATAATTAATAATTTTTTTCATTTGTGATCATCTCTATTGTATGATCAAAAACTGTCCCCTAACCATATTATTCAAATGATTTAAGATTTGCTTTGAAGTATAGTTTGAATACTGCTGAACTCTTTCTTTTTCAGTTAAAATTTTTTTTTTCAGATTACTTTTTTTATAAACAAATTTGTTATTTTTCTTTATAAAGTCATTAAGGGAAGTGAATGAGCATTTATTAAATACCTACTGTATTCCAGACTGTGCTAAGTACTTGTATCAATATCCTAAGAGGTAGGTTCTATTATTAACCCTATCTTACAGGGGAGGAAACTGAAACAGACAACTATTAGGGGACTTTCCCAGGTTCATACAGTTGATAGACATTTAAAGTCAATTTTGAATCCAGGTGCTTCTGACTCCAAGATTATCAGTCTCTCCACTTTGCTTCCTAGTTATCTAATTGCCCTTGGTAGCATAATTGTTAATAGCACTGAATCTACAAATTAATTAATGTAATATTATCATACAAATTATACTAGTATGGCCCAACCTTGATCAATTTATATCTTTCAAATAACTCATCTTTCTTTATTTCTGTACAGAATATTTTGCAGTTGTATTTATATAGTTCCTGCGTGTTTCTTAGTAGGGAAACTCCCAGATAATTTATATGATTCATTTTCTTCTGCATGAGAAAGGAAAACAAATAGGCCTAGCTCCTATTAGACCAGCTGGAAAGTAAAAATTTCCCACTAAATAGTTTCCCCTGCTCCCAATCACCAAGTTACCAGTTTGATGAATCCTTTTCATTACATGAGCATTCATTTTAGTATTATGTTCTCTTTGAAGGTAAAAGTGCTGCTTGTCTTATGAGACATTTCTACTGCAGTCTTTAAGAGAACAAAAATGCTTAGTTTTCTATTCCTGATCCTCTCATTGTAAGTAAAACTGACATTTTTCCTGACTTCTTTCCCACATGTTGTAATAATTTATAGAGCAGAATGAAAGCCAGCTAATAATATTTATAAATTATGATTGGTTATCTTTTAATAAAAGTATTTGACCATATAAACTTCCTTTTCACCTCTTCTCTTAACTTTCCTACCCAATCGTTCCAGTTAGAATGATAGCAGTGTTACTATTATTTGCCATGGTTTTTTTTAACCAACATGTATATTAATTTACAGTAATGCCACCTGAAAATATGGTGTTTTTTGTAAATGGATGAAGCAGAAATCTTAATACAGAAATTATAGTAAAATCATAGGATAGAAAAATTATAGTAAAAATAGTATAGAAAGTATTGTAAAATTAAACTTATTTTATTTTGAACTTAATAAATAAAATAAACATGTCCATGATATAATAAAGTAGGGGTGAAAAAGATGATTACACATAAAACTGTAACTCTATTATATATAAAACTTTATTCCTTTTAAATATATAATGAATTCATGTAACTTTCTTTTTTTCCCTTTCTTCCCTCCCCTTCACCTTAGAGATGACCACCTCAGACATAAGTATATGTATATATGTAAAACCATTCTGTACATACTTCTCTTTATTTTATCAAATTGATGATACGTGGTGGTGGTGAGAATAATTCATTTAAAAATATTTGGAAAATTTCCATGTGGAAGAAGGATTAGAAGTATTTGACTTATTCTGCTTAAAGAGGACACAACAAGAAATAAGAAGTAGAAATTACAGAAAGGAGAATGTATAATTCTTTAAAAACTTAATGTGTATATACCAAAGAGCTATACCAAAAAAAAAAAAAAAAATGGAATGGGTGATCTTGAAGAATTTCAGTTATTAAGAGAATTCTTGTTCAGTTATGGATTTGATTAGATGACCACTGAAATGATTTCATCTGATTTTGATTATGTAAAATTAAATATGTAGAATGAGCTGCCTCATCCATACCTTATCAAGTAATATATGTTGATCATAGTGGGACCTTTTTGCTTAGTCATATTTAGTTCTGCATACATTAAACCCAGAGTTGTCCTGGTAAATGCTTAATAAGGGATTCACAAATGTGTGCATGCCATATTTATTGTTTAATCTGTATAATTAACATTTTCTTAATCTTTTTTTATAAATTTAGACAACCAACAACAAAATAAATCAAGCCTTTATTTGTAACATTTGTCAATTTCCTAAAAATAAATGCTCACACTGAAAATTTAACAATTGGCTCTTGTGAATGGGAATGAACTGGTTCCAACAATTAAGTAAAATAATAATTTATTATCATTAATTATTATTAATTACATACCTTTTAATTTATTCTCACATAAATCACCAATCAAGTCAATTTCATTTACAAAAAAAGGAGGTCAATTAAAAGAAAAAGTCAATCAACTTCATGTTACATAATCAGAACATATGAAGAAATTTTAAAAATAATTGCTTTGATCTTATATGGAAAAGGAGTCTACCCCTAAGATTTAAGATGGAAATACTGATATTACATTATATTCATGACCTTATTTGTTTTAGAAAAGATATGCATGGATACAAAACAATATGTTCTGGAAAAGGTAACATGGCAAAAAATAAAATGATGACAAACATGTTTTAATTCATGCTGAAATCATAAAACTATGTTTATTTGAATTGACTCTTGCTATTAGGGAAGTCACTTGCTTATCATACAGAAGAACATCTGGGCAGACAGACATAGCATGAAGAAAATAAACCACCAGCAAAGAAGATATAGAATTGTGTATAAAGTGCCCTTTATAGTTGGTGAGTTGTCAGGCAAAAATCAATTTCCCATGGACAATTCCAAAAAGGCAAAAGGAAAATATGCATGCTTTAAGTGTTGGAGAAGTCATAGTTTAAATACAGATTCTTCAGTAAAATAGTAATATGTGTTGAATCAGTTCCAGTGGGAAGTGTAACAAAAGTCATACCACATTTCAGGAGGAAACTGAGGATAGAAGGAACTAATGCATGATTGATGCTAAATATTTAGGGTTGCCTTAAGCAAAAGCGATCGGTCTGCATAAAATGAGATCTTTGAAGATTTAATAGATTCCGTACACCCTGTCAGTTGGTCTTTTTGAATTTTTTTTTCACAAACCAGCTCTGTTTTTGTTTTTGTTTTTTCTTCTTACACTCTGTCTTCTAAGCTGCGGTCTTCAGGTAAGAAAATCAGGTCAAGTTTGAGCCAGAGGGAAAGTGCATACAAGGCAGGAAGTATTGATTGATTTCAGGAGCTAGATGATGAACTGCAATGAATTAGGCTTAGCCAATGGACATTTTGTTGGGGAAAAAAAAAAAAAGCAAACTGGGCCAGTATGAAGCTGTGTTAGAAGGAGAGATTCTAAGTTGCTCTCATTTAGATGTTGAATGAGAATTTCCAAAGATATTAGAAAAAGGAATAATCAGGAAATAATATTTATATCATTAGAAAGATTATATGTTCATGCCAAGGTCACAAAACCTAGCTCTACCTGAGGAAAGAGTTGCTAAGTACTTTCCTATATAGCTGGAATGCAAAACCAGCTGTAAAAAATTCATGAATAAGGCCCAGGGATTGACATTACAGCAAATTCAACAATTTTTGAAATGCATGAGACTACAAAGAATGAACTATTATTCTGTCTAGACTTTATAGTACCCTACAATAAATAAAGAATGACAGCATCAATATATTATATAAATACATAACTGGAGTTTTTATTTTTACTATTAATATTCCCCTAGTCACTATAGGTAAAGCAATGTGTACATCTTATAAAATAAAAACCTATTGATGATGTTACTGTGAGCAGACTAAGAAATAGGACTGGTTTATGTTTATGAATACATCCATCTTCTTAAGTCAACCTAGGAAACTTGAACCTAAACCCATAGATAATTCATTAGCTGCAGTCCATAGGTTTGTTTTCTTAGGGTCTTCCTATATGCATAATGTAGTTACTAAAGGTCTGGACAATTGCTTCAAGGGGTTTTTTTCCCCCAAAGGATAGATCAGATATAAAAATACCATGACTGGTAGCTTGTAAAGATATAGATTCACATGGAGCTAAACTGACCTTTAGAAAAAATCTTTAGGAGATACACACATTTTAGTAATGAAACTACAAGCAACAGATGGAGATTCTTGATTCAACCACTGATACTTGGTGCCAATAGAGCTCCATTCTTTTAGCCTAAATTTTTTTAAAGTCGTGGATAAAGAGAAGAGAGCAACTGAAAATGTAATTTTATAAAAGTATTAGTCACACAGAGAATCTTATTATTCTGGGAACACAAAATAATGGAAACATTCTGCCCCACTAAAAAGATGTTCTGTATTATTTTGTGACATGATTTAGAATTTGATTTAATGAAGACATACTTCACAAAATTTTTCAAAAACCATTAAACGTGAAAAGTTTGATTTAGTTACAAAATAGGCAAGGGATCAGATTATGTATAGTAGGTGGCAGAGTAGTATAAAGGAATATTCACAGAACTAGGAGTCAGTAGGCCTGAATTATAATAGTAGTTATGCACTAAGTGGACATATCATCAATTGTCTGTGTAGTTTTGAAAAGTCATTTAATCTTGATCTCAGTTACCTCATCTGCAAAATGAAGAAGTTGGACTACATAATACTGGACATATTGTAAAATATGATATTAAGGAGATAATTGATGAACATCTAGGGGGGAGAAAGCATTGATCAGTAAAAAATGATATAGAATTACCAATAACAATTTGTATCAGGACAATTTCATTTCCCTTTTTGAAAAGTTAATCAAATGAAAGAGAGAGAGGAGAAATCAAAATCATCTTACTAGATTGGTGGACTAGGTAAATCCAGCAGAAGTAGTATATATACATTTCACCAAGGCATTTCATAGAATTCAATATCTTTCTAGATAGACACATTTGGACTATG